>NC_053389.1:367056538-367363642 GCF_905171765.1 Bufo bufo
AAAGAGGTGGGAATTGGAAGAAATTACTGGCCCAGCGAGAGACACGCTGGATATATACTCTGAAAACTATGGCCCCTGTGGGATTGAATGACTATAATAGCTATGCTCCATTTCTCTAGATTACCTTTCCTCCTGCTTGTACTTCTAAGCCTGGATCATCACAGAACCACCAGGTAGGATTGGTTCATTTTAATCATTGTTAGTTATTTATTTGTTGATGTAATGACGTATAATCCTTTTTAACAGTGATTTGGTTATGTCCTTGTCCTTTGATACCAGTGTTTGGCTGCTTGTAGTTCATGCAGCCACACGGTGGTTCTCTCTATTATTTGTTTTAAAATGGATACTGATCTCCTGTGTATTCCTTTCTTTTCTCAATTCCGTTTTTTCTTAGTATATTCTGAAGGTCTGGATAACATGTATTGAGCTTCCTGGTCGATGGGGTGTCTTGAGATATACTCACAGCACCAAATACGTAAAATAAGTATGAGAGAGAAATGAAAAAGAAAAAGAGAGAAAAAAGGAGACAACAAAAGGAAAGAAAAAGACAAAAAAGAAAAAAAGATGCGGAGAAGACTAAGGTGGTCTGGACTCCCCTATTGATGGAGGCCCCAGGGGATATAAACTGTGCATCTGTGTTTATACACAGAGTCAGAGAGGTTACCAAGGATACATACTGTGCTTCTGTGTCTATACACAGAGTCAGAGAAGTGACCGAGGGGTGCCTGGAATGGGGTACATGCTGCTTTTGGGTTTCTTATATGACTATAGTGATGAAATATGAATAGGCGAGCTGGGTTTGGATACCATCAATATAATCCTCTCCTATAGCACTGGCACTGGCACTTTTTTAACACTCCTTCTGTCCTTCACACTTTTATTTTTTGAGCACATGCACTGGCACTTTTATTATTGATGGTATTGGAACACATCTGGCCTTTGGGTTGTTATTGGAGGGAGGGGTCTGTAGAACATCAACTGGATCCTATATACCAACCTAATGGTCCGGGTGTTTGGATACCTATATGTTGAATATAAGACGATGGTAGACAAACACCTGACCTTCAAAAAATGTATAAAAATGTATATACACTGGTGTTTATGCATCAGTAATATGATGCAATTTACACGATGCGGCATCAATATGATGCAATTTACACTATGTAGCATCAAGTTGATGCAATTTACACTGTAGCACTTTAGGTAGCTTTTTATATTATTTTATTTTGTTTTTTATTGTGATTGTCTATCATGTGGGATATTGCAGTGATCATATTATAAATTATGAATGCATGTTATTTTATTGTACAATGTAGGCATACTATTAATTTGTATGTGCACGGGTCACTTTCATTACTTGGAGATAATTACTCCAATTTCATGTCTATGTAGAATGCCCAATCTCCGATATATATATGTATTCAACTATAGTTATTTGTACTTATATCATCACTATTATATTTAACTGTTTGCAGAATTGATAGAGAGTGTTGACAACGTACCATATGATGTGGACCTTTGTCTCTATCTGCAAACCATAACACTGAAGTTTTGAGATGCCGCTGGTCCGATCATGTGACCCGCCTCGTGACTCGGTTGCTAGGAAACATGCTGGCCATGGAAACATAGTGGTAGTACAGAGGGTGACGTCACTCTCTGGCGCCATCGGCTGACGTAGCCGAGTCATGACGCGGATCGCGTGACGGCAATGGATCATCCGAGCACCACTGGGGATCTAATGTATGCAACCTTGGGGAGCGATGCGGAGGTAGAGTGAGAGGATAGGTACAAGAGTATTTAAAGTATAGGATTGAACGGTGCCGCAACATGATCTTGAGAGAGAGGTGGGCGGTGCCGATACCATTTGATCAGGTGACTGATGACGAGACTGAACACGACTGACTATTGGTTGGGCATGTTCCCCACGGCCAGGAGTAACTGATTCGATTAATCATGGAAAGCTGAGTAGGTGTGTGTTGATTGGATGAATGTAGATGTCTAGAGTATATAGGAGATCAGTATGGAGTAGTTCAGTAGGCCCCAAGAGGAAGCACTTTGCGAAACGATCGTCGGGCGGCTGTTTCAGACCAGGGTCAGTAGGTATTTATTGCACTTGCACTTTAAACAGTGTTTTTTTCCCCCCTTATCTCCTGCAGTCTCCGCTTGTTGTGGGCGGCATCCAGGCTTACACTCCCTTAAATGTTTGGAGTGTTGGTGTATGTATGCTCTGGATGCCTCTATTGCTATATGTGCCCCACCTAGCTGATACTGCGCTACTGTGTACGGGGGGATACTAGTCCCTTATTGGTTTGGAGCTTACTCTGTTTTTATACAATTATTGTAACACCGATCTGTTCCCAGTATGTACTGTCTTTTGTATATGTTTTTTTTTAATTGATATACCATCTATCATGTTGGATATCCAATAAAGAATAATTAATTAAAATTACTCTCTGTGTGGTTGCTCTCTGAGCTGTGTAGGTGATAATACGAATAACTCCATGCGAGATATTTATGATATAGTTGTTTTTTGGTGCTTCAAATTTCTGATAAGCAGAATTAAGGCCAGGAGAGCAGACAATTATATACATCAACTCTCTTCACCGAAAGGTGAGCCAATTTTCGCTTCATTAAATATTGCGGCTCAATTTAGAGACTTTTATGAAGCCCTTTACAATATCCCTTCCTCTTTTTCCCCTTCTTCTCACTCCTCATTAATTGATACCTTCTTGAAACCCCTGTCATGCCCAACTCTAACCGAGGAACAGAAACACTCCCTAGAGGCTCCATTTACCATCAAGGAGCTATCCATAGCTTTGGCCCAAAAGCCCCAGGGTAAAAGCCCAGGGCCAGATGGCCTCCCCGCCTCTTATTACAAAATTTTCAAGAAACAACTCCTGCCTCATCTACTCACTGTTTGCAACCAAACCCTGCAAAACATCTCCCTTTCTAGAGACATGACGTCTGCGCATATTGCTTTGATTCCTAAGGAGGGGAAGGACTCCAAAATGTGTGCTAATTATAGGCCAATATCTTTACTCAACATAGATCTTAAGCTTCTAGCGAAACTTTTGGCTAACCGTTTGGCAGTCCTTCTCCCTCTTCTGGTACATATGGACCAGGTGGGCTTTGTCCGGGGTAGGGAAGGCAGAGACAATACGGCCAGAGTTATTAATGTACTTTGCCATGCCAAATGCACTTCCTCTCCACTTGTACTCCTCAGTACCGACGCTGAAAAAGCGTTTGATCGCATAAACTGGAACTACTTAAGTCACGTACTAGATCGGTTCGGCCTACCTGGTCCATATATCAAGGCAGTATTTGCTATGTATGAGCAGGCCACAGCTCAGGTCATGGTCAATGGCGACCTTTCCATTCCCTTTTGAATACATAACGGTACAAGTCAGGGATGCCCATTATCCCCTCTCCTATTCATCCTAGCTATGGAACCCCTCTTAATAAAACTCCGGGCGGACACTGAGATTGAGGGATCGTTTTTAGGAGGTAGGAGCCATAAACTAGCCGCCTTTGCAGACGACGTTATGATTATGACCTCTAACCCCAGAGTTTCCCTCCCTTTAATTCAGGAACATTTAAGAATCTATAGTGAGGTTTCGGATTTTAAGATTAATGAAAGTAAATCCATTATAATTAGTACGGGCCTATCTCCTCAACTTAAACGTTCCTTGATGGAAAACTCCCCATTTAACTGGTCATCCCCAACCGTAACTTACTTAGGAGTAAAGATTAGCCCAAACACTTCAGATCTCTTCTCACTTAATTTCACCCCTTTGAAATCCTCCTTATTTGAAGCGTTAGATAAACTCAACAAATCAGCCCCGACTCTCTGGTGGTTTGGAAGGAAAAACCTTCTCTCTTCCCTTGTCATTCCCCGCCTCACTTACCTTCAACAAGTCCTACCAATTCCTATCCCAAAATCCTACTACACCGCTCTCAGACAAAAATGTAGTGCATTTATATGGAACGGGAGAAGAGCTAGACTCTCTTATTCTTTCCTGTCCCGATCTAGAGCTACAGGAGGAATTGGCTTGCCAGATCCTGAACTTTATGGGAGGGCCATATTGATGACTAGAGTCATCGATTGGTTGAGAAATTCAAAAAACAAGTCCTGGGTCGCCCTAGAACAAAATATCATTGGCATGCCTGCCCATGATGTATGCCTTGGCTCTAACCCCCCCCCCCCCCCTCTATCAGTCTACAGTCATACCCAATAATTAAAGCTACCATCGAAACATGGAAATGGTGGAACCAATCTCATTGCTCAATCCCCTTCTCTTCTCCTCTGATCATAATCAGTGATATTCTTGGTTCCGCCTCTTCTGGACCTCGCAACACCTTCTCCAATTCAATTAGATCCTCAACAGTCCCTATATTACATCTTCTGGAGCCTCAGGGCTTAATGCCCATGTCTGACACTATTAAATCACTACTCAAGCCTCAACCTTGTGATCTTACACTTATTCCGCTTATTAACACTTTCATTCGGAAAAATAATTCAAAAGGTGAGCTCCAACGGCCTCTTATCTGGTTTGAAGCCTTAATAAATCCAAATCCCCCAAAAAAAACAATTTCACTTATCTACAATAAATTGAGATCCCCTCCCCTAATTTCCAAACCGGCTTTCATTCGTTATTGGGAGAAGGAGACGGGCTTGGAAATTCCTTTCCAGACCCTTCCTTCATTATTTGAAACCCCTCATAAATTATCCAGATGCGTAAGAGCCCAGGAAAACGGTTATAAGATACTGTCACAATGGTACATTACACCTATTAAGTCAGCACGTTTCACCAGACCTTCTTCTAATAAATGCTGGAGATGTCAAGATGAACCAGGCACTTTCCTCCACATATGGTGGTCGTGCCCCCCCATAAACAAATGGTGGAAAGAGACCTTTCATTTATGCAATCAAATTTGCTCCACCGACACGACCGTTTCTCCATATGGGGCTCTACTTACTCTTTTTGATAATAAAGCCTCCTTGGCTCCTTCTTACCTTTTCAAGCAGCTCTTGCTAGCGGCCCGCTTGTTGATTCCCAAATATTGGCTGCAAACAACTGTTCCCACAATGGAACAGTGGAGGCTCAAGGTTGACCAAATTCACCGATTTGAAGAACTAGCCTCATGGGAGTCAAGAACGCACTCGATATTCATGAAAAGATGGACCCCTTGGACAAAATATAGATTCCCTTCCCCCGTTATAAATTCAGCTTAGATGAGAGAACCCAAACACACTTGGTCACACTAAATTTTCCCTCTAACCTCCAGACATGTCCTTATGAAATCCCAGGTCTTGGGACCCACATCATAACCTACCCCCTTCATAAAGATCTGTAGTGTCCATCCTTATGGAATCCTGAACCTTCTTCTTTTTTTTGCTATGTATTGCTTGAGATATATTGAATAATTAGGCTGTGTTTTCTGCACACTGAAATGTAACAGTTCTCTGTCTAACCCTGCACAGTCTAAATTATTAATGCTTTGTATTTGCCCGGTACCGTTTTACACCACTGTTGGTGTTGTTCACATTGTATTTTCTTAATTTGAAAATAAAGCTTTTAAAATAAAAAATAAGAAAATATGTTAAACCGGTGGTACCATCGCCATTGCCTCCTCCTCCTGTTCTAGTCGAGGGAAACTTGGAGTTCGAGATCTCCAGGATTCTCGACTCGAGAGTTCTGCGGGTTTCCCTCCAGTACCTGGTTCACTGGAGGGGATACGGTCCTGAGGAGAGGATGTGGGTTCCGGCGTCAGATGTCAACACCAGCCGTCTGGTGAGGGCCTTTCTGACGATGTGCGGAGGTCATCCAGGATTGCAGCATGTGTCTAGTATTTGTTTTGATGCTGTGCTGGATCCGCCTCGCATCAAGTGCACTGGGTGGAGTCATTAGTTTAAATGGTCTCCAGCTAAGTGCTCTGAGCGGATTAACTGTTCATTATTGTCTGGGAAGTTTGGAGGGAAGGTTGGCTGTTTGTTCCTGCTCTCAGCAGATAAGTGTTGTTTCTTGTTTGGTTGTTGGTGTCATCTATCCCATCCAGGTTCTGTGCGAGCAGGCTGCTCCTCTCTCCCCACTTCACCATCTCAGGGAGTTCAGGGTTCTGTTAGTATAGGCTGGAGGACACAGCAAATCTACCTTCAAGGTTTGTCTGTGGGCTGAGCATTGCAGGGAAAGAGGTCAGGGATAAACTAGGAGGTGACCCTTCCCCTGTCTCTCGTCCAGAGCCTGGTTGGTGTGTTATCTGTTAAACTGTGCACGTCCGCCATGACAGATACCCCCTCTACATACAGGGGTTTGAATCAGGCATTTGAAATACAGCCATTTGAAATACAGCCATTTTGTGCAAATAAATATTTACTTCAGGCCTACACTTGTTCAGACCGTGTGAGATACCCCCCTACATTCAGGCGTTTGAATCAGGCATTTAAAATACAGCCATTTAAAATAAAGCTATTTTGGGCAAGGAAATATTTACTTCAGGCCTACACTGGTTCAGACCGTGTGAGATACCCCCCTACATACAGGGATTTGAATCAGGCATTAAAAATACAGCCATTTGAAATACAGCCATTTTGTGCAAAGATATAGTTACTTCAGGCCTACAGTGGTTCAGGCCCTGTGAGATACCACCTCTACATACAGGGGTTTGAATCAGGCATTTGAAATACAGCCATTTAAAATACAGCCATTTTGGGCAAATAAATATTTACTTCAGGCCTACAGTGGTTCAGACCGTGTGAGATACCCCCCTACATACAGGGGTTTGAATCAGGCATTAGAAATACAGCCATTTGAAATACAGCCATTTTGTGCAAAGATATATTTACTTCAGGCCTACACTGGTTCAGACCGTGTGAGATACCCCCCTACATACAGGGTTTTGAGTCAGGCATTAGAAATACAGCCATTTAAAATACAGCCATTTTGTGCAAAGATATATTTAATTTAGGCCTACACTGGTTCAGACCGTGTGAGATATACCCTTTACATACTGTCGTTCTATTCTACTATTAATTTAACACCCATTTAGGGCAAGATCCTAAATTTGAAAAATATGAGGAGAACGTCAAATAAGGGATGTGGCCCAGGTCGTGGTGCTGCTGGTGGAGCTCCTGTTGCAGGGAGAGGACGTGGTCGATCTGTGCCAGCTACACGCACACGTGAAACCCCTTCCCCAGGTGCGAGTAGGCGACAAAACCTGCAGCGTTATTTGGTCGGGCCTAATGCTGCTCTACGAATGGTGAGGCCTGAACAAGTACAGCCGATAGTAGATTGGGTTGCTGACAGTGGATCCAGTTCCTTCACATTGTCTTCCACCGATTCTCCTGCTGAAAGACCACAGTTGGCACCTGCAGCCGATGTCCATCAGTCTTTCACCTCACCCCCTTGCAAATCAGCCAAGCAGTCTGAGCCCCAAGTCATGCAGCAGTGTCTTCTGATTTTTGATGACTCTGTTAGCAGGGTTTCCCAGGGCCATCCACCTAGCCCTGCCCTAGAAGTGGAAGAGATTGAGTGCACAGATGTCCAACCACTTATCTTTCAAGATGAGTACATGGGAGGACCATCACAGCAAGTCTCGGATGATGACGAAACACAGGTACCAACTGCTGGGGCTTTCGAAAGTGTACAGACCGACAACGAAGTCAGGAGTGAAGACTGGGTGGAAGATGATGTGGAGGACGATGAGGTCCTCGACCCCACATGGAATCAAGGTAATGCGAGTGACCGATGTAGTTTGGAGGAAGAGGCGGTGGTCGCACAGAGCCACCAGCACAGCAGAAGAGGGAGCAGAGTTCAAAAGCGGAGCGGCCATCCTCTAGACAGTACGCCTCCTACTGCCCGCCGCAGCAAGGGACCGAGCACACCAAAGCCAGCTCCAAGGAGTTCCCTGGCGTGGCAGTTCTTTAGACAATGTGCTGACGACAAGACACGAGTGGTTTGCACGCTGTGCAATCAGAGCCTGAAGCGAGGCATAAACATTCTCAACCTCAGCACAACCTGCATGACCAGGCATTTAAGTGCAAAGCACGAGCTGCAGTGGAGTAGACACCTCAAAAACCAAGAAAGGTCTCTGGCTCCTCCTGCTTCCTCTTCTGTTGCAGTCGCGCCTCTTCATCCACCTCTGGAGTGACAGTGCCACCTGGCACCCCACAAACAGAGGATCTGCCAGCAACACTAACACCTGGGTCACCAAGCATCTCCACAATGTCCCACGGAAGCGTTCAGCTCTTCACATCCCAAACGCTGGAGAGGAAGAGGAAGTACCCCCCTACCCACCCGCGATTTCTAGCCCGGAATGCCAGTATTTCTATATTACTTGCCTTTGAAATGCTGTCATTCCGTCTGGTGAAGACGGATAGTTCTAAAGACCTTATGGCGGTGACTGTCCCACAGTACGTCGTGCCCAGCCGCCACTACTTTTCAAGGCCAGCCATCCCTTCCCTTCACAACCAAGTAGGGGACAAAATCAGGTGTGCACTGCGCAACGCCATCTGTGGCAAGGAGCACCTGACTACGGATACGTGGACCAGTAAGCACGGTCAGGGCCGTTATATCTCCATAACAGCACACTGGGTAAATGCAGTGGCTGCTACTCTGGATAGCAGTTTGGCGCATGTCCTTCCACCACCGAGGATTGCAGGGCGCTTCATTTTGCCTCCTGTTGCTTCCTCCTCCTACTCTGCTTCCTCATCCTCTACCAGCTCCTCATTAGAGATGTCCCGAACTATTCGCCGGCGAACAGTTCCTGGCGAACATCGTTTGTTCGCATTTGCCACGGCGGGCGAACATATGCGATGTTCGGTCCGCCCCCTATACGTCATCATTGAGCAAACTTTGACCCTGTACCTCACAGTCAGCATACACATTCCAGCCAATCAGCATACCCTCCCTTCCAGACCCTCCCACCTCCTATCAAAAAGCAAGGACAGCATTCATCTTAGATTCATTCTGAAGCTGCACTGTTAGTTAGAGCAGGGAGAGTGCTGCTGCTGCTGAATTAAAAGGGAAATCGTTAGCTAGGCCACTGTTCTGTGTCCACTCCAGTCCTCAAAGACTCATCTGCTGTATGGACAGCATCCTGACAGCACCCCAAAAAGCCCTTTTTAGGGCTGGTACATCAGTCTGCTTTTTTATTCTTTTTTCTATATGTATTTTTTTGCAGTTGCCTGCCCGTGTGTGAGAGGCCACAGGCCCACAGACTGTACTGTGTGCACACCACTCATATCGGGTTCCACAGTACCTTGCAGATAAAAAAGTCATACATTTTTTTTTCTCTGTAATATAATTGCAGTTGCCTGCCAGTGTGTGAGAGGCCACAGGCCCACAGACTGTACTGTGTGCACACCACTCATATCGGGTTCCACAGTACCTTGCAGATAAAAAAGTCATACATTTTTTTTTCTCTGTAATATAATTGCAGTTGCCTGCCAGTGTGTGTCAGGCCCACTGACTGTACTGTGCCCACTGCCAGTGCCCACCACTCATATCAGGTGGCACAGTACCTTGTAGATAAAAAAGTCATTACATTTTTACCCTTTAATATAATTGCAGTTGCCTGCCAGTGTGTGTCAGGCCCACTGACTGTACTGTGCCCACTGCCAGTGCCCACCACTCATATCAGGTGGCACAGTACCTTGTAGATAAAAAAGTCATTACATTTTTACCCTTTAATATAATTGCAGTTGCCTGCCAGTGTGTGTCAGGCCCACTGACTGTACTGTGCCCACTGCCAGTGCCCACCACTCATATCGGGTGGCACAGTACCTTGCAGATAAAAAAGTCATTACATTTTTTCTCTGTAATATAATTGCAGTTGCCTGCCAGTGAGTGTCAGGCCCACAGACTGTACTGTGCCCACTGCCCACCACTCATATAGGGTGGCACAGTACCTTGCACGCATAGTACCACTAATCTAAAAAAAATTACAGGCAGAGGCAGGCCACCCGCAGGGGCCGTCGTGGTCGTGGTGCTGTGATTTCCACTGGCCCTAGAATAATGCCCAGTGTTCAGAGGCCACGTACCCTGAACTCGAAAAGTTCTGAGGACATAGTTGACTGGCTTACACAGGACACCCAATCTTCTACAGCTTCCGCTCAGAACCTTGACGCACCATCCTCCTCCAGCTCAGCTTCGGGGGCACGTCTCAAGTTACCACTCGCCCACCCGCCGCCACCACCAACACTAGCACCACAGCCGCTTCACTTGATCTGTCAGAGGAGTTATTTACACATCAGTTGGAAGAAATGAGTGATGCGCAACCATTATTGCCAGAGGATGTAGATAACAGGGATATGTCTCAGTCAGGCAGCATTACACACATGGGCGTATGGTGTGATGATGATGATGTTGTACCCGCTGCTGCTTCCTTTGCTGAGTTGTCAGATACAAGTGAAGCGGTTGATGATGACGATGTGTCCGTGGATATCACGTGGGTGCCCGCTCGAAGAGAAGAAGAACAGGGGGAAGGTTCAGATGGGGAGACAGAGAGAAGGAGGAGATGAGTTGGAAGCAGGGGCAGGTCGTCGCAAGGAGCTAGTGGCACAGTCAGACAGCCTGTATCGGCACCCGGGGTCAGCCAGACAGCACGCCAATCAACGCATGCTGTTGCCACCACCAGAATGCCGTCATTGCAAAGCTCAGCAGTGTGGCATTTTTTTGTGTGTGTCTGCCTCTGATAACAGCGATGCCATTTGCAACCTGTGCCAAAAGAAACAGAGTCATGGGAAGTCCAACACCCACCTAGGTACAACTGCTTTGCGAAGGCACATGATCTCACATCACAAACGCCTATGGGATCAACACATGATGAGTACAAGCAGCACACAAACTCAAAGCCACCATCCTCCTCCTGGTCCAGCATCTTCAGCCACGTCAACCACTGCTGTCCTCCTTGCCCCCTCTCAACCACCCGCCACTCCGCCTCTCACCTTCAGCAGTTCCTGCTCATCTGCCCACATTCAGGTGTCTGTCAAGGAAATGTTTGAGCATAAGAAGCCAATGTCACAGAGTCACCCCCTTGCCCGGAGTCTGACAGCTGGCTTATCGGAACTGTTAGCCCACCAGCTTTTACCATACAAGCTGGTGGAGTCTGAGGCCTTCAAAAAATTTGTAGCTATTGGGACACCGATTTTTTTTTTCACAAAAGGCAATCCCCAACCTGTACTCTATTGTGGAAAAGGAAGTCATGGCATGTTTGGCACACAGTGTTGGGGCAAGGGTCCATCTGACCACTGATACCTGGTCTGCAAAGCACGGTCAGGGCAGGTATATCACGGAATGCGTGGCTCTGCAGAGGAGTTGGTGACACCGCCACGACTTGCAGGCAGGCCTGCTGCCACCTCCTTAAAGGGCTTCTGTCAGCCCACTAAACCGTTTTTTTTTTGTTTTGTTTACTAATAATCCCTACACTGCGATTTATGCATACATAAGTTAAATAATCATTTTTGTTCAGTAGAATTTGCTAAAAAGCGATTTTTAAAATATGCAAATTACCTTGCTACCAGCAAGTAGGGCGGCTACTTGCTGGTAGCAGCCGCATCCTCCGACCCTAATGACGCCCCCTCCGCATTGTGATTGACAGGGCCAGGGAACGGAGTCGTTCTCTGCTGGCCCTGCCTGTTAGCATTCAAAATCTGGCGCCTGCGCTGCGGCCGTACGTATCTTCAATCTGCGCAGGCGCACTGAGAGGCGGCCTCTCTCTCCTCAATGCGCCTGCGCTGGGTGTAGATGTGACGTCATCGGCATTGAGGATGGAGCGGCCGAGCGAGTGGCCGTCTCTCAGTGCGCCTGCGCAGATTAAAGATAGGTACGGCCGCGGCGCAGGCGCGAGATTTTGAATGCTAACAGTAAGGGCCAGCAGAGAACGATTCCGTTCCCTGGCCCTGTCAATCACAATGCGGAGGGGGCGTCATTAGGATCGGAGGATGCGGCTGCTACCAGCAAGTAGCGCCCTACTTGCTGGTAGCAAGGAAATTTGCATATTTTAAAAATAGCTTTTTAGCAAATTCTACTGAACAAAAATGATTATTTAACTTATGTATGCATAAATCGCAGTGTAGGGATTATTAGTAAACAAAAAAAAACAAAAACGGTTTAGTGGGCTGACAGAAGCCCTTTAACTCCTCCTACTCCATACTCTTCGCTAACCTCCTCGGCTGAGTCCTCTTCTGCTGCTGCGTCTTGCTCCACATCAACTGTACCCCCCCAGCTACCCAGGGGCTATTCCACATCCCGGATACGACAGTGTCACACCTACTTGGGGTTGGCTTGCCTGAAAGCAGAGAGTCACACCGGACCAGCACTCCTGTCCGCCCTGAACGCACAGGTGGATCAGTGGCTGACCCTGCACCAACTGGAGATCGGCAAAGTGGTGTGTGACAATGGAAGCAATTTGTTGGCGGCATTGAATTTGGGCAAGTTGACACATGTGCCGTGCATGGCACATGTGTTGAATCTGATCGTACAACGCTTTGTGCATAAGTACCCAGGCTTACAGGACATCCTCAAGCAGGCCAGGAAGGTGTGTGGCCATTTCAGGCGTTCCTACACGGCGATGGCGCACTTTTCCGATATTCAGCGGCGAAACAACATGCCAGTGAGGCGATTGATTTGGAATTCAACACTCCTAATGTTCGACCGCCTGCTCCAACAAGAAAAAGCAGTTAACGAGTATTTGGATGACCGGGGTGCTGGGACAGCCTCTGCAGATCATGGTAGTTTTTTTTGCCATGTTACTGGACGCTCATGCGCAATGCCTATAGGCTCATGCGTCCTTTTGAGGAGATGACAAACCTAGTCAGTCGCACCGAAGGCACCATCAGCGACATCATCCCATTTGTTTTCTTCCTGGAGAGTGCCCTGCAAAGAGTGCTGGATCAGGCCGTAGATGAGCGTGAAGAGGAAGAGGAAGAGTTGTGGTCACCATCTCCACCAGAAACAGCCTTATCATCATCGCTTGCTGGACCTGCGGCAATGCTGGAAGAGGAGTCTGAGGAAGAGGAGTCAGAGGAGGAATGTGGCTTTGAGGAGGAGGAAGACCAACCACAGCAGGCATCCCAGGGTGCTCGTTGTCACCTATTTGGTACCCGTGGTGTTGTACGTGCCTGGGGGGAAGAACAGACCTTCAATGAGATCAGTGAGGACGAGGAACGGGACATGAGTAGCTCGGCATCCAACCTTGTGCAAATGGGTTCTTTCATGCTGTCAGGCCTGTTGAGGGACCCTCGTATAAAAAGGCTGAAGGAGAACGACCTGTACTGGGTGGCCACGCTACTAGACCCCCGGTATAAGCAGAAAGGGGGTGCAATGTTACCGAATTTCCGGAAGTCGGAAAGGATGCAGCAGTTCCAAAACAAGTTCAAAAGTATGCTTTACACAGCGTATAAAGGTGATGTCATAGCACAACGGGAATCTAACAGGGGAAGAGGTGAAAGTAATCCTCCTCCTACCACGACCACGCCGGCAAGGACAGGACGCTTTACAGACGTGTTGTTGATGGAGGACATGCAGAGCTTTTTAAGTCCTATGCATCGCCACAGCCCTTCGGGGTCCACCCTCAGAGTACGACTCGACCGACAGGTAGCAGACTACCTCACCTTAACTGCAGATATCGACATCGCTCATGAACCCCTTGACTCCTGGGTGTGCAGGCTTGACCTGTGGCCTGAGCTCTCCCAATTTGCGATAGAACTTCTGGCCTGCCCCGCTTCAAATGTCCTGTCAGAAAGGACCTTTAGCGCAGCAGGAGGTATTGTCACTGAGAAGAGAAGTCGCCTAGGTCAAAAAAGTCTAGATTACCTCACCTTTATTAAGATGAATGAGGCATGGATCCCGAAGGGACTGAAAGTGGGGGATGCATTTGACTAAAAATGGTCCACACGCTGCTGTATTTAATCTCTGCATGCCGGATGACTTGCGTGACTTCTCCGCCACCAACTAAGGTTCAAGCCGCAACGCAATGTTTTAGTGCACTTTCTGCGGCTGCAACAATACCTAATTTTTCAGGCATGTGTACATGCCTAATTTTTCTGGCCTCTGGTGCTGCACTGTGGCTGCAAAAACAAAACAACAAAAAAAGGCACATACATGTTTCAATTCCCCTTCGTGATCGTTACCTTGTTGTGGTGAAAGGGCTTGCGTATCACAATGATGCGATCACCTCTATGAGTGTGTTGGCAATGTTGGCACACCCCAGATGATAAGGTCGTTGCTTCATTGTGAACAGACCAAAAGCGATCGGCTGGATAATTTTGCATAGAAAAAACATACATTTTCTTTGTGATCATCTAAGGTGATCATTAAAGCCTACTAGGCCAACAATGGGCCCACACTGCAGAATCGTTGTTTACCGTGTCACTCAACTGTCACTCAACTACCTCAGCACGACCATAGGCTTTGAAAAACCGCCATCGCCTGCAATCTCCCAAACGTGCGCACGAGCACAGTCATCACTACACCAAGATTGACGCATAGAGGAATAAAATTTATGTCATGAGTGTGTCAACTATTGACGACTCTTTGCGGTTGTCTAAAATCTATTCGATACACGATAGGGGACGTAACAGGGATTAAACTGATAAGAATAGTACTACTTAACACACCACTCATATAGGGTGGCACAGTACATTGCACGGCGCACGCGCAGTGCCCCAAATTGGAAGTAAGAGGACCGACCAACCATCTTTTCCCATCTCCCGGTTCCTAAAATCTATTCCATACAGCAGCCCCTGATAGGGGACGTAACAAGGATTAAACTGATAGGAATAGTACTACTTAACACACCACTCATATAGGGTGGCACAGTACATTGCACGACGCACGCGCAGTTCCCCAAATTGGAAGTAAGAGGACCGACCAACCATCTTTTCCCATCTCCCGTTTCCTAAAATCTATTCCATACACCGGCCCCTGATAGGGGACGTAACAGGGATTAAACTGATAGGAATAGTACTACTTAACACACCACTCATATAGGGTGGCACAGTACATTGCACGGCGCACACGCAGTTCCCCAAATTGGAAGTAAGAGGACCGACCATCCATCTTTTTCCATCTCCCGGTTCCTAAAATCTATTCTATACACCGGCCCCTGATAGGGGACAAAACAGAGATTAAACTGGTAAGAACAGATTTTTTTAATTTTAAAAAAAAGAGGACAGCCTCTTCGGAGCAGGGTATTTTTTGGCCGTGTTACTGAACGCTCATGCACAATGGCTGTAGGCTCATGCGTCCTTTTGCGGAGGTGACAAACCTGGTCAGCCAAACCCAAGGCAACATCATCAACCTCATCCCATATGCTTTTTTTCTGGAGCGTGCCCTGCGAAGAGTGCTGGATCAGGCCATAGATAAGCATGAAGAGGAGGAGTTGTGGTTACCATCACCACCAGAAGCAGCCTTGTCGTCGTTGATTGCTGGACCTGCGGCAACGCAGAGAGAGAGGAGTCTGAAGAAGAGGAGTCAGAGGAGGAAGGTGGCTTTGAGGAGGTGGAAGACCAACCACAGCAGGCGTCCCAGGGGGCTTGTTGTCACCTTTCGGGGACCCTTGGTGTTGTACGTGGCTGGGTGGAGGAAGAGACCTTCAATGACGTCAGTGAGGACAAGGAACGGGACATGGCTAGCTTGGTATCCAATCTTGTGCAAATGGGGAGTTTGCGGTTGTGCAAATGGACTGTTTGCGGTTGCTTGCGGTGCGTTAAACGGGGAGTTTGGTCTGCCAGAGTTTGGTCTGTCACTGTAAAGCGGGCATAACCCTTACACTACCTGATCGATACAACATCATACCTGATAGTATATACACAATGGATGATTTAACGCACGTTATTTCAAACAATTTAGGAATGTTAGGTGATTTATGCCCTTTATGGATTAAAACCCGACTCTGTATCAACTACGTAATTTTCCATGGGAGTTTTGCCATGGATCCCCCTCCGGCATGCCACAGTCCAGGTGTTAGTCCCCTTGAAACAACTTTTCCATCACTATTGTGGCCAGAAAGAGTCCCTGTGGGTTTTAAAATTCACCTGCCTATTGAAGTCTATGGCGGTTCGCCCGGTTCGCCCCTTCGCGAACATTTGCGGAAATTCGTGTTCGCCATTCGCGAACGGAAAATTTTATGTTCGCGACATCTCTACTCCTCATCTGGTCAGCATAACACCTTCACCACCAACTTCAGCACAGCCAGGGGTAAACGACAGCAGGCAGTTTTAAAACGTATCTGTTTGGGGGACAAACCCCACACCGCGCAAGAGCTGTGGACGGGCCTTGAACAACAGGCCGATGAGTGGTTTGTGCCAGTCAGCCTCAAGTCCGGCCTGGTGGTGTGCGATAATGGGCGAAATCTCGTAGCAGCTCTGGGACTAGCCGGTTTGACGCACATCCCTTGCCTCGCGCATGTGCCGAATTTGGTGGTGCAGAGATTCCTTAAAAATTATCCCCGACATGTCAGAGCTGCTGCATAAAGTGCGGGCCGTCTGTGCGTGCTTTCGGCGTTCTCACTCTGCTGCTGCTCGCCTGTCAGCTCTGCAGCGTAACTTCGGCCTTCCCGCTCACCGCCTCATATGCGACGTGCCCACAAGGTGGAACTCCACCTTGCACATGCTGGCCAGACTGTGCTAGCAGCAGCAGGCGATAGTGGAGTTTCAGCTGCAGCACGCACGGGTGAGTCGCTCGGTGGAACAGCACCACTTCACCACCAATTACTGGGCCTCCATGCGAGACCTGTGTTCCTTGTTGCGCTGTTTCGAGTACTACACCAACATGGCCAGTGCCCATAACGCCATTCTCAGCATTACTATTTCACTTCTATGCCTCCTTGAAAAAACGCTCCTGGCGATGATGGAAGAGGATGTGGCACAGGAGGAGGAAGAGGGATCATTTGTAAGGTTTCCAGCCAGTCATTCCCAAGTGGCTCCGAGGGTGGGTTCCTGCACCCACAAACCCAAGGTACACAATTGTCCAGCCAGGGCACAGTTCTGGAGGATGAGGTGGTGGAGGATAAGGAGGAGGAGGAGATGGAGGAGGAGGAATCATGTTCACAGCAGGATGGCATGCAGACTAGCTCATGACCATCACTGTTGCGTGGATGGGGGGATACAGAGGACACAGACAATATACCTCCCACAGAGGACAGCTTTTCGTTGCCTCTGGGCAGCCTAGCACACATTAGCGATTACATGCTGCAGTGTCTCCGCACTGACTGCCGAGTTGCCCACATTCTAACTTGTTCTGATTACTAGGTGGCCACACTGCTGGATCCCCGTTACAAGGACAACGTACCATCTTTAATTCTGTCACTGGAATATGATCGTAAGATGCGCGAGTACAAGCGCACGCTGGTAGACACGCTGCTGGTGGCATTCCCACCTGACACAGTGGAAGCACAAGGCGAAGGCAGAGGAAGAGGTCGCCAATGCAGCTGGGGCACCGCCAGCACCTCAGAAGGCAGGGTTAGCATGGCCGAAATGTGGAAAAGCTTTGTCAGCACGCCACAACAACCAGCACCACCAGCTGATATGGAACGTCTTAGCAGCATTTCACCAACATGGTTGAGCAGTATGTGTGCACACGCCTACACATACTGAATGACGGGTCTGCCCCCTTCAACTTCTGGGTCTCCAAATTGGGCACATGGCCTGAGATTGCCCTTTACGCCTTGGAGGTGCAGTGTATTATCTGAACGTGTGTTTAGCACGGCAGGGGGCGTCATCACAGACAAGCGCAGCCGCCTGTCCACAGCCAATGTGGACAAGCTCACGTTCATTAAAATGAACCAGGCATGGATCCCTCAGAACTTGTCCGTACCTTGTGCAGAATAGACATGTATACCAGCACTAAGCAGCCATTGTTATACTGCAGCGCAATTGCTTATGTTTGTATTTTGGATATTTCACACTCTTTTGGAGTGTACCTTAATTTTACAAAATTAAATTAAAACCAAAAACCTGTGTTGGCTATCTCGTCCTCCTCCACCACCACTTCCAGCTACCCCGCTACATCCACCGCCTCCTCAAACTCCTACTCCATATGGAACTCCACCTCATAAATAAATTTTTTCACTACTTTGTCATTTACATTTTCGGGTTAAATTCACCAATTTTAGTGTGTATAGTACCACTGCTATACCTAGTGGACCGGTAAAAAAAAATAATAAAAAAATAATAAATAAATAAAAAATGGTCGGTTACATTTTATGCTGAAATTAACAAATTTTAAGGTGTATAGTACCACTGCTATACCTAGTAGACGGAAAAAAATAATAATAATTGTCTGTTACATTTTTTGGTGAAATTCACCAATTTTTGGGTGTAATATACCCCTCCTCTACCTAGTTGACAGCTTAATAAATTTCAATAATTTTTCTGTTACATTCTTGGGTTGACATTATACAATTTTAGACGTGAATAAACACCTGCTATGCATAGTTGACAGGGAATAAAATTTAATAAACTATTCAGTAATTAATGCGCACCACATCCTTACATTCAATGCTTAAACTTTGAAAAGTTGTCACACTTTTATGCTTTAAAGGGAACTTGTCACCTGGAAAAGACAATTTACACTAATCACAGTACCTTAAAGTATCTCTCATAGTGTGCCCAAAGATGTATTCATATCTTCTTTCTGCGTTGTGCTGTCTCATAAAATCGACTTATAAAACTGTGTTTGGCACCTTTTTAAAGTCGTGCTGAAGTCACGGGGGCAGTGGCCTCCTTGACTCAACCATTGGATAAGCCCGCCCCTATGCCGCTCCTCCGCATATTGATGGACAGTTTTCCCTGTAGCCGTGACCGCGCTCTTCTTGCGCATGCGCCATGCACGTCCTGCCGCAGCGCGATCCCGGCTACGGCTCCCTCCCTCCCTGGCATCTTCTTGTTCACTGCGCCTGCGCCGTTCTTATACAGCGCGCTCGCGCCCATCGCTTCTCCCCTGCGGCATGAGCGCGATCACTGTCTGCTTGCACTGCAGCGCAGGCGCAGTTAACATGCAGATGCCAGGGAGGGAGGGAGCCGTAGCCGGGATCGGGCTGCGGCAGGACGTGCATGGCGCATGCGCAAGAAGAGCGCGGTCACGGCTACAGGGAAATCTTTATCTATGTAGAAGCGGGTCAGATGAAAACTAAAACTTTTTTTAAACCCACCGATGTGAACACATACATAGGGTTGGATAGTTGCCACCATGAGGTATGGTTAAAAAATGTCCTGAAAAGTCAGTTCCAGCGAGTATATAAAAACTGTGTAGAATTGGAGAAATATAGGGAACAGAGTGAATTTATTAAGGAGAGGTTTTTAGAAAAAGGATATGATGAAAGTTTTCTGGAGAAGTGCAAAATGGAGATAGGCAATAAGAGGGATAAGAAAGAGGAAAAAAATAGACCCAAAGAAAGATTTTAGATATACCTTTTTTACACAATATAACACAATTGGGTACAATAAAAAACATGATTCAGAGAAATTGGAAAATCCTTAAACATGATCCGATTATAGGAAAAGAGATACCGAATAAACCTTCCATTGTTTTTAAAAAGGCACCAAATTTGTCCAACAGCCTTGTGCATAGTGGGAATTTTGCAACAAAAAAATAACAAAAAAATCTGCAGAGAAATGGTAAATTCACATGGTGCGGTTTTTGCACACCTTGCAGGAACCGCAACCAAAAAGACCGGCAAAAAATGATGGAGACTATACAAATAAAAGGTAAAAAAGAAACCGTAAAAATAAAAGGGCAACTCATATGTAATAGTGTGGAGGTGATCTATATGCTGGAGTGCCCTTTGTGGCCTCCAATATATAGGAAGGACCACCCGCAGTTTGAAGATCCGTGTGCAAGAGCATATTTATAACATTAAAAAAGGTTTAGAAACACATAGTGTTTCTTTGCACTATAAATTATGTCCTCAAAAAGAACCCAAAGGGTTAAAATTTATGGGAATTAAATTGGTGGATAAATTGGCTCGAGGTGGAGATTATATAACTAAAATTAACAAAAGAGAAGTGAATTGGATGTACTGTCTGAACACTATCCAACCGAAAGGCCTTAATGTTGAATGTGATGTCAATTCTTGTATAGTCTAAGGTGAGAAATGACGAGGCAGATCTGAACATCTACTGAGATGTCGGTGCGTTTTTTTTGTATATGACTTTGTAACCTTGTGAATTGAATGAACAGAAGAAATGTAAAAGGAAAGGCATTATAGACTTATACGCAGGACTGGTTTAGGAAATAACTGTTATATATATTTTTAGCAAGTTTTATAGAACATGCTGATATTTTATTTGTTTTACATGGGGAGTGAAGATTTATATGGGGGTAGGGTTAGTTGCTGATAAAGAACAGCAGTTTTCGGCTTTGCAATCAGAGCTCCTGAAGAAGCGTTGTGGCGAAACCCAGGTCGGGCGTTTGTTGCCATGTTGCCTAATGCTGCTGCCATGTAGTTCTAGTAATATGGGTTGCATCAGTCAGACCCTCGGCGAGCAGACATTCGTGGCACACCCTGGCATTATGCAGGTGCAGGCTGATCTGAATGCTTGTTATATTTTTTATCTTGTGAGTATAATAAATTAATTTTTATAATCGCACACCTGAAGTGCTTCACTATCCTCCGCGTTTTTCTGGCTTATGAGAAAACAGGGATCTATGAGAAGATCAAAGGATACCGGAGAAAGTGTTTTCTGAAGCCTATGGAGTTGCGGGCACACAAGTGGTATTGAATACACACACTGTGAATGGAATCTTGTGAGTATATTATCTCCCTGCGGTTGTAAAACACAGTGGCAGTTCTTCACCATATGGAGTTTCTATTTGCACTCTGCAAGCACTTGTAGATTCCGAGGAGGATTCTGTTACATCTTGTGAACCTGGTGAAAACCCAGATTTTCCTTTAAGTCCGAGGAGAGAAGTTTGTGAAAGGAAGGGAAAAGAAAAGAAATATACTCTTGGCAGCGCAATCTCTTTTACTTGACTGAACTTTGGATAAGTATTAAGGCTGATTTCAGCCTGTATTTGTGGGCAGGGCGTTAGCTCCCTATATATACCTGCCAATTCCTTCCCTCAGGTGGTGTGTCTCACTTGCATCTGTAGGAAGAGCCACACCTAGCTGCCCAGCAAGCTTCACGTCTGTTTTTTCTCTTCAATACGATTCTCTGCACAGTGCGACATTCCTGAGAGAAGTTTTCGTTCTCAAGAGGAGCCACATCCAGCTGCCGGCACGTGCAAGCATCACGGTTGTTTCAAAAGTTTCGGTTCGCTACACGGTATAGTGCAATACTTAAACTGTTTTTCCGGTCTGTCACCAGGTAAGTACTTGTCTAATGGAGCGTGCCGTATACTTGCGGCCACGGGTCGGTCTCCCCTTCTCGCGGATGGCGTGCGGTTCACGGTGGAACGCACACGTGACCGCCGGGCCTCCACAGGCATGTTCAGCCGAGCGCCGAAGAAATGACCCTCCTGTACACGTCCACCGCTCGCTCTGCCTTCCGGAGCTCCTACGGTGGCAGGAAATGGGCAGTCGGGGGTAGCTATGTTTAGTTAGGGAAAGAGTACAAGTCTAGGTTCCCCTTGAAAGGCACACACGTCCGTCCACTCCAGGCTCGCACTTGGGGACCGCACATCCCAGTCCTAGCAGGGTCGCAGGCACGGGGGTCCCCCTTCCCCTCCCTGCAGCGGCCATGAGCGTGCCACATGTCCATTCGGAAATATCCGCCCCAGTTTAAAAAAAAAAAAAAAAAAAAAAAAAAAAGGGATAATTAAATCATTGCCCCAGCAGAGACGCTATATAGCAGAGGCGGCACAGGTGGGAAGCAGTGGGCATTGTTGCCGGCGTTACGCCAAGCTGCGGCAGCCCAGCTTCCAGCCTGTGTCAGGGGCAATTTTGGTGTGCGTATTTACATATATTAATCAACAGCACATGGGCCAGTAAGCTACTTGGTCCCTGCAGGTCAGAATTGTGTCTCTGCATGGAGGCAGGGATTCACTCTGCCAGCAGGTGCCAGGGGTACAAAATTGCGCGTGGCAGACTCCCCGTTTTCCAAACGCAGATTTGGCTGGGAAGATTCGTCAGTGGCGCGCGATCAGTTTAGTTACCACATATACTGCGTAATTAAATTATCTGTCGCCTGGACCACTCAGGCCAAGATCAATGTTGTACTTCACCTGGATCGTCCAGGCCGTGTTTAATGTTGTATGTCACCTGGATCGTCCAGGCCAACTTTAGCGTTGTATGTCACCTGGATCGTCCAGGCCAACTTTAGCGTTGTATGTCACCTGGATCGTCCAGGCCAACTTTAGCGTTGTATGTCCCCTGGATCGTCCAGGCCGTGTTTAACGTTGTATGTCACCTGGATCGTCCAGGCCGAGTTTAACGTTGTATGTCACCTGGATCGTCCAGGCCGAGTTTAACGTTGTATGTCACCTGGATCGTCCAGGCCGAGTTTAACGTTGTATGTCACCTGGATCGTCCAGGCCGAGTTTAACGTTGTATGTCACCTGGATCGTCCAGGCCGAGTTTAACGTTGTATGTCACCTGGATCGTCCAGGCCGAGTTTAACGTTGTATGTCACCTGGATCGTCCAGGCCGAGTTTAACGTTGTATGTCACCTGGATCGTCCAGGCCGAGTTCAGCGTTGTATGTCACCTGGATCGTCCAGGCCGAGTTCAGCGTTGTATGTCACCTGGATCGTCCAGGCCAACTTTAGCGTTGTATGTCATCTGGATCGTCCAGGCCGAGTTTAACGTTGTATGTCACCTGGATCGTCCAGGCCGAGTTTAACGTTGTATGTCACCTGGATCGTCCAGGCCGAGTTTAACGTTGTATGTCACCTGGATCGTCCAGGCCGAGTTCAGCGTTGTATGTCACCTGGATCGTCCAGGCCAACTTTAGCGTTGTATGTCATCTGGATCGTCCAGGCTGAGTTCAGTGTTGTATGTCACCTGGATCGTCCAGGCCAACTTTTGCGTTGTATGTCACCTGGATCGTCCAGGCCAACTTTAGCGTTGTATGTCACCTGGATCGTCCAGGCCGAGTTCAGTGTTGTATGTCACCTGGATCGTCCAGGCCGAGTTCAATGTTGTATGTCACCTGGATCGTCCAGGCCAACTTTAGCGTTGTATGTCACCTGGATCGTCCAGGCCGAGTTCAGTGTTGTATGTCACCTGGATCGTCCAGGCCGAGTTTAATGTTGTATGTCACCTAGATCGTCCAGGTTCAGCTACCACTGATACCATGTCACATCATTTAT
Source organism: Bufo bufo (assembly GCF_905171765.1). NCBI lineage: Eukaryota > Metazoa > Chordata > Amphibia > Anura > Bufonidae > Bufo > Bufo bufo. The sequence continues at coordinate 367,079,787 of NC_053389.1, forward strand.
CTTGCCTCTGGGTCCCGCCAGGATGAGCCAAATGCTGGGCGACAACTGGACCTTCAATTTAGCCATTGTTGTTTCCACGCCATATGTCATATTGAGTCCGCCACACCCCACTCCAGGCCATCCGGGCTCTGTTCTTAGTTAGGAGTCTCCCGGATGGTCAAGGGGTCTCACGGTCCTTATCCTATCCCCACGGGTACGTTATTCAGTTTACTTTATGTTTCCCCCAGATTCCTAGAAGCGTCTCCGGCCATTATCATTCTAAAAGCAGGCAAAGCCCCGCAAGGAGATGCCCGACGCGGACCCCACGGGTGCCACAATCCCAGCATACAACACCCCAGTGATGGTTTAGAATCTCTGATCTCAACAGCAAAACACCTCATAACACAATCATTAGCCCCAAATATGTACAGGAATTATAAAGCGGGGTTGAAAGCGTTTGAGAGATTTAGACTTCTCTATTCTCAGGGCGGCCGCGACGAAATATCTTACTTACTGGCGTTCATAGCCTTCTGCCATTCCCAACAAAAGCTCTCATATAATACTATCAAATTATACCTAGCAGGCCTTCAACTCCATTTTATGCTCAGTAATCCGGGTTGTTCTTCTATCTTGTCCAACCAGGTCATCAAGGCGGCCCTCAGGGGAATACAGGAAAATGCAAAACAGGCTGCCACCCGCAGACAGCCGGTGTTCGGCAAGCTGTTCAGGGATTTGTCTTCTGCCCTGGACGGCGATCCTTTTTGGCCCTTGACCAGCACGGTCATCCAAGCGGCTGTGTTCTAAGTTTCTACGGCTTCCTCCTGCCAGGAGAGTTCACTGGCAGCTCTCCGAGACCCGGCGGTCTTCGCAAAGAACAACTGTCGTGGCACTATAACTATTATGTACTCAGCATTCCGTCAACCAAAACAAACCAGACAGGGCCATCCACGGAAATTAAATATTTCCCTACCCGGAATAATTGGTGTCCAGTCCAGATCCTCAATAAATTATTGTCCCTGTTGCAGACAGCGCCTCCTGACAGTCTGCTCCTGCCCTTCAAGAACAAACCCCTCACTTCAAACCAATTCACGTCCCACATCCGCTCTCTGGCGGCAGGTCTGGGGTACGACCCAGGAGCCATTTCGGGTCACTCGTTCCGTATTGGGACGGCATCGTCAGCTTCGAAACACCAAGTCCCCGCTCACGTTATTCGATCCATGGGGCGCTGGAGGTCATCTTGCTTCAACAGATACATTCCGAATCCACACCGGGAAATTTCTCAAGCTTTTCAGTCGTTGGCGTTATAGGTCATGCGGGCTGGAAGAATATGAATAAACCAGTGTAGACAACATAGCGTACTTGTCTTTTTGCCCTCTCCAGGCTTACCCACGCCCGTGGCTTCCGGCACAACTCAGCCATAGTTCAGGTTCGGCATGCCTTACCCACGTCCAAGACGCATTTAGCCCTGCCCATAAGTGACAAAACCCACGTCACTCATTGCAGCTTGCAGTGCCGAGGATTTACCGTAAGATAACCAGAGACATTTTCCTTTGTATTTTGGACTATTGTCAGCAGCTGAAACGTAAAAAATAAAACACACTGCGGAGCCATGTTCCGGCATCCTGGGAGCGCCAGATGTGACCGTGCATGGTGGATGGCTCACTCCAGATACATTTACAGTTTGATTTTTGCTTCCTGTGCACTGCGAGTTCTGCCTGCTTCTCCACCTTCTCCTCCCTATCTGCTGCTCCGTCTCTCCCTCTGAACTCCACCCCTCTTCCTCTCGTGGGCACCCACGTGACGTCCATCGACACGTCATCATCGTCACCTTCACCACCACTGACATTAGAAATCTCGGAGTAGGCAACAACAGCGGGTACCACCCTCCTTGGGCTGATCTGGGTACTGTTGTCAGACCGTTGGGTGGCGGCCATTGCTACCTCCTCTTCCTCATCCGATGCCAAGAATGGCTCTGCATTGGTAAGGTCTAGGAATGGATGGGAAAATAATTCCTCTGACAAGAGTGGAGGGGCAATTGTGGTGGTGGTGGTGGTGGAGTGAGGAGGGTGCTGATACAGAGGATGAAGATGGTGCAGAAGCGGAAGGCTGAGTGAGCCACTCAACCAACTCTTGTGCGTCCTTTGACGTAATCACACGCACCTTCTCCAACTTCCCACTTAGGCTCCGGCCTGGTGCACCTGCCCGACCCCTACCACCCCTGCAGAATGGCCTGCCTCTTCCTCTGCCTGTCATTTTCAAAACGACCCTGTGCCAAAGTCCCTATAGAAGAGCAGTATTTGTGGAAGCAGGTATATCGCAGGCCTCAATCAATATTTTGTGGAAGCCGGTATATCAATCGACTATCAGTATTTTGTGGAAACAGGTATATAGAACCCAATAATGAGTATTTGCTGGAAGCTGGGAAATCAAACCCCTTAATCAATATTTGGTGGAAGCTGGTGTATCGCAGGCCTCAATCAATATTTGGTGGAAGCCGGTGTATCAATACCCTGTATCAGTATTTTGTGGAAACAGGTATACAGAACCCAATAATGAGTATTTGCTGGAAGCTGGTAAATCAAACCCTTGCTGGTGTATCACATCCCTCAATCAATATTTTTTGGAAGCTGGTGTATCACACTCCTAAGGCCTCTTTCACACGGGCATTGCGGGAAAATGTGCGGGTGCGTTGCGGGAACACCCGCGATTTTTCCGCGCGAGTGCAAAACATTGTAATACGTTTTGCACTCGCGTGAGAAAAATCACGCATGTTTGGTACCCAAACCCGAACTTCTTCACAGAAGTTCGGGCTTGGGTTAGGTGTTGTGTAGATGGTTATAAGGGAAAATAATAGCATTCTGAATACAGAAAATAAAAAAATTAACTCACCTTCTCCTCTTGTTCGCGTAGTTCCCGGTCTCTTCTTTACTTCTTTAATGATGAGCTGTGGGCTAAAGGACCTTTGGTGACGTCAGATCACATGCTCTAATCACATGGTCCATCACCGTGGTGATGGACCATGTGATTGGAGCATGTGATCTGACATCACCACAGGTCCTAGCTGGTAGTTCATAATTAAAGAAGTAAAGAAGAGACCGGGAACTACGCGAACAAGAGGAGAAGGTGAGTTAATTTTTTTATTTTTTTTAACCCTCAATTGATCACCTACTAAGCATTCTGTATTCAGAATGCTATTATGAAAATAATACAGTGAATAGACTGTCTCCTAGCAACCATGCGCGAAAATCGCACCGCATCCGCACTTGCTTGTGGATGCTTGCCATTTTCACGCAACCCCATTCACTTCTATGGGGCTTGCGTTGCGTGAAAAACGCAGAATATAGAGCATGCTGCGATTTTCAAGCAACGCACAAGTGATGCGTGAAAATCACCGCTCATGTGAACAGCCCCATAGAAATGAATGGGTCGATATTCAGTGCGGGTGCAATGCGTTCACCTCACGCATCGCATCCGCGCGGAATAATCGCCCGTCTGAAAGGGGCCTTAATCAGTATTTTGTGGAAGCAGGTATATTGCACCCCTTACTCAGTTTTTTTGGGGCAACAGGTATATCACACCAGTTGCAATTACTTATTCCAATAGTGTTTGTCCCTCTATCTAGCTGCAGTATCTCAACAGAACCGCACACAACTGCCGCACAATATAAATGCACTATAATATACTTTCTATGTTAGAAGGTAATCATAACCCTTAGGCCCCTTTCACACGAGCGAGTATTCCGCGCGGATGCGATGCGGGAGGTGAACGCATTGCACCCGCACTGAATACTGACCCATTCATTTCTATGGGGCTGTGCACACGAGCTGTGATTTTCACGCATTACTTTTGCGTTGCGTGAAAATCGCAGTATGCTCCTCTTTGTGCGTTTTTCACGTAACGCAGGCCCCATAGAAATGAATGGGGTTGCGTGAAAATCGCAAGCATCCGCAAGCAAGTGCGGATGCGGTGCGATTTTCACGCACGGTTGCTAGGAGACGATCGGGATGGAGACCCGAACCTTATTATTTTCCCTTATAACATGGTTATAAGGGAAAATAATAGCATTCTGAATACAGAATGCTAAGTAAAACAGGGCTGGAGGGGTTAAAAAAAAATAAAAAGTAATTTAACTCACCTTTATCCACTTGCTCGCGTAGCCGGCATCTCCGTCTGACTCTTTTACTGTCTAGGACCTGTGGAGAGCATTAACTATAGTTTAAGGACCTGGGATGACGTCACTCCGGTCATCACATGGTACGTCACATGATCTTTTACCATGGTGATTCACCATGGTAAAAGATCATGTGACGTACCATGTGATGACCAGTGACGTCATCACAGGTCCTTAAACTATAGTTAATGCTCTCCACAGGTCCTAGACAGTAAAAGAGTCAGACGGAGATGCCCGGCATCGCGAGCAAGTGGATTAAGGTGAGTTAAATGATTTTTAATTTTTTTTAGCCCCCTCCAGCCCTGTTTTACTTAGCATTCTGTATTCAGAATGCTATTAATTTCCCTTATAACCATGTTATAAGGGAAAATAATACTATTTACAGAACACCGATCCCAAGCCCAAACTTCTGTGAAGAAGTTCGGGTTTGGGTACCAAACACGCGCGATTTTTCTCACGCGAGTGCAAAACGCATTACAATGTTTTGCACTCGCGCGGAAAAATCGCGGGTGTTCCCGCAACGCACCCGCACATTTTCCCGCAACGCCCGTGTGAAAGAGGCCTAAATCAGTTTTTTTGGAGGCATGTAGGAAGGCGAAAGGGTCCGTCATTGACGAAGGTATGTGTCACTGAGATTTCTGGCCTCAGTGAGGAAAGAGCCGGTATTTTAAGTGTCAGCGGCAGTTAGTGCTGACTGACACTATTTGTTAGTTAGTATGGCTGTAAAGCCGATCCGGGCTGGCTCTTATTGGGAGCAGCAAAAGTGCAGGGTGGGTGGCTTCTCCCCACGCTCCGTGCTGGGTTTTGGCTGGGATAAAAACCCAGCCAGCAGTCTCAGCTGGGGGGATTATATTCCACTTCACAGTGAAGCTGTGGAGACGCTGTGGTTTTGGGAGCTCTCTGCGCTGAGGTCTGAAGGCCGTGTGTCAGGCGAGCAGGCCAGCTTACCAGCCTGCAAGTGGACTTTCTGAGGCTGAGCATTCAGCCGGGTGTGAACTGACACCCAGGATACCAGGTGAATGTTATTTAGTTTTTTCTGTGTGTGAACAAGCACCAAGCCTGAAAAGGGACTGCTCTGTTATGTTATGCGTGTGATTGATTTAAAACCTGGTCCATTGCCTCTATATTGCATCCGCTAACCTGCCTACCAGAGCGAACCCCCACAGGCAACAGTTATATCACACCAGTTGCAATTACTTATTCCAATAGTGTTTTTCCCTCTATCTAGCTGCAGTATCGCAGCAGAACCACACACAACTGCTGCACAATTTAAATGCACTATAATATACTTTCTATGTTAGAAAGTATATTATAAGTATGTCACACCTATCGATAGCACACCTATACCAGTCCTTAAAAGGACATTTGTGGCCCTATTAGCTAGCATTTGGTGTCCCTAACAGTCTGCCCCTGCTCCACACAGCAACCTCTCCCTACACTGGCAAAAGACTGAATGTAAAATGGCTGACGGATTGGGTTTATTTATAGGGTAGGGGGTGTGTCCATGTGCTAAAACGTCTCAATTGGCTGTCCTGTCCCACCTAAAGGATGTGTCATGGGTCAAAGTTCTTCACAATGCTAAGAATATGGCGCCGGCGGACAACGCCATATGTTCACCTGTTCGGCGAACGAGCAAAGTTCGCCGCAAAACTACCTCCGGGCGAACGCAAGGCCATCCCTATGCAACATTTTTATGACACAAGCTGGCATAATAATGTTCATAAATAACCACCAGTGTTTTAGTTTTTTCTGCCTAGATGCAATAAGTTTTTTATGCGTTTTTCACTCGTGTGAAGAAAAACTGAAGAATAAAGCCTCTTTCAGGCCTCATGCACGCGACAGGATTTTTTCACGGTCCGCAAAACGGGGTTCCGTTGGTCCGTGATCCATGACCGTTTTTTCGTCCGTGGGTCTTCCTTGATTTTTGGAGGATCCACGGACATGCAAAAAAAGTCGTTTTGGTGTCCGCCTGGCCGTGCGGAGCCAAACGGATCCGTCCTGATTTACAATGCAAGTCAATGTTGACAGATCCGTTTGACGTTGACACAATATGGTGCAATTGCAAACGGATCCGTCCCCCATTGACTTTCAATGTAAAGTCAGGAGTTAATATACCATAGGATCGGAGTTTTCTCCAATCCGATGGTATATTTTAACTTGAAGCGTCCTCATCACCATTGGAACGCCTCTATGTTAGAATATACCATCGGATTTGAGTTAGATCGTGAAACTCATATCCGACAGTATATTCTAACACAGAGGCGTTCCCATAGTGATGGGGACGCTTCAAGTTAGAATATCCTACGACCTGTGTACATGACTGCCCCCTGCTGCCTGGCAGCACCCGATCTCTTACAGGGGGCTGTGATCCACACAATTAACCCCTCAGGTTCCGCAGAGCCCCCTCCCTCCCCAGTTTGAATATCATTGGTGGCCAGTGTGCGGCCCACCCCCCCCCCCCCCTCCCTCCCTCTATTGTATTATCTCTGGTGGCCAGTGTGCGGCCCCCCCGCCCGGCCCCCCTCCCTCTATTGTATTATCATTGGTGGCCAGTGTGCGGCCCCCTCTTCCTCCCTCTATTGTATTATCATTGGTGGCCAGTGTGCGCCCCCCCGGCCCCCCTCTATTGTATTAATATCATTGGTGGCCAGTGTGCGGCCTCCCCTCTCCCCCCCAATCATTGGTGGCAATATTAGAAGCATCATACTTACCTGCTGCGCTGTCTGTGACTGGCCATGAGCTCCTCCTACTGGTAAGTGACAGGTCTGTGCGGCGCATAGATTAATGATATGTCACTTACCAGTAGGAGGAGCTCCCGGCCGGTCACAGACAGCGCAGCAGGTAAGTATGATGCTTCTAATATTGCTAAGTAACCATGGCAACCAGGACTGCAGTAGCGTCCTGGTTGCCATGGTTACCGATCGGAGCCCCAACGATTAAACTGGGACTCCGATCGGAACTCTCCGCTTCCACCAATGATCGGGGGGGGGGGAGAGGGGAGGCCGCACACTGGCCACCAATGATATTAATACAATAGAGGGGGGGCGGGGGGGGGGCGCACACTGGCCACCAATGATAATACAATAGAGGGAGGGAGGGGGGCCCGCACACTGGCTACCAATGGTAATACAATAAAGGGAGGGAGGGGGGGCCGGGGGGGGGCCACACACTGGCTACCAATGATAATACAATAAAGGGAGGGGGGGCTGGGGGGGCCGCACTGGCCACCAATGATATTAATACAATAGAGGGAGGGGGGACCGCACTGGCCACCAATGAGGGGTGGCACATGAGGGGTTAATTGTGCGGATCACAGCCCCCTGTAAGAGATCGGGTGCTGCCAGGCAGCAGGGGGCAGTCATGTACACAGTTCGTAGTATATTCTAACTAGAAGCGTCCCCATCACCATCGCGGCTGCAAAACGGTGCATTTTCCGATTTTTCCATGGGAAAAAAATGGAAAACGGCCACGGATGCACACAACGGTCGTGTGCATGAGGCCTCACACAAATGAGTTTTCCTTCAGAGTGCGATGCGTAAAGCAAACGCATAGCATCCAGACTGAATCCTGACCCATTAATTTCAAATGGTCTGTGCACATGATTTTCCACGCATCATTTCTGCATTCATGAAAAATGTAAGCATGTTCTATACTCCATAGAAGTGAATGGGGCTTCAGTGAAAAACTGATTGCATCTGGATGCAATGTGCTGTTCACTGATGGTTGCTAGGAGATGTGACTTGTTATTCTTAGGTTTCTTTTTCCACTCATGTGAAAAATGCATCAAAAACTGATTGCACCCGAACTGAAACACTGAACGCGATTGCAATCATAAGTGACTGAACCTGCATGCAAAACTATCATTTTTTATATTTTTTTACTGAACAGACCCTGAGGGAATCCGTAATGCCCGTGAAAGAGGCCTTAGGGTACCTGCACACATAGGTTTCTGCATTTTTCTATACTGTGCTAATATATATTTTGCTGCTATTTTAGAAGTAAAAACCCCAGCTTTAGATGTTAGCTGAAGGTATATGGGAAAAGCACAAGCATTTCTGAGGCCCCTTTCAAACGGGCGAGATTTCCGCGCGGGTGCAATGCGTGAGGTGAACGCATTGCACCCACACTGAATCCGGACCCATTCATTTCTATGGGGCTGTGCACATAAGCGGTGATTTTCACATATCATTTGTGCGTTGCGTGAAAATCGCAGCATGCTCCTCTTTGTGCGTTTTTCACGTAACGCAGGCCCCATAGAAATGAATGTTGCGTGAAAATCGCAAGCATCCGCAAGCAAGTGCGGATGCGGTGCGATTTTCACTCACGGTTGCTAGGAGACGATCGGGATGGGGAGCCGATCATTATTATTTTCCCTTGGTTATAAGGGAAAATAATAGCATTCTGAATACAGAATGCATAGTACAATAGGGCCGGAGGGGTTAAATTATATATTTTTTTTTTAATTAACTCATTTTAATCCACTTGTTAGCGCAACCGGCATCTCTTCTGTCTTCATCTGTGAGGAAAAGGACCTTTGATGACGTCACTAGGCTCATCACATGATCCATCACCATGGTGATGGATCATGTGAATGACCATGTGATGAGCGTAGTGACATCATAACCATGTTATAAGGGGAAATAATACAAGGGGAAATAATACAATCTACACAACCTTGAACCCAAACCTGAACTTCTGTGAAGAAGTTCGGGTCTGGGTACCACATTCAGTTTTTTATCACGCGCATGCAAAACACATTGCACCGCAGGTTTGCCGCAATGCACCGTGACGCACCCGGACCTAATCCGGACACGCTCGTGTGAAAGAGGCCTTAGGGTACTGGCAGTTTTGTTAATTAATTGCCATTTTTTGTCTTTTCCACATCTTTTCAGAAATGCAGCATGCTATAGCATGTGTTTTTGAGACCCAAAAAGGCAAAAAAAAAAACATTATGAAAAAAGCAGGTGGCCCAAAAGAAAAAACATTTTGTTATAATGGTTTTTTTGGGGGTTTTTTGGGGGTGGGGGGGTAAAACACCTTAGTATATATATATATATATATATATATATATATATAAAAAAAGAAAAACAATGGCGAATGGCGGCACCGGAGAAACAACACAGGAAGGGTGCTATGTCCAGGGATGTAGCAGCTTACCCCGTCAAATATAGATGAAAAGCGGACAGCACTCCAGGTAAAAGTTGATGGTGTTTATTCACCCATGTGGATGGCAACGTTTCAGCTCAAACAAGAGCCTTTGTCAAGCAATGAACACAATACAAAAGGGGGTATATATAGGCCAACCCCTATGACATCACAATGTGATCAATTATCAGCCAAATACCATAAAGTGCAAATAGTGCATATGTGATACATAAAAACATAAGTATATCAGTGTACAAAATATCAATAGATCAGTGGTATATATCAAATATATTATAAAATCAATGCGTAATCGCAATAAAGTGCATAAAGGTAAATTGATGAATCAATAAACATCAGGTGTATCCTGGAATATATAATAAGTGGGAAGAACAAAACGATGCTGCCAAAGGGAGGAGGAGCAATGACATACCCGATGTCGCTCGATGCCACACATGTCGATAGCCGCCACGTCCGGCGTTCAGGTGGATGCAATGCGCAGGCGCCGAGTCGCGTGAGGGATTAGATGTAGCTTCCTCAAATGACGTAACTGGCGCATGCGCATGAGTGTCAAAAGCTGTGTCGGCCATCTTGAAAGTGGTAAAAACCTCACATGGGAAAAAACGCAGACAATAGACCGCAACAAAAACGCGATATAGTGTGATCTCCTCACAAATCACAGTGGGAGTATGCGCAGAATGGCACTACTTAAATCAAACAGAAAAAAGGTAACTAATGATGATCACTGTGTGTGCGCATAGCCTGACAATGAACAGAGTAGCGCAAAAGGGAAACAGTGCCGTTCACCTAATTGTGTATCCATAAGGAACAGAGAGAAACGAGTGCATAACAAAATGCAACATGCTTCCCCAAGTGAGCCATCTGAAGCAATATACCCAGCAGCAATCATGCTGCGGGCATGCCACAAAAAGGCCCACAGTTCCCCATGGACACACATGTCATATAGGACACACAGTATACAGCGCAATATACCAATTATATAAAAATCTGAAAAAAGTGTGACCACAGCAAAAAACAACAAAAACTCTGTATGGAAACATGTAGGCAGATACGGGACATCTCGGGTACGTCTCGCTTCTCCAACCTGCAGCATCATTCGTGTCTGTGAGTGAAAGAAAAAAGAATAGAAATAAGAAACTGGCTTAATAGTGTTCAAAATACACTAAATACCCTCAAAAGATAGACACATATCGCATATATGACAATTGTGGGGCAAACTACTCCACTAAACATATAACCCCGGGTTGTAATCCGCATTGAGACCATTGGGTCTCAAGCTGTTGAGGGTATAAATCCAAAAAAGCTCTCTTTTTCTCAGGATCAACACCCTGTTGCCCCCACGTCTGGGCATGGGAATGTGGTCAATGACCCAACATTTGAGATCTCTTTCGGAGTGTTGAAGCTCCGTAAAATGTTTGGCAACAGGGAGGTCCTTTCTTTTTTTGCGTATTGACAATCGATGATTGTTCAACCGCGTTCTGAGATCCGTCGACGTTTCACCCACATATAATAATTTACACGGACAGATCAACACATAAATTACATAGTTTGAATTGCATGTAAGGTGAAATCGGATAGGGTAAGAAACTCCAGTGGTAGGATGGACAAAGGTAGAACCCCTACCCATGTATTTGCAATCAATGCAACACAAGCAGGGGAAACTACCCTTGCCATGTGTAGTTAAAGAAGTTTGAACAGACTTGGACCTAGGCCCAATGTCCGCTCTGACAAGTTGATCACATAGATTCCTAGATCGACAGAAAGAGAAGAGGGGAGGGGATCTAAATTCTAAGATCTCACTATGACAACCACCCAGATACCCCAATGATGCTTGATGATGCGATTAATGGCCTCACTTTGTTCCGTATATTTCGAGATGAAGGGTATCCGACTGACGGACCTATCGGACACCCTCCTCTCCAAAGTGCTGCTCCTGTCTATATCACAGACCTTTTGTATGTGAGAATCCAGGAGCTGGGTGGGATACCCCCTATTCTGAAATTTCTTGGACATGTTGTCCAAGGCCAGGTCAACCTGTTCAGGTTCAGAAACGATGCGTTTAACTCTGAGAAATTGAGAAAAAGGCAAACTTTTAAGCATACTCCGGGGATGCCCACTATTAAAGCAAAGAAGGGTGTTTTTATCTGTGGGCTTGGTGTATAACCGTGTATGCAGCTTGCCCTGATTGAAAATGACCGTGGTGTCCAGGAACTGCAATTCAGTCTCAGAGTGTACCAAGGTGAATTGAAGGTCCCTATTGACACTATTGAGAAATAGATGAAAATCATCAAGTTGGGCAACACTACCTGTCCATATGAGGAAGATGTCGTCGATGTATCTCCACCACCGCAGCAAATGGCTGCGGTGGTGTGATACAAGGACGACATCTTCCTCAAAGCACCTCATAAAGATATTAGCATACGTGGGTGCTACGTTAGATCCCATAGCCACACCCCTTTGTTGTTGAAAAAACGTGTCCTGAAAAAGGAAATAGTTGTATCTCAAGATGATCTGTAATAGATCAATGATAAACTGTCTAGCAGCCGTGGAGTAAGATGAAGAACCCAACATACGTTCAATGGCACCAATACCCAAATCATGGTCAATCGAGGTATATAATGAGGTGACATTGAAAGATGCCAGGTGGACCTCATGGACACCAGTAAAATCAATTTTATCCAGCCCACACAGGAAATCAGTCGTATCCTGTATATACGACTCCGCCCCTGTAGCAAAATCATGCAGGACTTTATCAAGGAAGATGGCAATGCAACTAAAGATGGAGTCCGAACCGGACACGATCGGGCGTCCGGGTGGATCAACAAGCGACTTGTGCACTTTAGGAAGAATATATAAAACAGGTGTGACCGGATGGTCAACAGTAAGAAAAGTGCACAAGTCCTCATCAATAGTGCCAGCCAGTCTGGCCTCAGCCAAACATTCCTTGATAAGTCTAGCTATGCCAAATTTAGGGTCAGCCTGAAGGACCGAATAAACATCCTTGTCATCCAGCTGACGTAGAATCTCACTGATATATTTACTGGTGTCTATGACGACGACAGCGCCACCCTTATCCGCAGGTTTAATTGTCAAAGAAGGGTCCTGTCTAAGTTGGTCAAGTGCTTCAATCTCCACCTTAGAAACATTAGGATGTTTAAAAACATGATCCTTACAACTCAATTTATACACGTTTATGTCAGCAGTGACAGCAGAAATAAATGCATCAACAGAGGCCTCATTGACAATGGGGGAAAAATGGCTCTTGATGGACAGATCGAGGCGTCTCAGGGAGAACTCGCTAGCCTGAGGTGCCGCGATCCGTGCCCTAGTGTTAAACCATACTTTTAACTTGATTCTGCGAAAAAATGCAGATAAATCAGAGTCCAGATCAAACCAGTTGGGGGAAGACATGGGACAGAAAGAAAGTCCTCTATTAAGAACACTCACTTGTGCTGGGGTGAGTATCCTACTGGATAAGTTGATAACAGTCACTTCCTCTTGTTCACCAGAGATTTGCTGGTCTGAGCTCTGGTTTTGTTGATTCTGGACACAGTTGGTTCTACGGTGTCTACGACCTCCTCTCCTGGTCCGACCACGTTTTTCCTTAGTGTGTCCACATTGTTCCCTAAAAAAGGAGTAGACGCTGCAACAGTAGCTGGTGTATTCCTTTTTCTCTTTCTTGGATCTTTAAAATTGGAATTCATGGTATCAGCCTGCCAAGTGTACACCACATCCTTTTTATAGTCATCGGAGTCACGATTCCATTTAGATCTTTTACCTTCCTCCAATTCGGTTTTGGCACGTGCCACATGAGCCAATACGTTGTCGCTGAACAATGCATATTCCTCACTGGACAAGGATGACCGTAATGTGAGGTCAATCTCAGCCGTATCATTGGCAATGGTGGATAATTCCTGTTGTAAATACTGGATATTTAACAGGATAAAATCAAGTGAATACCGATTGGATAGCATTTCAAACTTCTTGCAAAATGATGCATTATGTGAAAATAAATTAGGTCTCAGATTGGACCGCATGCCACGTGGAATTCTCTGCATTTTGAAATATTCACCAAGCGTGGTCATGTGTAGCCGTAGTGAAGCCGTCTTTTTAGATAGGAACTCAAACTTCTTTTTGAGCTCATGAATAGAGGGGGTGTTCAAAAAAGCAGCATCTCCCCCAATGTCATGCAATATGCGATCGGTCTCCTCCTGGGAGTACATAGAGCCACATGGGAAATCAATGTCCGTCATAGTGAAGTGTCAACGGACAATATTCACAGCATAAGAGTAAAACGGTTTTGGCTGAGGCCAGACTAGCTGGCACTATTAATGAGGACTTGTGCACTTTTCTTACTGTTGACCATCCGGTCACACCTGTTTTATATATTCTTCCTAAAGTGCACAAGTCGCTTGTTGATCCACCCGGACGCCCGATCGTGTCCGGTTCGGACTCCATCTTTAGTTGCATTGCCATCTTCCTTGATAAAGTCCTGCATGATTTTGCTACAGGGGCGGAGTCGTATATACAGGATACGACTGATTTCCTGTGTGGGCTGGATAAAATTGATTTTACTGGTGTCCATGAGGTCCACCTGGCATCTTTCGATGTCACCTCATTATATACCTCGATTGACCATGATTTGGGTATTGGTGCCATTGAACGTATGTTGGGTTCTTCATCTTACTCCACGGCTGCTAGACAGTTTATCATTGATCTATTACAGATCATCTTGAGATACAACTATTTCCTTTTTCAGGACACGTTTTTTCAACAACAAAGGGGTGTGGCTATGGGATCTAACGTAGCACCTACGTATGCTAATATCTTTATGAGGTGCTTTGAGGAAGATGTCGTCCTTGTATCACACCACCGCAGCCATTTGCTGCGGTGGTGGAGATACATCGACGACATCTTCCTCATATGGACAGGTAGTGTTGCCCAACTTGATGATTTTCATCTATTTCTCAATAGTGTCAATAGGGACCTTCAATTCACCTTGGTACACTCTGAGACTGAATTGCAGTTCCTGGACACCACGGTCATTTTCAATCAGGGCAAGCTGCATACACGGTTATACACCAAGCCCACAGATAAAAACACCCTTCTTTGCTTTAATAGTGGGCATCCCCGGAGTATGCTTAAAAGTTTGCCTTTTTCTCAATTTCTCAGAGTTAAACGCATCGTTTCTGAACCTGAACAGGTTGACCTGGCCTTGGACAACATGTCCAAGAAATTTCAGAATAGGGGGTATCCCACCCAGCTCCTGGATTCTCACATACAAAATGTCCGTGATATAGACAGGAGCAGCACTTCGGAGAGGAGGGTGTCCGATAGGTCCGTCAGTCGGATACCCTTCATCTCGAAATATACGGAACAAAGTGAGGCCATTAATCGCATCATCAAGCGTCATTGGGGTATTCTGGGTGGTTGTCATAGTGAGATCTTAGAATTTAGATCCCCTCCCCTCTTCTCTTTCTGTCGATCTAGGAATCTATGTGATCAACTTGTCAGAGCGGACATTGGGCCTAGGTCCAAGTCTGTTCAAACTTCTTTAACTACACATGGCAAGGGTAGTTTCCCCTGCTTGTGTTGCATTGATTGCAAATACATGGGTAGGGGTTCTACCTTTGTCCATCCTACCACTGGAGTTTCTTACCCTATCCGATTTCACCTTACATGCAATTCAAACTATGTAATTTATGTGTTGATCTGTCCGTGTAAATTATTATATGTGGGTGAAACGTCGACGGATCTCAGAACGCGGTTGAACAATCATCGATTGTCAATACGCAAAAAAAGAAAGGACCTCCCTGTTGCCAAACATTTTACGGAGCTTCAACACTCCGAAAGAGATCTCAAATGTTGGGTCATTGACCACATTCCCATGCCCAGACGTGGGGGCAACAGGGTGTTGATCCTGAGAAAAATAGAGCTTTTTTGGATTTATACCCTCAACAGCTTGAGACCCAATGGTCTCAATGCGGATTACAACCCGGGGTTATATGTTTAGTGGAGTAGTTTGCCCCACAATTGTCATATATGCGATATGTGTCTATCTTTTGAGGGTATTTAGTGTATTTTGAACACTATTAAGCCAGTTTCTTATTTCTATTCTTTTTTTTCACTCACAGACACGAATGATGCTGCAGGTTGGAGAAGCGAGACGTACCCGAGATGTCCCGTATCTGCCTACATGTTTCCATACAGAGTTTTTGTTGTTTTTTGCTGTGGTCATACTTTTTTCAGATTTTTATATAATTGGTATATTGCGCTGTATACTGTGTGTCCTATATGACATGTGTGTCCATGGGGAACTGTGGGCCTTTTTGTGGCATGCCCGCAGCATGATTGCTGCTGGGTATATTGCTTCAGATGGCTCACTTGGGGAAGCATGTTGCATTTTGTTATGCACTCGTTTCTCTCTGTTCCTTATGGATACACAATTAGGTGAACGGCACTGTTTCCCTTTTGCGCTACTCTGTTCATTGTCAGGCTATGCGCACACACAGTGATCATCATTAGTTACCTTTTTTCTGTTTGATTTAAGTAGTGCCATTCTGCGCATACTCCCACTGTGATTTGTGAGGAGATCACACTATATCGCGTTTTTGTTGCGGTCTATTGTCTGCGTTTTTTCCCATGTGAGGTTTTTACCACTTTCAAGATGGCCGACACAGCTTTTGACACTCATGCGCATGCGCCAGTTACGTCATTTGAGGAAGCTACATCTAATCCCTCACGCGACTCGGCGCCTGCGCATTGCATCCACCTGAACGCCGGACGTGGCGGCTATCGACATGTGTGGCATCGAGCGACATCGGGTATGTCATTGCTCCTCCTCCCTTTGGCAGCATCGTTTTGTTCTTCCCACTTATTATATATTCCAGGATACACCTGATGTTTATTGATTCATCAATTTACCTTTATGCACTTTATTGCGATTACGCATTGATTTTATAATATATTTGATATATACCACTGATCTATTGATATTTTGTACACTGATATACTTATGTTTTTATGTATCACATATGCACTATTTGCACTTTATGGTATTTGGCTGATAATTGATCACATTGTGATGTCATAGGGGTTGGCCTATATATACCCCCTTTTGTATTGTGTTCATTGCTTGACAAAGGCTCTTGTTTGAGCTGAAACGTTGCCATCCACATGGGTGAATAAACACCATCAACTTTTACCTGGAGTGCTGTCCTCTTTTCATATATATATATATATATATATATATATATATAGGACCCTCATAATTGCAACCTTTAAAAAAAAATTGCAAAACTGTGGGCTTCTGGGTCTGTGTCTCTGCACTGCAAAAGATAGAACATGTCCTATCTTTTGCTGCATCTTGCGAATTGGGGGGTTTCACACATAGGTTTTTATGGAAAATTTTCGACCCAAAGCAAGACTTGGGTTTTAAGGTAATGAAAAATATAAAGCAAATACATACATTTCTACTTCCTCCTGGATCCACTTCTGGCTCAAAAAAAACTGCCACAAATACTTGTGTGTGTGAACCCACCAGCAGGCTAAATTCGCACGGCAAAAAGCTGGCAGAAAAATCAGTAGCAGATTACTTACAGATTACTGGCTGAAAACAGGTCACTTTTAGTGGCAGATTTCTGAATTGGTGAAGGTTTTAGAGGAGTTTTTAGGTATTAGAGGTATTAGAAGAGTATTTGGATGAGGTTTCTCTGCTGTCCACTGACGTATATGAAATCCTCAATCAAATCTGCTTCCAAAGGTCTCATGCACACAAATGTGGGGTTGCCGTGCCATGCCGGGTTCGGGTTCGTACCGAACTTTAGGTTTTTCGGCACCCTACCCGAACCCGAACATTTACGTAAAAGTTCGGGTTCGGTGTTTGGCGATTTTTATGGCGCTTTTTGAAAGGCTGCAAAGCAGCCAATCAACAAGCGTCATACTACTTGCCCCAAAAGGCCATCACAGCCATGCCTATTATTGGCATGGCTGTGATTGGCCAACTGCAGCATGTGACCCAGCCTCTATTTAAGCTGGAGTCACGTAGCGCCGCCCGTCACTCTGCTCGGATTAGTGTAGGGATAGGCTGCAGCTGCTGTGAGGGAGAGATCAGGGAGAAATCTTATGAAGAACTGCTTCTTTACTCAGCGATCTACAGCAAATGTGTTTTGTGGGTGCAGTGCACAATTGTTTCAAGCCTGCCCTAAACCAACTACTACTGAAAACAAACTTTTTTTTCCATCAGTTAGTCAATATCAATACATAATCGGCAGCCATTTTATGTAACGATAGTGCACCAGCACAGGATATCTGCATGTCTGCAAGTCCAGAAATACTGCTTTGAGACACTGGGGTTAAAAAAAAAAACTTTTTTTCATATAGTGCACATCTAGGATTATCGCTGCATAAGTGACTGTGAAATTTTGGCCAGAAATACGGCTTTCTCATACTGGGGCAAAAAAAAACCATGTGTTTCATATAGTGCACATCTAGGATTATAGGTGCGTAAGTGAGTGTCACATTTAGGCCAGAAATACGGCTTTTTGCTTACTGGGGTTAAAAAACCCTCTGATATACTGCACATCTGGGATTAGACATGCATAAGTGACTGTGAAATTTAGGCCACAAATACAGCTTTTTGCTTACTGGGGTTAAAAAAAAACCTCTGATATACTGCACATCTGGGATTAGACGTGCATAAGTTACTGTGAAATTTAGGCCACAAATACCGCTGTCATATAGAGTTAAAAAAAAAAATTCAGTGCAATACCCTACATCAGGGTTAATTATTTTTAACAGACTTAACCACTTTTTACTTTGCTTGGTGAACGCTAACTATGAGGCAAACATCTAATAAGGGACGCGGTCATGGTGGTGGTGGTGGTGGTGGTGGTGTTGGTGGAGCCTCTGGTGCAGGGAGAGGACGTGGCCGTTCTGCCACAGCTACACGTCCTACTGAACCTACTACCTCAGGTCCCAGTAGCCGCCAGAATCTACAGCGATATTTGGTTGGGCCTAATGCCGTTCTAAGGATGGTAAGGCCTGAGCAAGTACAGGCGCTAGTCAATTGGGTGGCCGACAGTGGATCCAGCACGTTCACATTATCTCCCACCCAGTCTTCTGCAGAAAGTGCACAGGTGGCGCCTGAAACCCATGCCCATCAGTCTGTCACATCACCCCCGGGGAACCTGTCTGAGCCTCAACTCATGCAGCAGTCTCTTATGCTGTTTGAAGACTCTGCTGGCAGGGTTTCCCAAGGGCATCCACCTAGCCCTTCCCCAGGGGTGGAAGACATAGAATGCACTGACGCACAACCACTTATGTTTCCTGATGAGGACATGGGAATACCACCTCAGCACGTCTCTGATGACGAAACACAGGTTCCAACTGCTGCATCTTTCTGCAGTGTGCAGACCGAAAAGGAGGTCAGGGAGGAAGACTGGGTGGAAGACGATGCAGGGGACGATGAGGTCCTAGACCCCACATGGAATGAAGGTCGTGCCACTGACTTTCAGAGTTCGGAGGAAGAGGCAGTGGTGAGACCGAGCCAACAGCGTAGCAAAAGAGGGAGCAGGGTGCAAAAGCAGAGCAGCCGTCGCCAAAACAGTTCGCCTGCTACTGGCCACCATCACCAAGGACTGAGCACACCAAAGGCAGCTTCAAGGAGTTCCCTGGCATGGCACTTCTTCACACAATGTGCTGACGACAAGACCCGAGTGGTTTGCACGCTGTGCCATCAGAACCTGAAGCAAGGCATTAACGTTCTGAACCTTAGCACAACCTGCATGACCAGGCATCTACATGGGAGACACGGGCTGCAGTGGAGTAAGCACCTTCAAAACCAAGAAAGGGCTCAGGCCCCTCCTGCTCCCTCTTCTGCTGCTGCCTCGGCCTCTTCCTCTGCCTCTGGAGGAACGGTGGCACCTGCCGCCCAGCAAACAGAGAATGTGCCACCAACAACACCACCTCCGTCACCAAGCATCTCCACCATGTCACACGGAAGATTTCAGCTCTCCATCTCACAAACCTTTCAGAGAAAGCGTAAATTCCCAACTAGCCACCCTCGATCCCTGGCCCTGAATGCCAGCATTTCTAAACTACTGGCCTATGAAATGCTGTCATTCAGGCTGGTGGAGACGGACAGCTTCAAACAGCTCATGTCGCTTGCTGTCCCACAGTACATCTTTCCCAGTCGCCACAACTTCTCCAGGAGAGCCGTGCCCTCCTGGCACAACAAAGTATCGGATAAAATCAAGTGTGCACTGCGCAACACCATCTGTGGCAAGGTCCACCTAACCACAGATACGTGGACCAGTAAGCACGGCCAGGGACGCTATATCTCCCTAACTGCACACTGGGTAAATGTAGTGGCGGCTGGGCCCCAGGCGGAGAGCTGTTTGGCGCACATCCTTCCGCCGCCAAGGATCGCAGGGCATCATTCTTTGCCTCCTGTTGCCTCCTCTTCCTACTCGGCTTCCTCCTCCTCTTCTACCACCTCCTCATCCGGTCAGCGACAGACCTTCACCACCAACTTCAGCACAGCCAGGGGTAAACGTCAGCTGGCTGTTCTGAAACTGATGTGTTTGGGGGACAGGCCCCACACCACGCAGGAGTTGTGGCGGGGTATAGAACAACAGACCAACGAGTGGTTGCTGCCAGTGAGCCTCAAGTCCGGCCAGGTGGTGTGCAAAAATGGGCGAAATCTCGTTGCAGCTCTGGGACTAGCCGGTTTGACGCACATCCCTTGCCTGGCGCATGTGCTGAATTTGGTGGTGCAGAAATTCATTCACAATTACCCCGACATGTCAGAGCTGCTGCATAAAGTCCGGGCCATCTGTGCGCTCTTCCAGTGTTCTCATCCTGCTGCCGCTCGACTGTCTGCTCTACAGCGTAACTTCGGCCTTCCCACTCACCGCCTCATATGCGACGTGACCACCAGGTGGAACTCCACCTTGCACATGCTGGAGAGACTGTGCGAGCAGCAGCAGGCTATAGTGGACTTTCAGCTGCAGCACGCACGGGTGAATCGCACTGCGGAACAGCACCACTTCACCACCAGTGACTGGGCCTCCATGCGAGACCTGTGTGCCCTGTTGCGCTGTTTCGAGTACTCCACCAACATGGCCAGTGGCGATCATGCCGTTATCAGCATTACAATACCACTTTTATGTCTCATTGAGAAAACACTTAGGGCGATGATGGAAGAGGATGTGGCCCAGGACGAGGAGCAGGAGGAAGAGGGGTCATCTCTAACACTTTCAAGCCAGTCTTTTAGAAGTGGCTCAGAGGGAGTTTTTTTGCAACAGCAGAGGCCAGGTACAAATTTGGCCAGCCAGGGCCCACTACTGGAGGAGGAGGAGGAGGATGGGGATGAAGCATGTTCACAGCGGAGTGGCATCCAACGCAGCTCGGGCCCATCACTGGTGCATGGCTGGGGGGATACGGAGGACACAGACGATACGCCTCTCACAGAGGACAGCTTGTCCTTACCTCTGGGCAGCCTGGCACACATGAGCGACTACATGCTGCAGTGCCTGCGCAACAACAGCAGAGTTGCCCACATTTTAACGTGTGCTGACTACTGGGTGGCCACCCTGCTGGATCCCCGTTACAAAGACAATGTGCCGTCCTTAATTCCCTCACTGGAGCTTGATCGGAAAATGCGTGACTACAGGCACACGCTGGTAGACGCGCTCCTGAGAGCATTCCCGACTGACGCCGGGGGACAAGTGGAAGCACAAGGCGAAGGCATGGGAGGAGGAAGAGGCCGCCAACGCAGCTGTGTCAGCGCCAGCACCTCAGAAGGCATGGTGGAAAAGCTTTGTCACCTCGCCGCAACAACCGGCCCCAACTGCTGATATGGAGCGTGTTAGCAGGAGGCAGCATTTGAACAACATGGTGGAACAGTACCTGTGCACACGCCTACACGTACTGACTGATGGTTCTGCCCCATTCAACTTCTGGGTCTCCAAATTGTCCACATGGCCAGAGCTTGCCCTGTATGCCTTGGAGCTGCTGGCCTGCCCTGCAGCCAGTGTACTCTCTGAACGTGTATTTAGCACGGCAGGACGTGTCATTACTGACAGATGCAGCCGCCTGTCCACAGCCAACCTGGACAAGCTCACGTTTATTAAAATGAACCAGGCCTGGATACCACAAGACTACTGAAAAAATCTCTACTCTTTTATGCCTCATTCACACGTCAGTGTTTTGATCAGTGATTTTCTTTCAATCTTTTTATTGAGGCTTTACTGAAGTCTTACAGAATTTTCCAGAAAAATTACATGACATATTCCATCTGTTGGGTGTCACAGAGTAGAGGGATAATGTGTAGATAATCACAAATGGTGATACAATATGATTATATGTTTTGTCTGTATTGTCTGTCCTCTCCTTGGTGTTTTCCTTTAGTGTTAGTGGTGCGGATTAGTGTTCCCACCGCCCTATTCACTACGTAGGGCTCATCTCAGGGAAAGCCAGGGTTTCAGTCAGGTGCCAGCCTCAAGGTGAGTTAGGGGTCACCACCTTTCCCTCTCCCTTGGACAGGGCCTTCCCATTTCCCTCCCTTTGCGTGACGCCGGTCATGATAACCAGCTCTCCCATTGTTGGATAAACTTATCCACATTATGCTCCCTTTAAGCCATTATTTTCTCATACATACAGATGTTGTGTACTCTATGTATAATTGAGTCTCGATTTTAGCTTTTGTGAGAATGCCTGCGGCAATCCGGGTTTTATTTATTGACCACACAAAGTTGTTAAGTAGACCCTGTGCTTTCCTGAAAAAGTGGCTATGCGGCATAACCCAAAGATTTTGAATTTGCTTTCCATCAGTGATTTTGAGCCAAAACCAGATGCGGTTCTAAACACAGAACAGTAGCAGATCTTTCCCTTATACTTTGTCTGTGGAGGCTCCAATCCTGGTTCTGGCTCACAATCACTGATGGAAATCACTGACCAAAACACTGACATGTGAATGAGGTTTTACACTGTGTACACAATGTGGAGGTTTTTTTAATTAATTTTTTTTGTCAAATATCTTTTTATTGATATTTTTCACATATAATACAAAAACATAGAAGAAGTGTCGGAGCTGCTTACAATGGTGACCATTACGACGTTAGCATCAGATAGCACATATAGTATGATGTGATGATATTCTGACCAAGTAACGCTATCAGAATGACTCCTTCTTAAATCGCTGGATATATTAGTGAATTAAAACAGTCGAGGTTTCCTATCGTTATAACAAAGGAATAGAAAAAAATAAAATAAAATAACATCAGTAAATCTGAGGTCGCACCCGGGAAGATTTGGTGTTATGGTAGGTAAACTACAAGACTCTGTAATTTATAGGAGTTAGGAGGGGATCAAATCCCTCTCAACTGGATGCGTAGTTGTAACGGGGTTCCGAAGGTGCACTCGGTCCCCCAATAGCCGCATACCTGCTGCTTAGCTTCGGGAGCGAGGATCTGTGTTTGACCTTGTTCCCAGGGCGGCTTTACTAGCTGGGTGACTACCTGCTCCTAAGTCTGCCTTGAGCGCCGAGCTGATCACTCGGTGCTCGACTGGTTGGTCTGTCGGTCATGTGACGCTGGCCACGTCACATGGCCCTCACTCCCCACTATAAATACAGGCAGCCTGCTGGCCACAGGTTGCCTGTTAATTTAGGTTCCACCTGTGGTTTTGTCTTTCCTGGCGTACTTACCTCCTGCTGAATTCCTGACGATCCTCTGCCTGCTCCTTGTGTACTTTGCTGCTTTCCTGGTATTCTGGTTCCAGCCTCATCCTGACGATCCTCTGCTGACTCCTTTGGTACTACACGACTCTCCTGGTATTTATGACCCCGGCTTCTCCTGACAATTCTCTGCTTGCTCCATTTGTACTTTGTAGCTTTCCTGGTATTGACTCGGTCCGTTCACGTTCTGTTGTTTGTCTGCCTGTCATCCCTGCACTTAGTTCAAGCTAGGGATTGCCGTCCAGTTGTCCCCTGTCTTTAGGACTCGCGAGGCAAGTAGGCTGGGCCAGGGGTAAGGGTGGAGCGCAGTGGTCACTTCCCTCCCCCCTGTGTGTGTGTGTGTGTGTGTGTGTACGCGACCGTTACAGTAGTTTTCAATGTGTGTGTTTGGAATGTTTAACTAGTCAGAGGATTTATGGGTTCGGTCTATCATTGAATGATGATACTGTGAGTATTTATGTATGATCTAGCTTTTATATATTAGCTCCAAGGACACCATATCTTCAAGAACTTAGAGTGATGAACTTATGGAGGATTTGCCCAACTTGACAACTCCTCCATAAGATATAATTAGTTGATTTTCGTTTTCCATTGTTCAGTAGTTGCGTTGTCGAGGCTGAGCCAATGTAGTGGGATAAGGGATCTGGCAGCCTGAACCATCCATGTCAGCAGATCAGAGGCCCTCGGGGTCCAACTTTCTGATGGAATCCACATTAAGACTGAAGTAGGTGTAAGATGGATCGAGGTGCCACATATTTGATTTAACTTGTGTTCTATCTGTTCCCAGAATCCTCTTATTTCTGGGCATGACCAGAAAATATGTCCCAATGTACCTCCCTCCCTGGAGCATCTCTAACAGCTATTTGTCTCTCCAAATCCTATTTTGTGGAGTTTTCTAGGGTCATTGTACCTCCTAGTCATAGTTTATAAGAGTGTTCTTGAATTCTGACGCAGCGTGAGAAGCCATGGGATCTTAAATGTGTTTGGTGCATTTCTGCTTTAGTGAAAGATCTTTCCAGATCCTTCTCCCATTGTCTGATATAGGCAGGAGTTCCCGTGGCAGACATTGACTGCAGAATTCTGTATAGTAGGGAAATTGTATGTATAGGAATTGTAGGGCCGGACGCTATTTTCTTGAACCACGTTGCTCCGTGCTCCACTATATTTGGAATGCAAGGTTCGGCACAAGTTCTTATATTCCATCTGATCTAGAAAGTTGTGTTTATTTATGTGTTGAGAGAAGAGCCCTTCCATGTCTGTTGGTGTTTTAGTATTAATCATTAGCTCGGTGACAGTTATGTTTCTGAAGAGTTGCCAGAAAGTGGGGGCATCACTGGTGTTAGGATATAGTAAGAACAGAAGCAAAGAAGAGGGTAGGTATCTTGGAGAATCAGAGAATGGCTTGTTGTCAATCTGTAGTGATTTAATGATGCAATGGACACCTCTGGACAGACTATCCAATGGAGGGGGTGAAGCTCCCCTGATGCCCCATATTCCTGCAAGCTGATTATCAGATAAGTTGGCTAGTTCTAAGTCTGAGCTCAAGATTCTATATTGTGGAATGCAAGCTGAAGCCATCTTCTCAGCAATATTGCTCTATGGTAAGTTTTTGCCAAAGCCTCTATGAGCGCAATCTCTTATTAATCTATCATATGCCAGTCTTGGCTTTTTACCCTTCCATAAAAAGGATATAAATATAGTGCGTATTGATGCGAAGAAGGATTGGGGTAAGTGCATAGGTATCATTTGGATCAAATACAGAAGTATTGGCATAATGTAGGTTTGTATCAGATGTTTCCTTCCCATCCAGGAGATGTTAGTAAAAGATAGGGATTGTAGTTGCTCTCTGATAAGTTTTAACAGAGTCAATTCATGGAGTATAGTTTGGAGGGTTTTTTAGTTAGGAAGATCCCTAAGTATTTAAGCTTATCTTGCTGCCATTTGAAAGGAAAAGTGTGTCGGAGTTGATGGATTTGTTGGGATGGAACAGTGATGTTCAGTGCCTCTGATTTAGTATAATTAATCTTGAAATTAGATAAGGAGCCATATTTGTCAAATAGGGTCAAGATCAGAGGGAATGCTTGTGTGGAGTTTGTGATCAACAACAAGAGATCGTCTGCAAAAGCAGCACATTTATGTTCCACCCCTCTGACCTTTAAGCCCTCTATGGAAGGGGTATCTCTGATTGCTTGAAGCAAGGCTTCCCGGGTGATGATAAAGAGGGTTGGGGACAGAGGGCATCCCTGACAGGTGCCATTGTTTATTTTGAAGGGTGGTGATAGCGTGCCGTTCACCCGAACTCTAGCACTAGGTTGATGGTATAAGGACATTGCTTGAATGAAGGGATCCGGAATTCCGAATCTGTGCAGTACGCGTTGCATAAACATCCAATTAACTCGATCGAATGCCTTTTCGGCATCTGCACCTAGTAGTATGATGGAATCTTTTTGTTGATTGCTAATGTGATTGCGTTCAGGACCCTGCATGAGTGAAAGTTCCCCTCCCTACCGGCCACAAAGCCCGCCTGGTCTGAATGAAATATCTTGGAGAAGCTTATTCAGCCTGTTCACTAATATTTTGGCCCACATTTTTATGTCTACATTAAGAAGTGATATAGGTCTGTAACTGCCACATAGCATGGTATCTTTTCCTTCTTTAGCCAAGACTGTGATGGTCGTCTCAAGTGCTTGTTTTGGGTGATGCTCTCCTTTCAGCAATGCTTGGCACCAGGCTGTTATATGGGGTAGTAAAGTAGGTAAAAGCTTTTTGTAGTACCCAGCGGGAACAGGCCATCAGTGCCTGGGACCTTTCCCCGGGGAAGGGAGGTGATAATTTTGGATAGTTCTTCTGACATTATGGGAGAGAGCAATGTAGTACTGTCCTCCCAGGTTAGTGAGGGTAGTTTAAGGTTCGAAAGGAATTGGTCTGTCTTAGAGTGACTTGTCTCCGACTTTGAGTGTGGTGGGATGTTATATAAAAAATATATTAATGATGATAAAAGCGGCTGAATTCTTCAGCAATATGTTTGGTTCTAATACAATTAATGTGTTGAGCCTCCCTTCTTTTTTTGATCAAATGGGTCATCATTTTATTGTCCTTATCCCCATGTGTGTAATATTAAAACTTTGCATATTGGTATGCTTTGGCATTTTGGATGTTGAGTAGTTCTTTTAATTTTTGGCGCAAGGAAGATAGCTCGTCTTGTGTGGTCCTTGCTTTAGATTGTTTTTGGATAGATTCTATTGCTGCAATCTGAGACAATAGAGAGTTTAGCATTTTTTGTCTGTCTCTTTTTACTTTTGTCCCTAAAGCTATGAATTTGCCTCTTATAAATGCTTTGTGCGCTTCCCATACTATGGTCTGAGAGGTATCCGGGGGTACATTTTCCTGAAAATAGACGGTTAGTTTTTGTGAAATGCTTTTAGGGCTTCCTCTGAGCCTAAGAGGGTCTCGTTTAAACGCCAAGTCCATTTTCTGATAGGGAGAGATGAGAAAGATACAGAAGTGTGGATTGGAGAGCGATCTGATATCGTTGTTGTCCAACAGTAGATTTTTGAAGCATGTCTATATGATTGTCTGAAATGAATATATAATCTAATGTTTGGTAAGTGTGGTGTACCTTTGAGTAGAATGTGAAGTCTTTAGTAGTCCTCCAAGTGTCCACTAGGTGACTTTCTTTTAGGGCCTTTTGGATTTTCCCCAAGGCCTTTTGTGAGTTGTCTGAAGTTTCTCTTGAAGTGTCCACAATTGGGTTTAGTGGTATATTTAGATCACCCCCCACTAGCCTCATCCCCTCCGCAAACATATGGAATTTAGATAAAGTGTACTTAATCCATTGATGTTTGCTGTTAGGGGCATAGAAACTCGCTAGTGAGACCATGATGTGACCAATTCTCCCTTTAACAAAGACATTATCGTCCATCTGGAACGGTTTGTATTAGAACGGGTTTGAAAGGTATATGTTTAGCTATGGCTATGCTGACTCCCTTCGCTGCTGATTTGTACATTGAATGAAACCATTGTTTATAGTATGTAAGTGGAATATTGGGGATCATATTTGTTTTTAAGTGGGTCTCTTGTAGAAATCAAATGTCAGACCTGCTCTTCCTCAAGAGAGTGTGTACCTGGGATCTTTTTTGCAGTGTATTAAGACCTCTGACATTGAAGGATGTGACAGTTATGGTCGCCATGGTTGGAAGACACATTAACGGGTATATCTGCTGTAGTGCTTATTCCCGGGAGCGACCTGGACAGTAATGAAGAACAGAAACATTTTAATCAAACTTTTCAACAAAGAGAAAGTACTCAAACTAGTAGATGTATGAGAATGAGTGGGAGTATGTGGGAGTCTGCAGTCCCAGAGCCAGACCCCTATTAAGTTGTAGGCAAAATAAAGGACATTATAGTTATCCTCTAAGTCCCTTTTGGTCTATGGCTAACTACTAACTAATCTTTGACTCTCAGCCCCTCTAGGAGAGAGTTTTGGGGGGGTCTATAAAACTCACCTAGTCAATATAAATGAAACCACGCACTCTCAAAGTAGTATGCAAAGGTATATTTAATTTTAATGTTCCTTAATACCATACAGGTATGTATCTCAGGAATTTAATAAAAAAGATTATTTAAAAAAAAAGAAAAAAGTCAAAAATCTAAAATATGAACAAATCTCCATATGTGTTATAGATGAAGCATTTAACGTTGCGATTGCTTGAGGATGTTTCGGTCAGACAGACCTTTATCAAATCATCGCTGCAAAAATAGTACAAAACAGAAATATATTAGTGCAAGGGATTAGGAGTAAATGAAGTTATAGGGAGAAGAATAAAAGAAAACTCAATGGTAATCTAAATCTGAGAGATCATATAGGCCGTATAATACCAGAGAAATAAGGAACGAGGTCCGTAAGACAAATAGAGTATAGGTAGTATATAGCTGGATGGCTGCACTTATACACTACACATATAGTGAGCTATAGTTCCAGGGAGATGAGGAACGAGGTCCATAAGGCAAATAGAACATAGGTATTATACAGTAGGACAGCTGAGGTCATGTCACAGGGCATGGGGTGTACGACCAGGAGTAGAGGTGGGAAAGGGAGGTAATACAAGGCTGAGTACAGTGGAAAAATAAGATGCAGGAGTAATGTATAGTATCACAGACCAATAGTATGTGGGGAAACCAGTGTGGCAGGGGGTCTCACCCTTATACCACTGCACCTCTCCCCAAAGGAGTGGATCTTCCATCTTCTTTAACCCTATAAAACTCATCTAAACAATTTTACATACCCAAGTGGTACTTGCATATACTGCAAATGTGAATGTAAGTAGAAATATGCCCGATGGGCTAGAGATCTGCCTACTGCAGCCACGCACCTCAAGGTCTTGTGGGGGAGGGGGGGGAGTTAAGGTCTGCAAACCCCAGTCCCCAGGTCACGTGGCTACAGAGCCAGACCCCTATAAAGATATAGGGATAATAAAAGACATAGGTATTATCTTAAAACCTTTGTAACAGGCAAAAAAGGCAAGGAGATATATAACAAGCCTGCAAGTAGCTAACTGGAAGCCAACTTTCAATCCTTATTCTTCCTGGTACTTGATGACTTGAGCTTGGCCACCATTGACCATTGCTCCATCTGAGGTAGTGAAGGAATCTTCAATGCTGTGCTGTCCAGTGGAAGCCAGGGGTCAATATGTATCGGTTCAATTCCAAGTGAGGACCAGATTGCTGGGAGGTCCACGGTTTGTGGAGAGTGTAGTGTTTGCCGCCATTCCTAAATGTGAGGCCGAACGGGTAGAGCCACCTGTACATTATTTTATGGGCTCTCAGATAGTCTGTGATGGGCTTGAGGTTACGACGTTTATTTAAAGTGGAGGGAGCTATGTCCAGACACAGTTGGATAGATGCACCTTCATACGATAATTCTTTCCTCCCTCTTGAGGCTTGTAATAGGGCCACAGTGTCACCATAACTTAGTAGGCCACAGATCACGTCTCATGGCGGCTCATCCTTTCTTGGGGCCTGGCGCATAGAGTGATTGATTCGCTCTATAATGATGAGCTGCGCTCTTTCATCACCAAAGTGGTCTGTTAACAAATGTAAGGCCACTTCTTGAATGGCGTTCGGCAGGATGGATTCTGGTAACCCCTTTAGCCTTATATTTTTCTTCCTGCTTCTGTTGTCCTGATCTTCTATCAGGAGGAATGCGGTATTGAGGGAATCTATTTGCGTGTCTAGGCATTTCGAGACTGCCGAACCGTGGTTTGTTAGTAGTCCCTGGTTATGCTCCAGAGATTCTACCCGGTGGCCGAGTGCTCTCATATCCTGCTGCATGTCCCTCATCTCCTGTATTAGTGGCGCTAGGGCTTGGGACAGGGAGTCTTTTAGAAAGGATTTTGTTAATGTGTGGTTATCGTCTACCTGTGAGTCCTCACGTGTTCCTTGTCCACTGCTAGCTCCGGCGTCCTCCCTTTCTTCTTCCTCCTCTGATTCAGGCATTAAGGTCTGCAGCGCCATCTTGTTTGTTCGCACTGGTGAGAGCGCCAGTATTTTCTTCACAAAGCGATCCATCTCAGCCTGTCCTTTTCTCTGTTTTGACCATTATAGTCCAGGTTTGGGCGTCTTAAATAGGTAGGCACTGGTCTGTAGAGCGGGAGATCTGCTTCAGCGGATTCAGCGGTCAGGCTCCGCCCCCCCACATAGCCTAGTGTTCAATTCACAAACAGGTTTTTAGTGTCATTTTTTTTGCAGTTTTTTACAGTGCATATTTTGTGACAACCAAGCCAGCTGCAGATGATGGCTGAAAGTCTAATGCAATGCAGAACACAGAAGCATTTTTTGGTTAGTGGTGATTAGACATAAGCTAAGTTTTAAAAAATTCAATTTAGACAATAAAAAATGTATATTCTTTCCGAATTAATTTGTCACAAAGCACATTAAAAATCAGCTATTTCCTGTCTGCAGAAAGTATTTATCTCGGTGTACATCACTGTGCATTGCAGAAACATGCAAAACTAGTCCGCTGTGGTAGTGAAACAGTTACTGTGCATCTGTATGACAGGCAGGTGACAGGCGTCACTCTTAGGGCTCATGCACATGACTAAGTATTTTGCGGTCCACAAAACATTGATCCGCCAAAAATACAGATGAAGCAAAAGCTGTAAAAACGTTCTTTAATCCCCTGCCGGTGTGCTTCTCTAGTCAGGCTTGAAGTCACGGAGGCTGCGGCCTCCTTGCTTCAAGTCATGGTAACCACGCCCCCTTCCCTGCCCCTTTACTGTGACTGACTAGAGAAGCCTGACTAGAGAAGCGTGCCGGCAGGGGATTAAAGAACGTTTTTACAGCTTTTGCTTCATCTGCCTGCAGGAAGAAAATGATAGTTACAGACATGCTGCTGGCTACTCTAAGGTACTGCTGCCAGCTTGGGATGCTTGTTGGAGGTGACAGGTTCCCTTTAACCTCCCAAAAAATATCACTAGTAAAAGGCCGCAATTTGGCACCAATTACAGAATCAAGGATTAACAGAATTACTTGTGTATAAAAGAACGTGAAAAAACTAAAATCAGTAGTATTAGAATAATTTTTAACCCCAATTAGTGCAGCAAGGTGTAATAGAATAGCTTCTCTATTAGTCAAGTGTTAGGCCTCTGGCCCACGACCATATGCCCTCAGAGACATACGGTCTGTAAGTGGGCCATATGTCCCAGAACAGCATTGATTGTGCGTACATAGCATCATAGATTACCTGACAAGCACAGCATCGTTGTAATCTATGATGCTGTGCGCTCCCGTACGCACGATTAATGCCGCTCCGGGAAATATGGCCTGCTCACGGACCGTAGGACATACAGTCGTGTGCAAGGGCCCTTAAACTGTCCAATTGGCCCCAATCTCCCAACAGTGTGGATAAAGCCTCCGTATTATATTGCTACACTATCTCTGTGCTGTCCCTGAACTAGTCAAAAGTAATATTTTGTAAGCCCCCTTTCACACAAGCGAGTTTTCCGCATGGGTGCAATGCATGATGCAAATGCATAGTACCCGCACTGAATCCTGATCCATTTATTTCAATGTGTCTGTGTACATGAGCGTTTATTTTCACGCATCAGTTCTGTGTTGCGTGAAAAACGCAGCATGTTCTATTTTCTGTGTTTTTCATGTAGCCCTGGCCCCATAGAAGAAAATGGGGTTTCAGTGAAATTCAATGCATCTTTCACTGATGGTTGCTAAGAGAGGTTGTTTGTAAACCTTCAGTTTTTTTATCACATGCGTGAAAAACGCATCAAAACGCATTGTACCCGCATGGAAAAAACTTAACAACTAATCGCAATCGCAGACAAAACTGACTGAACTTGCTTGCAAAATGGTGCAAGTTTCACTGAATGCACCCTGAACGCATCCGGAGCCAATCCTCGTGTGAAAGAGGCCTAAAAAAAAAGTCTTTCCTACCTACATCTCTACCTCCACTAAGTTTACAACAAAATGGAGGACACTGGGCAGGGGGAGACTTTTTATAGGGCTGTGATATCACAGGTGCTCTCTATCTGCTGATTGGCTGGCTGCACGGCTTCTTAACCCTTTCATGACCAAGGGTCATTGATGCCCCAGTGTCCAGGTCAAAATTTACAAATCTGACATGCGTCACTTTATGTTGTAATAGCTTTGGAACACTTTTATTTATCCAAGCCATTCTGAGATTGTTTTCTCGTGATATATTGTACTTCATGATAGTCATAAATTTGAGTCAATATATTTCACCTTTATCTATGAAAAAATCCGAAATTTACCCAAAATTTTGAAAAATTCACAATTTTCTACATTTACATTTCTCTGCTTCTAAAACAGAAAGTCATACCTAATAAAATATTTATTACTTAACATTTCCCATATGTCTACTTTTATGTTGGCACCATTTTGGAAATGTGATTTTATTTCTTTAGGACGTTAGAAGGCTTAGAAGTTTAGAAGCAGTTCTTAAAATTTTTAAGAAAATTTCCAAAACCCACTTTTTAAGGACCAGTTCAGGTCTAAAGTCACTTTGTGGGGCTTACAAAGTGGAAACCTCCCCATAAATGACCCCATTGTAGAAACTACACCCCTCAAGTAACTCAAAACTGATTTTACAAACTTTGTTAACCCTTTAGGTGTTCCACAAGAATTAAAGGAAAATGGAGATGACATTTCTAAATTTCACTTTTTTGGCAGAGTTTCCATTTTATTACATTTTTTTCTTTAACACATTGAGGGTTAACAGCCAAACAAAACTCAATATTTATTACCCTGATTCTGCGGTTTACAGAAACACCCAACATGTGGTCGTAAACTGATGTAAGAGTGCACGGCAGGGTGCAGAAGGAAAGGAACGCCGTATGGTTTTTGGAAGGCAGATTTTGCTGGACTGGTTTTAGATGCATTGTCCCATTTAAAGCCCCCCTGATGCACCCTTACAGTAGAAACTCCCAAAAAGTGACCCTATTTTGGAAACTAGGGATAAGGTGCCAGTTTTATTGGTACTATTTTGGGGTACATATGATTTTTAATTGCTCCATATTAAGTTTTTGGTGAGGCAAGGTAACCAAAAAATGGCTGTTTTGGCAGCGTTTATTTATTTATTTTTTTACAAGATTCATCTGACAGGGTAGATCATGTGCTATTTTTATAGAGCAGGTTGTTACGGACACAATGATATCAAATATGTCTACTTTCTTTGTTGGTTTGTTTCAGTTTTACATAATGAAGCATTTTTGAAAAAGAAATTATGTTTTTGTGTGTCCATTTTCTGAACGCCATATGTTTTTTATTTTTCTGCCGATCGTCTTGTGCAGGGGCTCGTTTTTTGAAGAAAGGGTTGAGGTTTTTATTGGTACCATTTTTGGGTACATAGGATTTTTTGATCATTCATTATTACACTTTATGGGGCAAGGTGACCAAAAAATTGGCTGTTTTGGAACAGTTTTTATTTATTTATTTTTACAGCGTTTATCTGAAGGGTTGGGTCATGTGACCGTTTTATAGAGCAGATCGTTACGGATGTGGCAACACCTAATATGTATACTTTTTTTATTTATTTAAGTTTTACACAATAATAGCATTTCTAAAACCAAAAAAAATTATGTTTTAGTGTCTCCATAGTCTGAGAGCCATAGCTTTTTAATTTTTTGGGCGATTGTCTTAAATAGGCATTTTTTGCGGGATGAGGTGACAATTTAATTGGTACTATTTTGGGGGTCATAAGCCTTTTTTATCGCTTGCTGTTGCACTTTTTGTGATGTAAGGTGACAACAATGGCTTTTTTTTACCGTTTAAAAAAAAAAATTATGATGTTTATCGGACGGGGTCTATCATGTGATATATTTATAGAGACGGTCGTTACGGTCGCGGTGATACATAATATGTGTATTTTTATTTTTTTATAGGAAAAGGCAATTTATTTTTTTAATTTTCCATTTTTATTTATTTATTTTAACTTTTTAGTTTCAATATTTTTTTATTTTATCAGGTAAAGGCAAAGGAGCAATTGATCATGGACACTACCACACTAGACAAATGAGTACATGAACAAAGACAGTACCACTGTGGTCGCAGCCACCTTTGAACAATAACATATGACAGAGGTTTATCAAGCAGGTTAGACACATTAACAGCATGTGCCGACAATAATGCAGGTATAACATCAAAGCACCTCAGGGTGCCATCCAAACTTCGCATAGCGGATATTGCACTCCTATTAATCAGAGATAACACAGGCACAAAATAAGAGTGAACAATGTAATCATTGTTAAATGACTAGCATACATTTTAAGACATAACCAAGAACTGTGGGAAACCACAGAACAAGATAGGGTAAAGTAACAACTAAGGGGAGGGGAATGATGAAGAAGGAAAGCAGGACAAGGGGAAGGGGGCTAAGGTAGTACTCCAGTTGTGTCTCCGTTGCTTCAACCACCCCCCAGGATTCCTCCCTCAGGGGGAGTAAAAAGAGCTATGCATCCACCCACTCCAAGTCGCCTGTCTCACTTTAATGGGAATAATTGATGAGGGTAAAGAGTGTTCATACCTGCAGGTTTGATTAATCTCTTGTATAACCTCGGTAATCGAAGGAGGGACCTGGTTTTTCCAGTGTCTGGAAATGACCAGTTTGGCACTGAGCAGTATATGGCCAGTAATGTGTCTATGCGGGGTAGAGATTTCATTAATACCAATGAACAACAAGGCTAACTCTGGGGAGGGGACTATATTGCAACCCGCTAGAGTAGAAACCAGTTGGTAGACTTTCTTCCAGTATTCAGTGAGGATAGGACAGGACCAAAGGATATGAAGTAAGGATCCACCTCCTCCACAATTCCTCCAACAATATGGCGACGTAGACGGGTAAGTTATATGAAGTCTCTGGGGGGTAAAGTACCAATGGAGGATGGTTTTTAGACTTGCTTCATAATGAGTGACACACTTGAAATTTGATATAATAAATCCAATGGCTGCATTCCAAGAGTCATCAGGGAAGGTCTTGTTCAGTTCCCTTTCCCACCTAAGGACGGGAGGGGACTTAACAAAGGTAGCTTTATCCCCCAGTATATCATACAGATTTCTCGTGGAATGTTTCCTGAACAGAGAGGGGAACTGGAACATTCGTAGTACAGATGAGTTGACCTGAGGGGGGGATTGAAGGGTTTTTGAAAGAAAGTGACGTAATCTTAAGTATGTATAGAATTCAGTATGAGGTAAAGCAAAAGTACTTTGAATGGTAGCAAAAGGGAGAATGGAGTGGTCTGCCATCACTTGGGAAATAGTGACAATCCCTCCATCTCGCCATGGCGCTAAGTTAATGTCGGGTATAGATAATTCAATAGCCCATGTGGAAGCAATTTTAAATAGCTGGGCTGAGGTGTCATTCGATGAGTTATGGATAGTGGTCCACAGGGCGCCAACATGCGATACTGTGAGAAAAGAATGTGCAGGGGAAGCAGGGCTCCACAGCAGGTGAATTAAATAATCTCTAACCGGAATATACTGCAGCGCATGAGTTTCAATCTGCTGCCATGCTTTTTCGTTTTTGGACGCCCACCATTCCCTAGCAAAGGAAAGGCCGATTGCTATAAAATAATCTTTAATATTAGGGAGACCTGCTCCACCAGCACGCCTTCTTTTGGTCAGGAGTTCACGAGCCACTCTAGGTTTAGAGTTTCCCCAAATATACTTGCCTAGCAATGCCTGAGCTTTTTGAAAAAATGCAGCTGGGATCGGGATTGGGAGGGCCCGAAAGATGTAAATCAATTTCGGTAAGGTCATCATCTGAAACGATGCTATCCTACCCACCCAGGAGACCGTCTGCATAGAGAAGCTCGCAAAGTCAGTAGACAGGGTAGTCAGAAGAGGGACATAGTTCTGTGTATACAGTAGAGAACAGGGCGAAGTGATCTTGATTCCTAAATAGGAAACCTCTGAACACTGCCAGTCAAGGTCATAAGAGGCCTTCAGGGCGGCTAAATCAGAGGGAGAGATGTTGATAGGAAGGGCCTGTGATTTTGAACTGTTAACCTTATAATATGAGAGGGATCCGTAATGGGAGATTACATCAAGTGTGGCTGTAAGGGATTGTAAGGGATTCGTCAAAGTGAGAATGATGTCGTCTGCATAGAGGGTGATGGTGTGAGACCTATCGCCAACTACAATCCCAGATATGGTGGGCAAGGTTCTGATGTGTTGCGCCAGTGGCTCTAACGCAAGAATAAATAAAAGCGGGGACAATGGGCAGCCCTGTCTCGATCCGTTAGTTATCATGAAAGGGTCCGATAGGATTCCATTGACCCACACTCTCGCGGAGGGGTGTGAGTATAGACTAGTGATGGCATCAATTATCTGTCCCGAGAACCCCATGCATCTGAGAGTGGAAAAAGCTTAATCCCAGTGTAAGCGGTCGAACGCTTTTTCGGCGTCCAGGGTCACTGCAAGCATAGGAAGGGTATTTACCTCCGCAAAATTGACCAGGTCTACAATGCGTCTGGTGTTGTCGGAAGCCTGTCTTCCTGCCACAAAGCCAGTCTGGTCTGAGTGGATCAGGGAAGGGATCAAGGGAGAGAGCCTGCTTGCAATGAGCTTGGCAAAAAGTTTTATGTCAGAATTTAACAGGGAAATCGGCCTGAAATTTTGGGGTACATCGGGTGGTTTGCCCGGCTTAGGGATTGTGACCACTAGTGCCTCAAGCATATCAGAGGGGAAGGGGACTCCCTCCATCACTTGATTAAAAAGGCTTAGCAGGTGGGGAAGGAGGTCAGGTAAAAAATGACGGTAGTACTCATTCGATAGACCATCAGGGCCTGGGGATTTACCCAGCGGTAATGACATAGCTACTTTAGTCAATTCCTGGGAGGAAATAGGGGTGTTAAGGGATTGAAGTTGCGATTGGGTTAGAGTGGGTAAAGACGCTTTAGCTAGAAAGTCTGTCACCAATGTCGGGTAATCCTGCGGTAATGGTCCTTTAAATTGTACAGGGTCTGATAATATAGTTTGAATTGGTCAGCAATGTCTCTCGGGTCTATCAACTTCGCCTTCGTAACCGGGTGTATTAGGTGTGGGATTCTGGACTTGGACTGTTGCTTTTTAAGCTGTTGGGCCAAGAGACGGCCCGCTTTATTTCCCTGGGCATAAAACTTTGATTTCATTCTAAGGAGAGATTTATGGTAGTTTTGTAACAGTAGAGCACTTAATTTATTTTGCGCCACTCGGAGGGAATTAGAGCCTTGTAGTGTAGAGGAGGACTTATTAATAGTCTCCAGATCCGTTATCTCCTTCAAGGTCAACGCTATCTCTCTCACTCTGTGTTTCTTTAAATTGATATTCAGTTTAATCAGGGAACCTCTCATAAAGGCTTTATGGGCTTGCCATAATACAAAATTGCTCGAGACAGAGCCAACGTTGAACTGAAAGAACTCGCGGAGGTGAGCAGACAATTCCTCAATATGTTTGGGGTTGTTAAAGAGAAAAGTGTTGTTTCTCCACACTGGGGCCCTATGAGATTGATAATGTTCATCAAGAGTGATAGTGATGGGAGCATGGTCAGACCACTTTATCAGGCCTATCTCTGAGGAAAGGGTGTGGAGAAGGGAGGTATGGTCAACCAGAAATAGGTCTATTCTAGAATAAGAGAGATGTGGGGCAGAGAAAAATGTATAATCCCTCTCCAGGCTGTGTTGGGCCCTCCATACGTCAGTCAATCCTTCCGACTGTAAAAAGGAGGCTATACCCACATCTGTTCTACGGGAGGGGGAGGAAGAATCAATGGCAGTTTGTAGGACCGAATTAAAGTCTCCACAGAGAATCAATTTGCCTTGCTTAAGTGAGTTAACCTGCCGCATGACTTTGTGTAAAAATGTTAGTTGATGTGAATTAGGGGCATATAGGTTGACAAGAGTGTACACTACATTATTTATGGAGCATACTAGTATTACATAACGGCCAGAAGGGGCTATCTTGGAGGCAATTAGGGTGAATGCTACCGTGTTTTTAACTGCAATAAAAGTACCTCGTTTTTTCCTGGAAAAGTGTGAATGAAAGATGTTCGAAAAGAGGCGGTGATGTATCCGAAAGGCGTCAGCCTGGAGTAGGTGGGATTCTTGTACACACAGCACATCAGCATGGGAAGCCAAGGCCTCATTCCAGAGATAAAGTCGCTTTTGAGGGCAATTGAGGCCTTTGACATTGAGGCTCATAATCTTGAGACCCATCTCTATGCGCTGAAGAATACCTATAAGTTAGGAGAGCAACGGAGACACAACACAACTCAATGTAATACAAAATGTAAATACAAAATCAGACAAGTATTCCCCGAAATTACAGGAAAAATATCAGTCCCCCTGGGAGGGAAGGGAAAGGGTTAAAACAAGTAAAGGGAGAAAGGAAAGAAAGTTAAGACAGATTAGAATGGAAGGCGGCAAATCCCGTCACCTAGATAACTAGGGGCAAAGTCCAATGCCAGGGCTGGCGAGGTAAAGAGCAAGTAGAAGGAGGTAGGAGGTCGCACCGATCCTGTAAGAGCAATGGAAAGCAGCCTTCTAATAGAATCCACGTCTCGTAGCAATTCTATCATCCGGTGGATTCTATACATTTCAGATGTCCGTTCCTAACAGGAGCGCTGCAGACACGGTCGAAGATGCGCATAGTCCCTGTAAGGATTGGATCAGGCTAGTGTGAATCCGGGGGATCACTATCAGTGGGCTTGTTGGATAAAGGGATACCCCAAAGCTGGAGGAGATGCTTCCCCTCGTCCAGATTTTTGATCGCATGAACTTGCCCATTTCTGCGAATAAGAATTTTCAGGGGGTAGCCCCATTTATAAGGGACATCACAGTCCTGAAGAGCTGTAACTTGGTTATAAGGGAAAATAATAGCATTCTGAATACAGAATGCATAGTAAAACAGCGCTGGAGGGGTTAAAAAATAAATAAAAATAATTTATCTCACCTTAGTCCACTTGATCACGTAGCCCGGCATCTCTTTCTGTCTCCTTTGTTGAACAGGACCTGTGGTGAGCATTAATTACAGGAACAGGACCTTTGATGACGTCACTCCGGTCATCACATGATCCATCACCATGGTAAAAGATCATGTGACGTACCATGTGATGACCGGAGTGACGTCATCAAAGGTCCTGTTCCTGTAATTAATGCTCACCACAGGTCCTATTCAACAAAGGAGATAGAAGGAGATGTCGGCATCGCGATCAAGTGGACTAAGGTGAGTTAAATTTTTTTTATTTTTTATTTTAACCCCTCCAGCACTGTTTTACTATGCATTCTGTATTCAGAATGCTATTATTTTCCCTTAGAACCATGTTATAAGGGAAAATAATAATGATCAGGTCTCCATCCCGATCGTCTCCTAGCATCCGTGCGTGAAATTCGCACCGCATCCGCACTTGCTTGCGGATGCTTGCGATTTTCACGCAACCCCATTCACTTCTATGGGGCCTGCGTTGCGTGAAAAACGCAGAATATAGAGCATGCTGCGGTTTTCACGCAACGCATAAGTGATGCGTGAAAATCACAGCTCATGTGAACAGCCCCATAGAAATGAATGGGTCAGTATTCAGTGCGGGTGCAATGCGTTTACCTCACGCATCGCATCCGCACTGAATACTCGCCCGTGTAAAAGGGGCCTAAGGGTACGTGCACAAGAATGTAGGTTGATGCACATAAAATCCGCACAAATTTCCATGCAGATTTATGTGCGTTTCTGCAGCATATCTGCACCAAAATCTGCAATTTCTAAGGCCCCTTTCACCCTAGCGAGTTTTCCGCGCCGGTGCAATGCGTGACGTGAACGTATAGCACCCGCACTGAATCCTGACCCATTCATTTCAATGGTTCTGTGTACATGAACTACATGCATCAGTTCTGTGTTGCGTGAAAAACGCAGCATGTTCTTATATTCTCAGTTTTTCACTGCCCCATAGAAGTAAATGGTACTTCAGTGAAAAACGCATTGCATCTGGAAGCAAGTGCGCATGCAGTGCGTTTTTCACTGATGGTTGCTAGGAGATGTTTGTAAACCTTCAGTTTTTTATCACACGCCTGAAAAATGCATCAAAACGCATTGCAACCACACGGAAAAACCTGAACAACTGAACGCAATCGCAGACAAAACTTACTGAACTTGCTTGCAAAATGGTGCAAGTTTCACTGAATGAAACCTGAAAGCACCCTGAGCCAATCCGTCACACTCGTGTGAAAGAGGCCTAAGGCTCCTTTCACACGGGCGAGAATTCCGCGCGGGTGCAATGCGTGAGGTAAACGTATTGCACCCGCACTGAATCCGGACCCATTCACTTCAATGAGGCTGTTCAGATGAGCGGTGATTTTCACGCATCACTTATGCGTTGTGTGAAAATCGCAGCATGCTCTATATTCTGCGTTTTTCACGCAACGCAGGCCCCATAGAAGTGAATGGGGTTGCGTGAAAATCGCAAGCATCCGCAAGCAAGTGCGGATGCGGTGCGATTTTCACGCACGGTTGCTAGGAGACGATCGGGATGGAGACCCGATCATTATTATTTTCCCTTATAACATGGTTATAAGGGAAAATAATAGCATTCTGAATACAGAATGCATAGTAAAATAGCGCTGGAGGGGTTAAAAAAAATCACTTGTGCGTTGCTTGAAAATTGCAGCATGTTCTAAATTCTGAGTTTTTCACGCAAAGCAGGCCCCATAGAAATGAATAGGTCTGCGGGAAAATCGCAAGCATCCGCAAGCAAGTGCAGATGCGGTGCAATTTTTCACGCATGGTTGCTAGGAGATGATAGGGATGAGCAACCGCGGACCTTATTAAAGTAAATTCACTGTATTATTTTCTCTTATAACATGGTTATAAGAGAAAATAATAGCATTCTTAATACAGAATGCTTACTATAATTTGGCTTGAGTGGTTGAAAAAAATAAAAAAAACTCACCTCATCCTCTTGTTTGCGCAGCCAACATCATCTTCTTTCATCTTTTTTCAGGACCTGCAAAAGGACTTTTGATGAGGTAATCGCGCTCACCATGTGGTGAGCGCGATGACGTCACCGAAGGTCCTTTTCCAGCCAGGTCCTGCAAGAAGAAGAAGAAAGAAGACGGGCCCGGCTGCACGATCAAGTGGATGAGGTGAGTTACATTTTTATTTTATTTTTTTAACCCCACAATGGACCTTTTAGTTAGCATTCTGAATTAAAGAATGCTATTATTTTCCATTATAACCATGTTATAATGGAAAATAATAAAGTAATTGGGGTCCCGGGTAACTCATCCCTTGTCTCCTTAGCAACCATGAGTAAAAATCGCATTGCATCTGCATATTTCTATGGGGCCTGCGTTGCGTAAAAAAACGCAGAATATAGAACATTCAGCGATTTTTTTATTTATTTTTTCATACGTCAAAATCACCGTTCATCTGAATGGCCCCATTGAAGTGAATTGGTCCAGATTCAGTGTGGGTGCAATGCATTCATCTCACGCATTGCACCCGCATGGAATTCTCGCCCCCGTGTGAAAGGGGCCTAAGGCTACTTTCACACTAGCGGCAGAACGGATCCGACCGGCTGTACACCCTGTCGGATCCGTCCTGCCGCTATTTCGCCATGCCGCCGGACTGCCGCTCCATCCTCATTGACTATAATGGGGACTGCCATTCACTTCAATGGGTCCGCAAATCTGGAGATGCGGAATGGAAGCATGGAACGGTACACTACGGAGTGCTTCCTGGGGTTCCATTCCATGCCTCCGCACCGCAAAAAGATAGAACATGCTCTATCTTTTTGCGGAACGCAGGGATTGCGGACCCATTGAAGTGAATGGGTCCACAATCCCCATGCAGCTACCCCACGGATGGTGCCCATGCATTGCGGTCCACAGCACGGGCTTCACACGTTCGTGTGAACGAGCCCTAATCAGAAGGTGTTAATACTGAAGTATACAACCATACATTAAAATTGAGGAAAGAAATGTGTGATGGTAAGCTGAATTTCCGAGTATAACAATGAACGCTGTGGGTGAG
Source organism: Bufo bufo (assembly GCF_905171765.1). Classification (NCBI taxonomy): domain Eukaryota; kingdom Metazoa; phylum Chordata; class Amphibia; order Anura; family Bufonidae; genus Bufo; species Bufo bufo. The sequence goes on from NC_053389.1 coordinate 367,121,363, forward strand.
TGTGTGGATGTTTGATCACGCTATTGTTAAAGATTAAACAATAGAACTGCTTCTTAGAGCTCATGCACACAAACATATTTTCTTTCCGCTTCTGTTCGGGGTTTTTTGCGGATCGTATGTGGAACCATTCACTTCGATGGGTCCACAAAAACAACAGAAGATAATCAGTGTGCATTCCATTTCTGTATTTCCGTTCCGCAAAAAAGTAGTACATAGAAACATAGAATGTGTCGGCAGATAAGAACCATTTGGCCCATCTAGTCTGCCCAATATACTGAGTACTATGGATAGCCCCTGGCCCTATCTTATATGAAGGATGGCCTTATGTCCTATTATTGTCTGCAAATCACAGTCCGAGGCCCCATTCAAGTCAATGGGTCCACAAAAAATACGGAACACACTACAGAACACATCCGTATGTCATCCGTATTTCATCTGTATTTTGCGGATTCATACTGTAAAAATGCTATGCCCAGTCCATAATGCTCATGTGTTTGGTGATGACTAATAAGTTACTGTTTTCATTTCCGATCCGCAAAAAAATGAGTGCATACGGAAACCATATGGATATGTTTTGTGGAATAAAGGAACGGAAGAAGACTTAAATCAGAGAAAATAAAACTCAGATACGGAACGGATCCGTGAAAAATAGACCGCAAAACAACAACGATCGTGTGCATGAGCCCTTAGAATCAATGCCAGTAATATGTGCAAGGGGTAGAAGTCTTTTTTTTTGCATGGTTTAGTACAATAAATTGCCTAGCCAGCTGGGGGAATAACATGCATCTCAATAAATCCAATTAAAATGTTGCCTGAATAGTTACAGTGAAATCATGTACCAACTTTAGGCTACATTCACACGACCGTATGTATTTTTTAGTCCGCAAAATGCAGATCCGCAAGAAAATACGGATGACATCTGTGTGACATCCGTGTTGCATCAGTTTTTTTTGTGGATCCATTGTAACAATGCCTATCCTATTCCTAAGAATAGGACATGCTCTAAATTTTTTGCTGGACTACGGAACGGACATAAGGATGCGGACATTGAAATGAATGGGTCCTCATCCAATCCGCAAAGAAAACGGAACAATTACGGAAGGAAAATAGGTTAGTGTGAATGTAGCCTTACTGTGAGTTTACTAATGTAATAAATAAATGCATATCACTTCATAAGGCTACATGTACACGACAGTGAAAAAACGGACGTGTGATGGTCGTTTTTTTTTTATGGCCATCACACGCCCGTTTTAAGACCAATGGTAGTCTATAGGATTATTCACACTGCAGTTTTCTTGACTGCCAGTGAATAATGTACATCAAAAAATAAAACATGTTCTATATTGTCCATTTTCACTGACTCGCAGCCCCCATACAATTAAATGGGTACTGTTTCTGAGAAAGGCATCAGTGAAAAAACAACGGATACATAACAATAACAAATAAAACATAACAATGGCAAATACCTTCAGGTCTGGGATACTACACATGATCAATGACCTTTGCTGAGGTCATTGACAAGCAAGGGGAAGATAGGCTTTGACAATCACCTATAGAGGATCATGTGTTATCTATACACAGAGGTGATATATGCCATTCTAATCCTGCTTGTAATGATAAGCAGACAACTGCAGTAAAGTGATCTGTACATACCAAGAAGTGGCACCTACTATTAGGCATAGTGGGGAGTGTTCATACTGCAGGATTTAATGTTGTTGTTTTTTTTTTAAATATAAATATTGACATGGAAAATTAAAAATAACATCACAAAAAAATATTAAAAAATGTGTTAAATATAAAAAGGATATTTAAACAATAGGTATTTTTTTTTATAACACATTCCCTTTAACTCTCATGACATATTCATGACAGCACAATTATAAAAAGACTGAAAATGTATGGATTGTTTGGAAGGATTGCCAGGCAACCCTTTTAGAAAGCATCTTCTCTCTAAAAAGCGGCAGTACAGCTTAGGTTTGCAAAGTTGCATCTGAACAAGCCAGAACACTTCTGGATCAATGTTCTTTGGGCAGACAAGGACCAAAGTGGAGATATTTGACCATAATGCACTGCACCACATTTGGCAAGAATCAAACACAACATATCAGCACAATCAACTCATAATAACTGTCAAACACAGTGGTAGAGGGTTGATAATGATTGGGTTTGTTTTGCTGCCACAGGACATAAGAACCTTACAGTCATTGGAGGTAATTTATCATGTGTGTTAATATCTGAAGTCAGTTTTGTTTGAGTCTGTGTTGGTTTACTTTGGTACACAGTCACCTTTCCTAAAGACCCAGGCGTTGTCTTACCAGAGCTAGAATGTCGGTAGTAGCAGCAGCTATTCAAGCAGTCTGACACTGTGCCTTGTAGCCAGAGGTCACAGCATTCCACCTGATCCTTTCAGTTGAATTCTTTCTGTCTTCACTGCCCCCTCCTAGCGGGGTGCCTTATTTTTTCCTAAGAGGCAAAACCCCACCAAGCACTACAACAGATAGTCAAGGGAGTCTCCCTGTTCATGACTTGTGTAAGGGCAGTCAGATTTTGGACTACCAGGACAAGGAGGTTCACAGGGAGGTGGGGGACCCCATGCATAGCTGTGTTGGTGGTAGTGGTGATGGCAATTGTAGTCACGGTGGTGGTGGTAGGGGCAAGGGTAGTGACAGTGGCACTCTAGGCAAATATATATTAGGGAAGGGGGCCAAGGAGCCCACCACAAGATATGACAGTCTGATAAAAGTGTCAGGGAGGGTGAGGACTAGGATGATGACTGTGTGTTAGACAGGACTTGGGAGCTGGATCAGGCCGCTAAGGAGGAGGAGGGAAAGGCTGGTGGCTGCAATGGCAATAAAGAGCAGAGGCAATGTACGGCTAGATCCTTCAAAATAACTGGCACGGCTAGATCTGCTTGTATTGCTGTCAGCTCGGGAACTGGTGATGCCAATAATACTGTGGACACAGACTCAAAATGTCCCAGACCTAGGCCAAGCTCGGCTGCCTCTAGCTCAGTGTGAGCAACTCTGATATGTTTTTTTTTCGCCACATGCTGTGTGCAATATCTGCAGGACTAAAATAAGCTGTGGGCATTGAAACACAAACATAGGTACCAGAGTTCTATTACAGCACATGAGGCGGCATCACCGGATCCTGTAGGAAAATTGAACTGTCCAGCATTCTCAATCAGAACTAGTCTGTCCTCCTTATCTTCTATGTGGCAGCCCTCCCGCATCCCTATGCAGTACAGTGTCCTTGTTTTCATCATCAGCTGCTACTTCTCCTACTAAGTATCCTCCCTTCCATCATGAGATATCCATAACGGAATGTGTGGCCATAAAAAAACTATTCTCAGCCAGCAATTAGCTCATATGCAAGCTAAACTCTCACCTGGGCAAGTTGCTGACTGTTCAGTTGCTGCCATACCAATTAATTATGCTAAATGCAGCACACTTCTGCACCTTCCACTAAATTACATTTTTTTGGGATGTGGCCTGGGCAGTGTGCTGGGACTGACTTTTGGCCAGGCAAGCAAGAGTACCACTGCTATATACAAAATCCGACTCATCGGACCTCAAATGTAGAGCATTTCCGCTCCTTCACCTAAATCTCTTAAAAACTCTCATTAATATTAGTCTATATAATCTGTTCCGATATAACTCTCTCTTCTCTCTATCTATCTATCTATATATATATATATATATATATATATATATATATATATATATATATATACACACACACACACATTTGTATTGTCTGCATGTCTGTTCTTTTTGCAATGCCAAGCGATTGGACCAATCTGCACCATATTTAGCATATGGGTAATTCATGTGCTTAGAAAGGGTTTAGACTGTGTTTCAGCTCTCTAGGATGTACCATTCTTAAGATATCCACACACAAAAAGACCCATATTAGCCAGGTTCTTCATTTCCTGACATATAGACAGTCACATGTCCCCTATTGACCTATACAAACTCACAGGTCCTTTAGTCTTCGCATCACTGACGTGCACGCAGTTTTATACCAGGTTTCTATAACAACCTAGCCATTTTTTTCACTGTTATAGGAACACTGTAGTTGTCACTGTTATGGGAGCACGGTGGATATCACTGTTTTCACTACTGTTCTGGGTCACTGTGAATGTCACTGTTATGTGGGCACTGTTGATGCCACTTATGGGGGCTCTGTGTATTTTATTATAGGGGCTCTGAATATGTTACTGTTATGGGAACACTGTGGATGTCACTGTTATGAAGGCACTGTGGATTTCATTGTTATGGGGGCACTGTAGATGTCACTGCTAATGGGGTGCTGTGAGTGACAGTTATGTAACCCCTCTTACAAACAAATGAAATAGACTAAATAAACCCGTGCAAAGCCAGGTAATTCTGCTAGTTATATATAATTTGTTTCTGGTATGTGTGAGAAATTCTAAATATTAAGTGATTTCTGAATATTTGCTATTCTTAGTTCAAATGGATTCACCAGATGATGTATTTGGTGTTATTAACATAAGAGGTAATGATGATTAGTATTGATTTCAGCCTGTATTTGTGGGCAGGGCGTTAGCTCCCTATATATACCTGCCAATTCCTTCCCTCAGGTGGTGTGTCTCACTTGCATCTGTAGGAAGAGCCACACCTAGCTGCCCAGCAAGCTTCACGTCTGTTTTTTCTCTTCAGTACGATTCTCTGCACAGTGCGACATTCCTGAGAGAAGTTTTCGTTCTCAAGAGGAGCCACATCCAGCTGCCGGCACGTGCAAGCATCACGGTTGTTTCAAAAGTTTCGGTTCGCTACACGGTATAGTGCAATACTTAAACTGTTTTTCCGGTCTGTCACCAGGTAAGTACTTGTCCAATGGAGCGTGCCGTATACTTGCGGCCACGGGTCGGTCTCCCCTTCTCGCGGATGGCGTGCGGTTCACGGTGGAACGCACACGTGACCGCCGGGCCTCCACAGGCATGTTCAGCCGAGCGCCGAAGAAATGACCCTCCTGTACACGTCCACCGCTCGCTCTGCCTTCCGGAGCTCCTACGGTGGCAGGAAATGGGCAGTCGGGGGTAGCTATGTTTAGTTAGGGAAAGAGTACAAGTCTAGGTTCCCCTTGAAAGGCACACACGTCCGTCCACTCCAGGCTCGCACTTGGGGACCGCACATCCCAGTCCTAGCAGGGTCGCAGGCACGGGGGTCCCCCTTCCCCTCCCTGCAGCGGCCATGAGCGCGCCACATGTCCATTCGGAAATATCCGCCCCAGTTTAAAAAAAAAAAAAAAAAAAAGGGATAATTAAATCATTGCCCCAGCAGAGACGCTATATAGCAGAGGCGGCACAGGTGGGAAGCAGTGGGCATTGTTGCCGGCGTTACGCCAAGCTGCGGCAGCCCAGCTTCCAGCCTGTGTCAGGGGCAATTTTGGTGTGCGTATTTACATATATTAATCAACAGCACATGGGCCAGTAAGCTACTTGGTCCCTGCAGGTCAGAATTGTGTCTCGGCATGGAGGCAGGGATTCACTCTGCCAGCAGGTGCAGGGGTACAAAATTGCGCGCGGCAGGCTCCCCGTTTTCCAAACGCAGATTTGGCTGGGAAGATTCGTCAGTGGCGCGCGATCAGTTTAGTTACCACATATACTGCGTACTTAAATTATCTGTCGCCTGGACCACTCAGGCCAAGATCAATGTTGTACGTCACCTGGATCGTCCAGGCCGTGTTTAATGTTGTATGTCACCTGGATCGTCCAGGCCAACTTTAGCGTTGTATGTCACCTGGATCATCCAGGCCGAGTTTAACGTTGTATGTCACCTGGATCGTCCAGGCCGAGTTTAACGTTGTATGTCACCTGGATCGTCCAGGCCGAGTTTAACGTTGTATGTCACCTGGATCGTCCAGGCCGAGTTCAGTGTTGTATGTCACCTGGATCGTCCAGGCCAACTTTAGCGTTGTATGTCATCTGGATCGTCCAGGTTGAGTTCAGTGTTGTATGTCACCTGGATCGTCCAGGCCAACTTTGCGTTGTATGTCACCTGGATCGTCCAGGCCGAGTTTTAATGTTGTATGTCACCTGGATCGTCCAGGCCGAGTTCAATATTGTATGTCACCTGGATCGTCCAGGCCAACTTTAACGTTGTATGTCACCTGGATCGTCCAGGCCAACTTTAACGTTGTATGTCACCTGGATCGTCCAGGCCGAGTTCAGTGTTGTATGTCACCTGGATCGCCCAGGCCGAGTTCAATGTTGTATGTCACCTGGATCGTCCAGGCCGAGTTTAATGTTGTATGTCACCTGGATCGTCCAGGCCAACTTTTGCGTTGTATGTCACCTGGATCGTCCAGGCCGAGTTTTAATGTTGTATGTCACCTGGATCGTCCAGGCCGAGTTCAATGTTGTATGTCACCTGGATCGTCCAGGCCAACTTTAACGTTGTATGTCACCTAGATCGTCCAGGCCGAGTTCAGTGTTGTATGTCACCTGGATCGTCCAGGCCGAGTTCAGTGTTGTATGTCACCTGGATCGTCCAGGCCGAGTTCAATGTTGTATGTCACCTGGATCGTCCAGGCCGAGTTCAATGTTGTATGTCACCTGGATCGTCCAGGCCAACTTTAGCGTTGTATGTCATCTGGATCGTCCAGGCCGATTTTAATGTTGTATGTCACCTGGATCGTCCAGGCCAACTTAACAGTGTATGTCACCTAGATCGTCCAGGTTCAGCTACCACTGATACCATGTCACATCATTTATCTTGCCTCTGGGTCCCGCCAGGATGAGCCAAATGCTGGGCGACAACTGGACCTTCAATTTAGCCATTGTTGTTTCCACGCCATATGTCATATTGAGTCCGCCACACCCCACTCCAGGCCATCCGGGCTCGGTTCTTAGTTAGGAGTCTCCCGGATGGTCAAGGGGTCTCACGGTCCTTATCCTATCCCCACGGGTACGTTATTCAGTTTACTTTAAGTTTCCCCCAGATTCCTAGAAGCGTCTCCGGCCATTATCATTCTAAAAGCAGGCAAAGCCCCGCAAGGAGATGCCCGACGCGGACCCCACGGGTGCCACAATCCCAGCATACAACACCCCAGTGATGGTTTAGAATCTCTGATCTCAACAGCAAAACACCTCATAACACAATCATTAGCCCCAAATATGTCCAGGAATTATAAAGCGGGGTTGAAAGCGTTTGAGAGATTTAGACTTCTCTATTCTCAGGGCGGCCGCGACGAAATATCTTACTTACTGGCGTTCATAGCCTTCTGCCATTCCCAACAAAAGCTCTCATATAATACTATCAAATTATACCTAGCAGGCCTTCAACTCCATTTTATGCTCAGTAATCCGGGTTGTTCTTCTATCTTGTCCAACCAGGTCATCAAGGCGGCCCTCAGGGGAATACAGGAAAATGCAAAACAGGCTGCCACCCGCAGACAGCTGGTGTTCGGCAAGCTGTTCAGGGATTTGTCTTCTGCCCTGGACGGCGATCCTTTTTGGCCCTTGACCAGCACGGTCATCCAAGCGGCCATGTTCTAAGTTTTTACGGCTTCCTCCTGCCAGGAGAATTCACTGGCAGCTCTCCGAGACCCGGCGGTCTTCGCAAAGAACAACTGTCGTGGCACTATAACTATTATGTACTCAGCATTCCGTCAACCAAAACAAACCAGACAGGGCCATCCACGGAAATTAAATATTTCCCTACCCGGAATAATTGGTGTCCAGTCCAGATCCTCAATAAATTATTGTCCCTGTTGCAGACAGCGCCTCCTGACAGTCTGCTCCTGCCCTTCAAGAACAAACCCCTCACTTCAAACCAATTCACGTCCCACATCCGCTCTCTGGCGGCAGGTCTGGGGTACGACCCAGGAGCCATTTCGGGTCACTCGTTCCGTATTGGGGCGGCATCGTCAGCTTCGAAACACCAAGTCCCCGCTCACGTTATTCGATCCATGGGGCGCTGGAGGTCATCTTGCTTCAACAGATACATTCCGAATCCACACCGGGAAATTTCTCAAGCTTTTCAGTCGTTGGCGTTATAGGTCATGCGGGCTGGAAGAATATGAATAAACCAGTGTAGACAACATAGCGTACTTGTCTTTTTGCCCTCTCCAGGCTTACCCACGCCCGTGGCTTCCGGCACAACTCAGCCATAGTTCAGGTTCGGCATGCCTTACCCACGTCCAAGACGCATTTAGCCCTGCCCATAAGTATTAAGGCTGATTTCAGCCTGTATTTGTGGGCAGGGCGTTAGCTCCCTATATATACCTGCCAATTCCTTCCCTCAGGTGGTGTGTCTCACTTGCCCCTCCCTCCCACCCCTTTTTTCACACACTCCAATAGGGTACGCCCTCTCCAGGCTTACCCACGCCCGTGGCTTCCGGCACAACTCAGCCATAGTTCAGGTTCGGCATGCCTTACCCACGTCCAAGACGCATTTTAGCCCTGCCCATAATTATCTACAGTTTGCAATTCATTCATGACAAATCTCTCATTTTGCAGCTTAACCATTGTTATATTGGTTACATTTTATAAAGACACAATATACTCCTCAGTGTTGTAAGCACATTGTAATAATGCACATTAGTAGTTCCTCAAATCCATTATTCAGAAGCAGACATCACATACAGTAACATCAGTATTGGTTTTGCATTCTTATTAATGTAGATTTATGCAGAATTTGTTTTCCATTTTAGATGGAAATAATTTATAAGCCGTTTAATGAGCAATTTATTCTATCTTACCACTGGTGGCTTTGAGGTTAAAGGCTATGGCTATTGCTACCTTTGGGGCAATTTTTCTTTTATTATTGCTTTCTACTTATTTTGGACTAAATTTTTATTTTATTTTTTATTGGTCTTCATTTAAAAAACAACTATTAGTCCCAGGTAAGTTGAATGCACTTACCTGGTACCCTCCCTTTCATCTCTTCAGCTGCAGATCCACCAATCCACAGGCTCTTTTTCTGAAGCACTCCTTCTCGGACTAACCTTAGGTCGTCTAAGTACACATCGTACTGCCCTCGAAATGGCCAGCACTGCTCATGTGAGCAGTGATGGACAATCCAAGAACAGGGCTAGACAAGGAGGAATTGTCTTAAATTACCAATGCACAATGTGCTTAAGGTAGTCTGAGAAGCAGTACTGCCATTTTGGATAAAAAAAGAGGATCATACAAGTCAGTGGAGTGGACCTGCAGCTGATAAGATGAAAGGAAGGCACCACGTGTTCTGTTTCACCCCCGGTTAATGTGTTAATCTTTAAGCTAGTGGGTACTGTAGCATCCTAATTATAGGACCAGCAAAAGACAGCCTGCATTGTACACAGAAGATGCATGTGTTTTTTCTCTGCCTTGTGCATTAGGAGGGGTATTCTCATTTCAGCTAATCGTGACTCATTTATCAAATGTCTCATGTTACTTGCTAAATTTGGCTTATCCTTAGACCTAACACATGTATCTAGAGAAGCTACTCCAGTTTTCCTACTCCACCCTCATCTTGGAGTAAGGCCTCTTGCACATGAACGTTGTGCATCAGTTCCGAGCATTGGGGACCGCAATTTGCGGTCCCCAATTCACGGGCAATGTCCGTGCAGCGGCCGGGACAGATCGAGATCCATTCAACATTCACACCACAAAAAAAAAATATTATTTTTTGCGGTGCGGAGGCATGGACAGAAACACCACGGAAGCACTCCGTAGTGTTTCAGTGGGGTTCCAATCCATGCTTCCGTTCCGCATCTCCGTGATTGCAGATCAATTCAAGTGAATGGGTTCGTATCCGTGATGCGGAGTGCACACGGCTGGTGTGCACAATGTTTGTGTGAAAGAGGCCTTGTGACTCAATGATAAATCTGGAGTGAAACTTATTAACATAGCTAACCACACCCATGTTTCCACCCACATTAGAAAACTGGAATGAGTGGTGCAAAAATTCTAAAATAAGTTTGCGTGAGTACAAAAAAGTCACAAAATGTTGCACAATCGCTTACATTTTGCGCAAGTAAGTGCAAAAAAATCGCAAAGGCGACTTTTTGACGCCAAAATTCTGGAGTGAAGGTAGGATAAATAAGGGCCATTGTATTTAGCAGCCAGAGATGGCTAGGGTTATGGAACTTGCTAGTTGGACTGTGTTATGCAGTTTCTGCAACTAGACTTTGATTCAGTGTAGAACTAGGAGCTACAGATTTAGTATCGCTTGCTGTGCTAGGCAGCTTCCTGTGCTAGGAAGCACGGAACAGAACCCAGGTGACTACCTCTTGAAGCTCATCAAGAGAATGCCAAGAGTGCAAAGCAGTAATCAAAGCAAAAGGTGGCTACTTTGAAGAACCTAGAATATGACATTTTCAGTTGTTTCACACTTGTTTGTTATGTATATAATTCCACATGTGTTAATTCATAGTTTTGATTCCTTCATAGTCATGAAAATAAAGAAAATGAGAAGGTGTGTCCAAACTTTTGGTCTGTACTGTATATACAGTTATTTTTTTCAAATTTTTAAATTTTTTATTCTCTCTTATATACAATCCCTTTTTTAATATTATTAAATCTACCATCTTATTAAAATTGCGTTATTAATAATTGTAGTTATATGTAGAGTTGAGCGGCCACCCGAACTTGACCCCGAACCGGAACCCGATTGAAGTCCATGTGGACCCAAACTTTGGAGCACTAAAATGGCTCTAAAAATCTCATGGAAAGGGCTAGAGGGCTGCAAAAGGCAGCAAAATGTGGTTAAGAGCATGGCAAGTGCTCTGCAAACAAATGTGTATAGGGAAATGACTAAAAATAACATAAAATAAGTAAAAATAAACAATACTAATCTTGATCTAGGAGGAGGAGGTCCATATGGAGTAGGAGGTTGAGGAGGCGGTGGATGTTGCGGTGTAGGTGGAAGAGGCAGTGGAGGAGGAGGAGTAGCCACTAGCCAACACTAGTTTTTGTTTTTTAGTTTATTTTATTTATTTGTTTTTGTTTAAATTTGGGTAGACCCCAAAACAATGGAAAATATAAAAAATAAAACAAAGAGAAAGTGCGCTGGAGTACAACAATGGCTGGATGAGGCAGGTATACATGTCTATTCTGCACAAGGTACGGACAAGTCCTGTGGGATCCCTGCCTGGTTCCTTTTAATGAACGTGAGCTTGTCCACATTGGCTGTGGACAGGCGGCTGCGCTTGTCTGTGATGACGCCCCCTGCCATGCTAAACACACGTTTAGATAATACACTGGCTGCAGGGCAGGCCAGCACCTTCAAGGCATAAATGGCAAGCTCAGGCCATGTGCCCAATTTGGAGACCCAGAAGTTGAAGGGGGCAGACCCATCAGTCAGTACAGGTAGGCGTGTGCACACATACTGCTCCACTATGTCGCACGTCCCCGTGACGTTCCCTATAAACTTTCGATGTTCTTTTATGTGCCTACCATGGTGATCACGGGTAACGGGGAATCAGGGTTCCATGCCAGAGAGGGAGCCTGAGAAAGGGATACCGCATCCAAGGGAGTTCAATGGCTGAAATCTGATTAGGTGGAGATGTTGGACAAGTTATTAAAGGGCTTCTGTCACCCCCAAAGCGCTCTCCTCCTCCGGCTGGCCCTGTCAGCTTTTAAATCCTGCGCCTTACGTGTCTTCATTCGGCGCAGGCGCTCTGAGAGAAGGACGCTCGCTTCCTCAGCACTAGCTCAGTGCGCCTGCGCCGATAACGTCTTCTCTTTCAAAGTTTAGTGGTGACGTCATCGGCGCAGGCGCACTGAGGAAGTGCTGGGGAAGCGAGCGTCCTTCTCTCAGAGCGCCTGCGCGGAATGAAGACACGTAAGGCGCAGGCGCGGGATTTGAAATGCTGACAGGGCCAGCCGGAGGAGGAGAGTGCTCGATGGCCCTGTCAATCAACTGGAGGAGGGGGGCGTTTTTAAAAAAGGAGGATGTGGCGGCTACCAGCAAGCAGATGCCCTACTTGCTGGTAGTGAAGTCATTTGCATATTTTAAAAGTTTGATTTTTAAGGAAACGAAGCCACAGAACAAAGTAAGAGCCCTATATAGGGAATAGTCGTCCAATAAGGATTTTAATATGCCCAAAAATGAAAAATGAGTTTTGGGGGTGACAGAAGCCCTTTAAAGCAGAAGAATCGAAGGAAGGCAGGAGGTGCACGACAATTAGCCACTCCCGACTCGGGTAGGTAGTGACGATAAATAACAATACAGGACTCCTAAGATGCTCTGTTATTGGAATGAGTAATAAAAAATTACAGGGAATGTTAATGCGGTATTTTGGATGAGGAAACATTATACAGGAGAGGCCCTGCTGCTGCTTTGTTAACTCTAGTTAACTTCTGCCTGATCGCAGAACCCTGTGACATCCATGATCCATTTGGATATTTCCCCTATCAAATTTCGATGTTCTTTTATGAGCCCACCATGGTGATCACGGGTAACGGGGCATCAGGGTTCCATGTCTGAGAGGAAGCCTGAGAAAGGGATACCACATCAAAGGGAGGTAAATGGCTGAAATCTGATTGGGTGGAGAGGGTGGGTCAAGTTATTAAATTAAATTCAGCACATGCGCCAGGCAAGGGATGTGCGTCAAACTGGCTAGGCCCAGAGCTGCTACAAGATTTTGCCCATTATCGCACACCACCAGGCCGGGATTAAGACTCACTGGCACCAACCACTCATCAGTCTGTTGTTCCATGCCCATCCACAACTCCTGCGCAGTGTGGGGTTTGTCCCCCAAACAGATAAGTTTCAAGACTGCTGTCGTTTCCCCCTTGCTGTGCTGAAGTTGGTGGTGAAGGTGTTACGCTGACCGGATGAGGAGGCAGTAGAGGAGGAGGAAGCGGAGTAGGAGGAGGAAGCAACAGGAGGCAAAGAGAAACGCCCTGCAATCCTCGGTGGTGGAAGGACATGCGCCAAACTGCTATCCGCCTCAGGCCTAGCCGCCACTGCATTTACCCTGTTTGCTGTTAGGGAGATATAACGTCCTTGACCGTGCTTACTTGTCCACGTATCCGTAGTTATGTGGACTTTGCCACAGATGGCGTTGCACAGTGCACATCTGAGTTTGTCCCCCACAACGTACTGTGGGACAGCCACCGACATCAGATTCTTAAAACTGTCCGTGTCCACCAGACAGAATGACAGCATTTCAAAGGCCAGGAATTTGGAAATGCTGGCATTCAGGGCCAGGAATCGCAGGTGGTTAGGGGGGTACTTCCTCTTTCGCTCCAATGTTTGGGAGATAGACAGCTGAACGCTTCCATGGGACATTGTGGAGATGCTTGGTGACCCAGGTGGTGGCGTTGCTGCCACATCCTCTGTTTGCGGGGTGGCAGGTGCCACTGTCACTCCAGAGGGGGATAAAGAGGCCGAGACTGCAGCAGAAGAGGAAGCAGGAGACCTTTCTTGGTTTTTGAGGTGTCTATTCCACTGCAGCTCGTGCTTTGCACTTAGATGCCTGGTCATGCAGGTTGTGCTCAGGTTTAGAATGTTTATGCCTCGCTTCAGGCTCTGATTGCACAGCATGCAAACCACTCGTGTCTTGTCGTCAGCACATTGTCTGAAGCACTGCCATGCCAGGGAACTCCTTGGAGCTGGCTTTGGTGTGCTCGGTCCCTTGGTGTGGTGAGCAGTAGCAGGCGTACTGTCTAGGGGATGGGCGCTTTTGCACCCTGCTCCCTCTTTTGCTGTGCTGGTAGCTCTGTGCGACCACCGCCTCTTCCTCCGAACTACACAGGTCACTCGCATGACCTTGATTCCATGTGGGGTCGAGGACCTCATCGTCCTCCATATCATTTTCCACCCAGTCTTCACCCCTGCCCTCCTTGTCGGTCTGCACACTGCAGAAAGCCACAGCAGTTGGCCCCTGTGTTTCGTCATCATCCGAGACGTGCTGCGGTGGTCCTCCCATGTACTCGTACTGAAACATAAGTGGTTGGGCATCGGTGCACTCAATCTCTTCCATTTCTGGGGCAGGGCTATGTGGATGGCCCACGGAAACCCTGCCAGCAGAGTCATCAAAAATCAGTAAAGACTGCTGCATGACTTGGGGCTCAGACTGCTTGTCTGATTTGCATGGGCTGCAGGTGCCAACTCTGATCTTTCAGCAGGGGACTGGGTGGGAGACAATGTGAAGGAACTGGAGGCACTATCAGCCACCCAATCTACTATCGCCTGTACTTGTTCTGGCCTCACCATTCGTAAAGCCGCATTCCGCCCTACCAAGTAACGCTAAAGGTTCTGTCGCCTACTCGCACCTGAGGAAGGTGTTTCACTTGTGCGTGTAGCTGGCACAGATCGACCACGTCCTCTCCCTACAACAAGAGCTCCACCAACACCAGCAGCACCACGACCAGGGCCACGTCCCTTGTTTGAAGCTCTCCTCATTTTTTGCGGTCACCCACCGAAGTAACAGACATTTTTACTAAATTTAATTCCTGTGAACAATGCAGAGCAGAGTTTTTTTGATGGCCAAAATGGGTCAACAATGGAACAGACAAATTTTAGAAATTTAGGTCCCAGTCACCTAGGCAGAGCAGGGGTCTTTGGACGGGAAAAAAGGGTTAATGTCACCCAACAATGTAACAGACGAGTTTTTTTTAACTTATTGGCCGGTCTGCTATGCAGTGCAGGCAGCAAAGGTACTTTATTGCCCAAAAAAAGTTTTTTCTCCCACACAATGAAACAGATGGATTTAACTGTATTTCTTTAACTACCAGAAATGCAGCACAGGGCTAAAAGGTACTTTATTGCTCCCAAAAAAAGGGTGTTTTTTTAACCCTAAATTAAACAGACGGATTTAACTGTGGTTATATTTCACTCTTACAAATGAAGCAGGGGGTTTTTATCATAAAAATGGTGGATATGTCACCCCTACAATGGAACAGATGGATTTTCTTAATTTATGTGCCTGCCTTTCCTGTTTCTGGTCTTTTCTCTAGTTTTCTATTTAAAATATAACTTTTTTATTTCTCTTTTAATAATAGTGGGGGAGCTGCACCATTAGTTTTTAACGATTATGCAGGGCAAAAGAATGAATAAATGAACGGCGATCTGCAGACGCCGCTTACATAAGCACATTACAGGGGCAGATAATAGGTACAAGTGCGGGCGGCAAGAGCCACTATGAGTGCCAGATAAAAAATATCGGACTTAGATAAATATAGCACCATAGGAAGGGTATTCAAACCCAAGAGCGATAGCTGCAATGTGTCTGATGTCGGCTGACATTACAGACACACATCTCGCAAATTGTTGCCAGAGATAACTAAGACCTTAGCTCACCTATAGGCATGGCTGTGATGGCTTCTAAGGGCACACGAGTTAAACGCTTGTTGATTGGCTGCCCTGCAGCCTTTCAAAAAGTGCCATTTAATCGCCGAACACCGAACTCGAACCCGAACTTTAACAAAAATGTTCAGGTACAAAAAAACAAAGTTCTATACGAACCCAAACTTTACAGTTCAGGTTCGCTCAACCCTAGTTATATTCTTTAATCTATATAATATTTTATACAATTAATTGGTGTGGCAGATACTCTTTATTATATTATACTTATATATGTGATATTGAGAGCTTAGGAGGGTGGTCACATACAAAATATACATAATCTACACTATCTCTATATCAGACACTCGATGCAGTTCCGAATGATAGAGTGCTTGTTTTATATATAATTATTCATAAAAACAGATTATATGGAAATAGGTACTGAACAAGCAAATGCTCTGCTGTGTACAATATATAAATATATTTACTTCCTATAAATATAATGGGCTAGCTCGTTCTACTGATGCACTGTTCTGAATGGGTTCTGCTTTGTAGATTTTATGATATAGATAAAATATTACGTATTGTATGATTAGCATGCTATTAGACATAATGGCACAGTGTAAATAGCACAGATGTCAGATGTTAGCTTTGATGAGTCTAGTGTAACTTAGGCTAATGACTGTAAATGGAAGATTGGTTGCTACTGGTTATTGAACACTTTTGTTATTTGCAAAGTATTATTATGCTTGTGTGCATTTAAAATGCATTTTTCAAAATCTTTAAATTTATTTTCTGCACAACATTTTTTTTAGCTTTGGGACTCTGTGAAGCATATCTGCTCTAAACAGTTCAAAAATCTCCAGTATGTTCCTAAAGTGCCCATTACCATTTACTTAATATACAGATTTAATTGCATAAACCTAGTTTCATATAAATATGAGTTTGTTGGAGACAGAACATAATTTTTGGAGCCCACTTTCCATTATGAAGTTTTTTGCACATTATATCTTGATGTTAATGCTTATGTCCTCAAATCATGCCATTGTCCCTGTTTGCATTCTACTTTGCAACATATGTTTGTAGAAAAGATTTATACATTAGGGAGCAAAAATGAGCAAGCAACCACAGTGGCTAGACACAAGAGGACAGGACTGGACTTCAGCTGTGGCAATCTTCTTTCCTGTGTACTAACAATGTATACAGGTACTTAGATATCCCAAGGACTTGCCGTAATGCCAAATTATTAGAGCCTACAATAACCCAAAAACCGAACCTCACTCACCAACTTACTGCAACTTGTACAAAAAAAGAGCAAGGATTTAACAAGGTAAAAAAAATCTCATTTTATTTGTTATAAATCACATGAACATTACAGGTGAGACTCAAAAGGGACAGAACATGGAGACTGGGCCACAAAAGGGCTCTGCAATGTGGAGAATCACAATGGGGGATAATGTGACCATATACAGCAGGTAACAGACAATAAACAGAAGCTGTGAACATTGGAGTAGTTGCGGGTGCAATTGCTGTCCCCTAGTGTTGAACAACTACCTAGCTCTTATTCACAGCGTCCCAGCAATGGATGCTGTAGGGTGTAATTGGACGGTGCAATACTACTCATAAAGATGGCATATAGCAATAACTGTAAGTCACTAGTCCCACCCTAATACAGATACCATGTTACCTACCCATGTTGCTGCTGAAAAATGGTGACACAGTTCCCCCACTGCTTCGACCTCAACACGTGTTTCGCCACGTAGGCTTCGTCAGGAGGTACAAAACACCTCCTGACGAAGCCTACGTGGCGAAACACGTGTTGAGGTCGAAGCAGTGGGGGAACTGTGTCACCATTTTTCAGCAGCAACATGGGTAGGTAACATGGTATCTGTATTAGGGTGGCACTAGTGACTTACAGTTATTGTTATATGCCATCTTTATGAGTAGTATTGCACCGTCCAATTACACCCTACAGCATCCATTGCTGGGACGCTGTGAATAAGAGCTAGGTAGTTGTTCAACACTAGGGGACAGCAATTGCACCCGCAACTACTCCAATGTTCACAGCTTCTGTTTATTGTCTGTTACCTGCTGTATACAGGGAGTGCAGAATTATTAGGCAAGTTGTATTTTTGAGGATTAATTTTATTATTGAACAACAACCATGTTCTCAATGAACCCAAAAAACTCATTAATATCAAAGCTGAATATTTTTGGAAGTAGTTTTTAGTTTGTTTTTAGTTTTAGCTATTTCAGGGGGATATCTGTGTGTGCAGGTGACTATTACTGTGCATAATTATTAGGAAACTTAACAAAAAACAAATATATACCCATTTAAATTATTTATTTTTACCAGTGAAACCAATATAACATCTCAACATTCACAAATATACATTTCTGACATTCAAAAACAAAACAAAAACAAATCAGTGACCAATATAGCCACCTTTCTTTGCAAGGACACTCAAAAGCCTGCCATCCATGGATTCTGTCAGTGTTTTGATCTGTTCACCATCAACATTGCGTGCAGCAGCAACCACAGCCTCCCAGACACTGTTCAGAGAGGTGTACTGTTTTCCCTCCTTGTAAATCTCACATTTGATGATGGACCACAGGTTCTCAATGGGGTTCAGATCAGGTGAACAAGGAGGCCATGTCATTAGATTTTCTTCTTTTATACCCTTTCTTGCCAGCCACGCTGTGGAGTACTTGGACGCGTGTGATGGAGCATTGTCCTGCATGAAAATCATGTTTTTCTTGAAGGATGCAGACTTCTTCCTGTACCACTGCTTGAAGAAGGTGTCTTCCAGAAACTGGAAGTAGGACTGGGAGTTGAGCTTGACTCCATCCTCAACCCGAAAAGGCCCCACAAGCTCATCTTTGATGATACCAGCCCAAACCAGTACTCCACCTCCACCTTGCTGGCGTCTGAGTCGGACTGGAGCTCTCTGCCCTTTACCAATCCAGCCACGGGCCCATCCATCTGGCCCATCAAGACTCACTTTCATTTCATCAGTCCATAAAACCTTAGAAAAATCAGTCTTGAGATATTTCTTGGCCCAGTCTTGACGTTTCAGCTTGTGTGTCTTGTTCAGTGGTGGTCGTCTTTCAGCCTTTCTTACCTTGGCCATGTCTCTGAGTATTGCACACCTTGTGCTTTTGGGCACTCCAGTGATGTTGCAGCTCTGAAATATGGCCAAACTGGTGGCAAGTGGCATCTTGGCAGCTGCACGCTTGACTTTTCTCAGTTCATGGGCAGTTATTTTGCGCCTTGGTTTTTCCACACGCTTCTTGCGACCCTGTTGACTATTTTGAATGAAACGCTTGATTGTTCGATGATCACGCTTCAGAAGCTTTGCAATTTTAAGAGTGCTGCATCCCTCTGCAAGATATCTCACTATTTTTGACTTTTCTGAGCCTGTCAAGTCCTTCTTTTGACCCATTTTGCCAAAGGAAAGGAAGTTGCATAATAATTATGCACACCTAATATAGGTTGTTGATGTCATTAGACCACACCCCTTCTCATTACAGAGATGCACATCACCTAATATGCTTAATTGGTAGTAGGCTTTCGAGCCTATACAGCTTGGAGTAAGACAACATGCATAAAGAGGATGATGTGGTCAAAATACTCATTTGCCTAATAATTCTGCACGCAGTGTATGGTCACATTATCCCCCATTGTGATTCTCCACATTGCAGAGCCCTTTTGTGGCCCAGTCTCCATGTTCTGTCCCTTTTGAGTCTCACCTGTAATGTTCATGTGATTTATAACAAATAAAATGAGATTTTTTTACCTTGTTAAATCCTTGCTCTTTTTTTGTACGTAATGCCAAATTATGCAACAACCAGACAGTTGAAAAATCTAAATTATGCACATAGCACAAAAGTAGCAAATAACAAGAAAGTCAGGAATTAGTACTTAGATGAATAAAACAGGATAGTGAAGGTAATTAGATGATGGAATAAATGGATGATGGTGATGATGTGGTGAACAGATGATTGATCAGACAATAATTTACCCTAGCTTGCCCTAAATCTTTAAATAGATCTGTCCCTAAACACTGATCCTAATACTAAACACTACTGACCTTCAATTTCCCTAAAGATAACCCTAATAGAGACCCTAGCCTACTGAACAACAGGAGTACACAGGACCCAAGAAGATCACACTAGGGTACCCTAGGAGACAAGATTAAACCAAGCAAACCTGAACACCAGCAACTATGCAAGGGATACCTTCTTACAGGAAAACAGGAAACAAACAAACAGGGCACAAGACACTTGGACTGTATCTAGAAGATACCACTGAAATTGAACACTGCTACACTAAGAACTCAACACTGGAAGCATTTAAAAGAAATCAAGTCGCTGAAAATGAGTCAGCGTCTCATCTGTGAAGAGGTTGCCCAGCAACTCCCACAACAACTGCCTATTCATTTTTCCTACATTTGCTGTCCCCATTTTTTCGCCGATAGCAAATCAACTTCATTTCTGTGAGGCTATGCACACATCCGCATATTTTGCAGGTCAATGAGGCAGTTCTGCTAATTGTAGAACATGTCTTATTTTGGCCCATATTACGAACAAGTATAGGTATTTTTATTGATGGGATTGAGAAAAATGTGGAATGCACACAGAAGGTATCTATAAGTTGTGGATCAGTTGTTTGTTGACCAAACTGACATGGTTATGTGCATGACAGCAAATAGATCGTGACACAGTTGAAAAACTTGATATTTGTTTGACCAGTCTGTAGATATGTGCCATCAATGTCCTTGCTACTTTTCCCTCTGACTGCCTGGTATTTGCAGTTTCTTGCTTCATGACCGGTGATAGGGAACACATAGACCTGGAATGATGTGACCATCACCTGGGCTCCACTACTCTGGGGATCATGTCGATTAAGGGAAGGGGAGTGGAAAACAAGAATTCTACATATTTACTTTATACAAGCATTGTTACAAAGAAATCATATTAGCCTTTCTTGAAGCTATCAACTGTACCTGTTGTGATGACATCCTGAGGTAGACTGTTCCACAGATTCACAGCTCATATGGTAAAGAAACCTTGTTGCTTCTGAAGACTATACCTTTTTTTTCTACAGACAGAGGCAGTTCCCCTTTGTCTTTTGAGGGTATAGAAATGCTTTTTACCATATTTTTTGTGTGGGTCATTTCTATATCTGTATGAATTAATTGTGTCCCTCCTTAGAGATGGGTAGGCATGTCCACAAGTATTTAGTACCTATGCAATCTCCCTTATATGACACTGTGGCTAGTCTGCACTATGGGTGAACAGGTGTATGACATTGTACTTCAAAGCAAGGCCTTATAAATTAATCTGTAATAAAAGTTGAGAAGGACTATATATAAAGTATTTTGATTTGTGGCATTTTTAGAATGAGTGGCAATTTTATAACACATCATGCTGAAGATATGGCATTTATTTATTTTTGTAGTCTTTCACTGAAGGCTTATCAACAGAACTTCAAAAAATGCCTGAAAAAGATGAATGTGCAAAATGTCCCAACAAAAATCACCATGAACACCATAAAATAATTGCAGGTGACTTTTACATTTGTTTTAAAACGTTAAAAAAGCACTGTGTGAGAAAGCCTAATGGTCAAATTCTGACATTCGAATGTGATTATACATATAATATTTAAAAATGTACCATATGGTAAATTTCCACTGACATGCTTATTACTGGCATAAAATTATATTTTTTCCAATATACTACTAGAAAAAATAGATATTTTCTCCCATATAAAATAAACTATAAAATATTCCTGGATAGAACATACTGTATGAAAGTGTGTATTAGCAGCTGAAATATAACAAGACTGTTTTATTGTATCCACTCCACAAGGGATGCAATAAAAACAAAAAAATGGAAGTAATGTAGTAATATTGTCAACCCAAAAAGTTTCTAACACAAGTTTAGGTATTTTGTCACTATTCAAGCACCACATAATTAACCCCACCAATCCTAAAACCCTAAAAGTTGCAATTGCTTACAATCTTTCAGTAATTATTTGTTTTAATAAGTATTGATATAAAATATACTTTATGGGCTTAATTACATATGGCTGCCATTGCAAATTTTCTGAGAAGCACTCTATATTAGTTCTCTGCATTGCAGCATTCTGTGTGAGCACCTAATTAGCCTCTTAGGACAGCAATGTGCAGTATATATTCTGCATTATTTGTTGCTGTGCTGTACAGATTTACACACTCGGCTAATTTCCAAACTAGCTGATTCTTCATTCTAATCACTTACTAGCGTGGGTTAAAAGAGCAAGTAAACGGACTATTGGAAATAAATACACATCAGAGCTTGTGCCACGCTAAATCATACAGATCACCAGAAAGAAGCTGTTATTTTCTTTGTGAATATCAACAATAGTGTTTTTGCTATCCCTAACAGACAGCAAACACTTAAAAGGTAATGATTCTCTACCTCACATAACTCAAGATTTTGTAGTATAAAAATATAAATGATTGTGAATTAATATGTACCATTTATTCTGTCAATTAGAGTTAGAGCCAGAACATGTTTGCATCTTATGAAGTATGTCTATTTACAGTTGGGTCCATAAATATTGGGACATCGACACAATTTTAACATTTTTGGCTCTATACACCACCACAATGGATTTGAAATGAAACGAACAAGATGTGCTTTAACTGCAGACTGTCAGCTTTAATTTGAAGGTATTTACATCCAAATCAGGTGAACGGTGTAGGAATTACAACAGTTTGCATATGTGCCTCTCACTTGTTAAGGGACCAAAAGTAATGGGACAATTGGCTTCTCAGCTGTTCCATGGCCAGGTGTGTGTTATTCCCTTATTATCCCAATTACAATGAGCAGAAAAAAGGTCCAGAGTTCATTTCAAGAGTGCTATTTGCATTTGGAATCTGTTGCTGTCAATTCTCAAGATGATATCCAAAGAGCTGTCACTATCAAGGAAGCAAGCCATCATTAGGCTGAAAAAACAAAACAAACAGATCAGAGAGATCGCAAAACATTAGGCGTGGCCAAAACAACTGTTTGGAACATTCTTAAAAAGAAGGAACGCATCGGTAAGCTCAGCAACACCAAAAGACCTGGAAGACCACGGAAAACAACTGTGGTGAATGACCGAAGAATTCTTTTCCCTGGTGAAGAAAACACCCTTCACAACAGTTGGCCAAATCAAGAACACTCTCCAGGAGGTAGGTGTATGTGTGTCAAAGTCAACAATCAAAAGAAGACTTCAGAGAACTCATTGGACAGCGCTTCACAGTGCAGATGGACAATGACCCAAAGCATACTGCAAAAGCAACCAAAGAGTTTTTTTTTAAAAGAAAGAAGTTTAATGTTATGCAAAGGCCAAGTCAATCACCTGACCTGAATCCGATTGAGCATGCATTTCACTTGATGGAGACAAAACTGAAGGGAAAATGCCCCAAGAACAAGCAGAAACTGAAGACAGTTGCAGTAGAGGCCTGGCAGAGCATCACCAGGGATGAAACCCAGCGTCTGGTGATGTCTATGCATTCCAGACTACAGGCTGTAATTGACTGCAAAGGATTTGCAACCAAGTATTAAAAAGTGAAAGTTTGATTAATGATTATTATTCTGTCCCATTACTTTTGGTTCCTTAACAAGTGAGAGGCACATATTCAAACTGTTTTAATTCCTACACCATTTGCCTGATTTGGATGTAAATACCCTCAAATTACAGCTGACAGTCTGCAGTTAAAGCACATCTTGGTCGTTTCATTTAAAATCCATTGTGGTGGTGTATAGAGCCCAAAAAGTTAGAATTGTGTTGATGTACAAATATTTATGGACCTGACTGTAAATGGGGACTGGAGAGCTGCAAAGAACTTGACTGATTAGTCTACTCTAGTCACCTCTAATGAGAGGGGTATGCAATAACTTTTACATGGGAATTTAAATTTTTTTGTGTTAACCTTAGATAAAAATCAACTGTTTAATTTTTCATATCTGAATAGTACAATTGAAAATAAGAAACTTTGTGATATATTCTATCAGAGAAAGATGGTTCCTTCGCCTCTTTATCACCCTCCTCTCCTGTTCCCCTGACCTCTCCACAAACTCTCAATTCACTGCTCAAAGCCATCTTCACAAAAGATGGGCTGCCTGCTCACAGAAGTGTCAGCTTTCATAAAAGTGTATGTAGAGAAGAGGAGGAACAGGATAAATGAGAGGCAGCTACAGACAGACAGACAGAGGCAGAACGGCTGACACAGAAAGTCTGATGTTAGTTTGTAAGTGTTTTAATGCTGGATTTACCGGTACATATATATTGCTCAGTATTTCTGTGCTATGACCTTTATCATTGCTGCTGCTCCTGAGGGTTATTTACAGGAAGTTTATTCATGTTCTGCATATGGGCAAACATGATGCCACCTAGTTTCCGCCCACTAGCATAGAAAGAACTGGAACAGATTGCAAACTGAAAAACTGCTAAAAATGCAGATACAAGTCAAGTAATGGCCAGAAATAGTGTTACTCCTCATGTGCACTCAAAAGTTTATTATCTAAAACAACAGTTACACTTTAGAAATAAGAAAAAAAATACTTGCACTACGCTCCTCTACATTAACCGCCTAACGCAGGATCGCGTTCCAGAGGCGGCAGCTGCAGGCAGAGTCACGCATATACGCGTCATCTCGCGAGACGCGAGATTTCGCTCAAAGCCGGCCCGCGCATGCGCATCGCGGGCCGGCAAAAGTTAGAGGAGTATTTCGGCAGCAACCTGCCAGCCAATGATCGTCGCTGGCAGGTTGCTGATTTTTTAAAAATCAAATCACAAGCCATCTAACACCTTATATTTATAAATATAAGGTGTTAAATGGCTTCTCTGCTCCTCTGCTGGTCCTTTTGGTCGGTTGGTTCCAGCAGAGGAGCAGACATCACAGTGAGTACCCACCAACACCACACTTAGCCCCCAGATCACCCCCCATCACCCCAATTAACCCCTTGATCACCCCTGTCAATCACTAGTGAAAGGGGAAAAAGTAATCAGTGTAAACTGTCCCTTTTTTTTCCCACTAGTATTGACTGTTAGGTTTTAGGATAGTTTAGGCCCCTTGGTTAGGTAGTTAGCGTCAGTTAGCGCCCAGCCCACCGCACCGCAGTCACTGATTCGCTGATTAGCGTATCGCTAATCAGCATTTGTACTTTTATAGTATCTGTAAGGCTGGGTTCAGACCTGAGCGTCTTTGATATGCGCGTTTAACGCGCGTTTTTGACGAGCGTTTTTTGCAATAGTAAACGCGCGTTTGACGCGCGTTTGTGTGATTGACTGCAATGTCCTATGGCCACAAACGTGCGTCAAAACGCCCCAAAGAAGCTCAAGTACTTGTTTGAGCGTAGGGCGTTTTACAGCGCGTTTTTCAGCGCTGTAAAACGCTCAAGTGAGAACCAGGGCCATAGGGAAGCATTGGTTTTCATGTGTTGAGCGTTTTACAGCGCGTTTGAACGCGCTGTAAAACGCTCAAGTGTGAACCCAGCCTTGGTGATCAAAACTGATCACAGTCAGATCTATAATAGTATTAGTGTCACCTTAGTTCACCCTCCACCCAAAATGCAGTGTTTGCCCGATCAGGACTGATCGGTCGCCCACATGTGCGTTCACCCATGCCCGCCCCGCTGCAGTGACAAAAATATATATATTTTTTTATCACTGCACAATCACTTTACAAGCGCTGCGGCGATAAAAAAATCAGTTTTGATATTTTTTTATCAATCGCAGCGGCCTCCGGTACTTCGCTAGCCTCCCATTTGTAAGACAGGCTTGCTTTTTTTCTTGGGTAGTCTCAGGGAATACCCGTAAATTTAGTAGTCCAAATGTCAAACAGGGGGTATTCTTCTGAAGAGGCCTACAGGCTTCTTACCCAGTCGGATGAGGAATGGGAACCCTCATCTGACGAATCTAGCAGGTCAGAATATGAACCTGTAGAAAGCAGTGGCAGTCTGACCCAAAGTTCGGACGAGGAGGTTGAGGTCCCTGATAGCACCAGGCGTACCCGGCCCCTTGTTGCTAGACCACAGGTTGCACAGGATCCGCTTCAAGAGCATCAGAGTGGGGCTGGCTCTGTCGGATTATGTGGTGAGGCATACACCAGCAGCGCAGCCCTCCCTGGACCTAGTACCAGCACTGCCGTACAACATGGTGAAGTGGCGAGCATCAGAAGGGCAGTTGAAGCTGGTACGGTGGCACGTGCAATAGTTACCCCATCGCAGCCACTGCGCAGACAGGCCCGTAGAGCCCCTAGAGTCCCTGAGGTGCTGGCAAACACTGATTGGCAGTCCCCAACTTCAGCCGCACCTGTAGTTCCCCCTTTCACCGCCCAGTCTGGAGTTCGGGTTGAGACAGCTCAGATCGGTTCGGCACTGGAATTTTTTGAGCTGTTCTTGACTGCGGAGCTCTTGGACTTAGTCGTGGCAGAAACAAATCTGTATGCCACTCAATTTATAGCCGCCAACCCGCAAAGCTATTATGCCCAGCCTTTCCGGTGGAAACCAGTCCAAGTTTCCGAATTAAAAAAAATTCTGGGCCTTCTCCTCAACATGGGTCTAACCAAAAAGCATGAATTGCGGTCATATTGGTCCACGAACCCAATTCATCACATGCCCAAGTTCTTTGCTGCTAGGGCACGATTTGCTGGCCATCCTGCGTTTCCTGCACTTTAGCGACAACACCACCTCCCGTCCCAGATGCCACCCAGCTTTTGATCGGCTCCACAAAATTCGGCCCCTCATAGACCACTTCAACAACAAATTTGCAGATTTGTATACCCCTGAGCAAAACATCTGCGTAGACGAGTCCCTTATACATTTTACCGGGTGCCTTGGCTTCAAACAATACATCCCAAGCAAGCGCGCCCGGTATGGGGTCAAATTGTATAAGCTCTGTGAAAGGGCCACAGGCTATACCCACAAATTTCGGATCTATGAGGGAAAAGATCAGACCCTGGAGCCGGTCGGTTGCCCTGACTACCTGGGGATCAATGGGAAGACAGTCTGGGACTTGGTGTCACCCTTATTTGGCAAGGGGTACCATCTTTATGTGGACAATTTTTACACAAGTGTGCCCCTCTTCAGGCATTTGTTCCTAGAACAGATTGGCTGCTGTGGCACCGTGTGACCTAGTCGCCGGGGCTTCCCCCAACAGCTCGTTACCACCCGTCTTGCAAGGGGGGAGAGGGCTGCCTTGTGTAACGAAGAACTGCTCGCGGTGAAATGGAGAGACAAGCGTGACGTTTACATGCTCTCCTCCATTCACGCAGACACGACAATACAAATTGAACGGGCAACCAGTGTCATTGAAAAGTCCCTCTCAGTCCACGACTATAATGCGCTCATGGGAGGGGTGGACTTCAATGACCAGATGTTAGCTCCCTATTTAGTTTCCTGACGCACCAGACGCTGGTATAAGGTGTCTGTATATTTGATTCAATTGGCTATGTACAATAGTTTTGTTCTCTACAGTAAGGCTGGGAGAACAGGATCCTTCCTCAAATTTCAGGAAGAGATCATCGCGAACCTCCTGTATCCAGGAGGTTCCGTGGCCCCAACCACCAGTGTAGTGAGCCGTCTACACGAGCGACATTTCCCCAATGTCGTTGCTGGTACCTCAACCCAACCGTCACCCCGAAAAAGATGTTGTGTCTGTAGCAGGAGTGGAATAAGGCGTGACACCCGCTATTTCTGTCCTGACTGCCCTGACCACCCTGCCCTATGCTTAGGGGAGTGTTTCCGGAAGTATCACACACAGGTACACTTAGCATAGGGATTGCATCTCACAGGACAGGCACACAGGGATATTAGGGCCCTTTCACTCACAGCTGCTGCAAACCTCTCCTTTCACCTGGGATAAAGTGCATAATGTACTTCGCCACATCTTTGGGCGATTTGCGCTTTGCACATTGTCCCATGGGGAAGAAGAGGTTTGTCCTATAAAGGTAAAAAAAACAAAAAAAAAAAAACACTGGTAAGCAAAAAAGTTAACGTTCAGTTCAAAAAGTTTATATGTTCCGTTCAAATGTTATTATAAAGTTAATAAATTTATTGCGTTGCGGCCTGGTTTTTTGTTTTTTGTTTTGTTTTTTTTTACCTTCCAGGTGGACCAACCGATCGACTAGCTGCAGCACTATTGTGCATTCTGACAGAAGCATTGCGCTGCTGCCAGATTACACAAAAGTCGGTGTACACGGCGCTGCAAGACGAGATTTCTCCTCTGCAGTAAAAGATACGTTTGCCGAGGCATATGAGCTGAGGAGGCGGCGGTGTTTATATACTTTGGCAAACACTTTGTATATAATAAAAATAAAAAAAATCCCGGCAATGATTTATTCATCCACATCGATTGATGTGAATGGAGAAATCGGGTTTGCCAGGGCATACGAGCTAAGTGGGTATGATGTTGGGCGGAACTCCTATGTCCTGGCAGAGGCCTTTCCCCTCCTTTTTTTTTTGGCAGAGATTTTTTATCCACATTGATCGATGCGAATGAAGAAATCTGTGCCGTTCATTTTTTCTTTCAGCCCAGAGGCTGAACAAAAAAAAAATTATCTCATTACCCGTATGCTCAATATAAGGAGAATAGCAGAAACTCGTAATGCTCTCCATACATGTAATGATTGCGGAGACCTTCAAATGCCAGGGCACCACAAACACCCCACAAATGACCCCATTTTGGAAAGAAGACACCCCAAGGTATTCACTGAGGGGCATATTGAGTCCATGAAAGATTGAAATTTTTGTCCCAAGTTAGCGGAAAGGGAGACTTTGTGAGAAAAAAAAAAAAAAACAATTTCCGCTAACTTGTGGCAAAAAAAAAAAAATTCTATGAACTCGCCATGCCCCTCATTGAATACCTTGGGGTGTCTTCTTTCCAAAATGGGGTCACATGTGGGGTATTTATACTGCCCTGGCATTTTATGGGCCCTAAAGCGTGAGAAGAAGTCTGGGATCCAAATGTCTAAAAATGACCTCCTAAAAGGAATGTGGGCCCCTTTGCGCATCTAGGCTGCAAAAAAGTGTCACACATCTCGTATTGCCGTACTCAGGAGAAGTTGGAATGTGCTTTGGGGTGTCATTTTACATATACCCATGCTGGGTGAGATAAATATCTTGGTCAAATGCCAACTTTGTATAAAAAAATGGGAAAAGTTGTCTTTTGCCGAGATATTTCTCTCACCCAGCATGGGTATATGTAAAATGAGACCCCAAAACACATTGCCCAACTTCTCCTGAGTACGGTGATACCAGATGTGTGACACTTTTTTGCAGCCTAGGTGGGCAAAGGGGCCCACATTCCAAAGAGCACCTTTAGGATTTCACAGGTCATTTTTTACACATTTTGATTTCAAACTACTTCCCTCACATTAGGGCCCCTAAATTGCCAGGGCAGTATAACTACCCCACAAGTGACCCCATTTTGGAAAGAAGACACCCCAAGGTATTCCGTGAGGGGCATGGCGAGTTCCTAGAATTTATTTTTTGTCACAAGTTAGCAGAAAATGATGATTTATATTTTTTATTTTTTTCTTACAAAGTCTCATATTCCACTAACTTGTGACAAAAAATAAAAACTTCCATGAACTTACTATGCCCATCACGAAATACCTTGGGATGTCTTCTTTCCAAAATGGGGTCACTTGTGGGGTAGTTATACTGCCCTGGCATTCTAGGGGCCCTAATGTGTGGTAAGTAGTTTGAAATCAAAATGTGTAAAAAATGACCTGTGAAATCCTAAAGGTGCTCTTTGGAATGTGGGCCCCTTTGCCCACCTAGGCTGCAAAAAAGTGTCGCGCATCTGGTATCGCCGTACTCAGGAGAAGTTGGGCAATGTGTTTTGGGGTGTTATTTTACATATACCCATGCTGGGTGAGAGAAATATCTCGGTCAAATGCCAACTTTGTATAAAAAAAATGGGAAAAGTTGTCTTTTGCCGAGATATTTATCTCACCCAGCATGGGTATATGTAAAATGACACCCCAAAACACATTGCCCAACTTCTCCTGAGTACGGCGATACCAGATGTGTGACACTTTTTTGCAGCCTAGGTGGGCAAAGGGGCCCACATTCCAAAGAGCACCTTTAGGATTTCACAGGTAATTTTTTACACATTTTGATTTCAAACTACTTACCACACATTAGGGCCCCTAGAATGCCAGGGCAGTATAACTACCCCACAAGTGACCCCATTTTGGAAAGAAGACACCCCAAGGTATTTCGTGATGGGCATACTGAGTTCATGGAAGTTTTTATTTTTTGTCACAAGTTAGTGGAATATGAGACTTTTGTAAGGAAAAAAAAAATAATCATCATTTTCCGCTAACTTGTGACAAAAAATAAAAAGTTCGATGAACTCACTATGCCCATCAGCGAATACCTTAGGGTGTCTACTTTCCGAAATGGGGTCATTTGTGGGTTGTTTGTACTGTCTGGCCATTGTAGAACCTCAGGAAACATGACAGGTGCTCAGAAAGTCAGAGCTGCTTCAAAAAGTGGAAATTCACATTTTTGTACCATAGTTTGTAAACGCTATAACTTTTACCCAAACCATTTTTTTTTTACCCAAATTTTTTTTTTATCAAAGACATGTAGAACAATAAATTTTGAGAAAAAATTATATATGGATGTCGTTTTAAAAAAAAAAAAATTTACAACTGAAAGTGAAAAATGAAATACCACCAAATGAAAGCTCTATTAGTGAGAAGAAAAGGAGGTAAAATTCATTTGGGTGGTAAGTTGCATGACCGAGCAATAAACGGTGAAAGTAGTGTAGTGCAGAAGTGTAAAAAGTGGCCTGGTCATTAAGGGTGTTTAAGCTAGGGGGGCTGAGGTGGTTTATCTCTATATGCACTTTTAATTCCTCACAGTTCAATGACACCCACCCTATTAAAAGAAGTTTTGAACATCATGAAATGTTATGCAAACTATTGACAATAGTATAAAATAATTAAAGGAGTAATACCTTACCAAACCTCTGCCATTTTCATCCCAATAATGCTTGGTCCCAGTCTTTATTTTTTTGCCTTGTGTACTCTGGCACTCTGATCCACTCACTGTATCCAGCATATATGCTGGCTTTCAGCTGGAAAAAACATTCTACATACTTTTTGCCGGGCCAAAAGCCGGGATATATGTCGGAAAGCAGCTGGATCCCCGCCAGATCGTATTATACTGAATGAGGATACAGAGGTACACGGTGGTATCTGGCTATGCTGGATACAGTGAATTCTGGCAGTCTGTTCCTCCACCAGAACACACTGCTGTAGTTCACAGTGCAGATGTGGACGCAGCCTTACCAATACAGCCAGTAATTGTCTGCAGCCTGTAAGGCATGGGCTACACTACGACATTTTGTAGCACTATTAGTTAACATTAATCATTGAACAACAGCTGGAGTCCAAATGCATGCATTCAGTTGAATGCAATCTTGAGGACTACAGCTGTCACTTCAATCAGTCACGCTGCAAAAAAGTCGCATTGGCTAATTGCAGCAGTCCATGTGCCACATAATCACTGGAGCCAAGTAAACCAAACTTGCAGGGGTCCAGAGAAGCAGTGGCATAGGGTGTGGCATATTACTAATAAAAACATTACTCTTTGTGTTATTTTATTCCATTTTCAGCTGTTTTAAAATATTCCCTAGACTGGAAAACCCAATTAACAAGCTCTCTTCTTCTCCAACTCTAGGATGAGAAGCTTACCACTTTTACTTTTCATTTTCCTTGCATTATCATGAATTTAAGTTCAGTTTTTGGAACTACTGTTTTAACCACCTAACTGTTCTACCTGAGCTCAGCTCGAGCTGTGGGAAGAGTACTTATCTTATCTGTTCTGCTCGAGCTGAGCTTGCGCAGAAGTTGAAGGGGGAGGGCTGCTTTAGCTGCTGATATCTCCTGATTGGTAGCAGCTAGAAGCATGGACCTGGTTTTGATTAAAAACTGGCATTACAACATAGTCCAAGCTAAACAGGAGTTATCACTGTTAGACATTGAGTCGGGAATGATCACAGTAAAACCTGCTTTTACTTTCACTTTCAAACAATGCAAAGCCTATATCTCTAGCTGGTACCAAACCAGACATATAAGCATCTAAAGCAGCCACTATCTCTCCCTGTCAGTCTGGGGGAGGGGGAGCAGTTTCAGAGCTGACAGGCTGCAGGAGGAAAGGAAAAATAGTGAAAAATATATAGAAATGTGGCATTAACATCACTGTAATGACACATAATAAAATTGTTATTTTTACCACACAGTGAACCCCATAAATAAATTCCACAAAATAATGTAAATTTGCTTTTTTTCCTTCCCTCTAAAAATAAAATAATAAAAGTATATAAAAGTTATTTAAAAATAAAGTTATTTAACCACTTCACATCCGGGCCACATGCCCCCTTCCTGACCAGGCCTAATTTTGCAAATCTGACATATCTCACTTTATGTGGTAATAACGCTTTTACTTATCCAAGCCATTCAGAGATTGTTTTCTCGTGACACATTGTACTTCATGCTAGTCATAAATTTGAATCAATATATTTCACCTTTTAGTTATGAAAAAATCCCAAATTTACCCAAAAATATTTTTTTAAATTCGCAATTTTCAAAATTTATATTTCTCTGCTTTTAAAACAGAAAGTGATACCTCATAAAATATTTATTACTTAACATTCCCCATATGTCTACTTTATGTTGGCATCATTTTGGAAATGTCATATTTTTTTAGGACGTTAGAAGGCTTAGAAGTTTAGAAGCAATTCTTAAAATTTTTAAGAAAATTGCCAGTTCCGGTCTGAAGTCACTTTGTGGGGCTTACATAGAAACTACACCCCTTAAGTAACCTAAAACAGATTTTACAAACTTTGTTAACCCTTTAGGCGTTCCACAAGTATTAAAGGAAAATGGAGATCAAATTTGGAAATTTCACTTTTTTGGCAGATTTTCCATTTAAATTTTTTCTTTAACACATCGAGGGTTAACAGCCAAACATAACTCAATATTTATTACACAGATTCTGCGGTTTACAGAAACACCCCACATGTGGTCATAAACTGCTGTATGGGCACACGGCAGGGCGCAGAAGAAAAGGAGCGCCACATGGTTTTTAGATGTCGTGTCCCATTTGTAGCCCCCCTGATGCACCCTTACAGGTCCCAAGAAGTGACCCCATTTTGGAAAGGTGCCAATTTTATTGGTACAATATTTGGGTACATATGATTTTTTGATCGTTCATCAAAACACTTTATGGGGCAAGATGACCAAAAAATTGTTTGTTTTTGCACAGTTTTTATTTATTAATTTATACAGCGTTCACCTGAGGGGTTCGGTCAAGTGACATTTTTATAGAACAGATCGTTACAGATGTGGCGATACCTAATATGTATACTTTTTCATAAAAATTATGTTTTAGTGTCTCCATGTCTTGAGAGCTATAGTTTTTTTTGTTTTTTTTGTTAGCAATTTTCTTATGTAGGAGCTCATTTTTTGCATAATGAGGTGACGTTTTTATTCGTACCATTTTGTGGAACATACACATTTTTGATCACTTGGTGTTGCACTTTTTGCAATGTAAGGTGACAAAAATGGCTTTTTTTGACACAGTTTTTATTTTTATTTTTTTACAGTGTTAGGTCATGTAATATTTTTATAGAGCTGGTTGTTATGGATGCGGCGATACCTAATATGTATACTTTTTTTTTATTTATTTCACTTTAACACAATAATAGCATTTTGTAAACTAAAAAAATGGGGCTAATTTTTTTGCAGAATGAGGTGACGTTTTTATTCGTACCATTTTGTGGGACATACACCTTTTTGATCACTTGGTGTTGCACTTTTTGTCATGTAAGGTGACAAAAATAGCTTTTTTTGTTGTTTATCGGACTGTGTCGATTATGTGATATATTTATAGAGCCGACTGTCACGGACGCGGCAATACCAAATATGTCTATTTTATTTTTTCCATTTTTTTTTTTTTTTTTACACTTTCCGTCCCCCATAAGGTCATACAAGACCTCTGGGGGACATTTAACTTCACATTATTTTTTTTTTTTCAATGTTGATTTCTCCTGTAACCTGGGCTGACATAGTAGCCCCAGTTACAGGAAAAATACTCCCCCCAGTTATGTTGTACAGCGCAATACTGCACTGTAAAGCCTCAGTGCAGGGCTGATCGAGGTCTGTAGAAGACCTCACAGCTCCTGCACTCACCCTGTACATTGGGAGTGACCTATATTGATAACGTTTCTATTACTACCCAGATAAATATAGTTTTTATCATATACACACTATCCCTTGTCCTTTGTTGATATCTGCTGGTGACCTCATATAGAGTGCCTGTCTTCCTATGTTAATTTATTTCTGCAGATTTTACACCTTGGAATGTACAGGGTAAAAAAAATCAGCAAAAAGTCTACCATAACACATGCAGATATTTCACTGTATGGAAAAGGTGGAGAGATGCTTGATTGTCACTGTGTCTGTAATGTTTACATCTGTTCTCAGCTAGTCATGGAGAGGAACCCAAAAATCACAAATTCTTGGAAATCTCTTTTTAGGTGAAGAAAAGGCAAAATAATACAACGACTTGATGCACACAGATGAATATCTTTTAAGCTATAGCTTATTTTGTACTGTGACTCCATTTTTTATTGTCAATCTAGAGCTACATGCTTGGAACCGAACCCGAGTTTAGTAGCAAGGTTTTTTACAGTAGAAATTAATTTACAAAGTTATTACCCAAAGTTATTTTTATTTTATTTTATTTATTTTTCATCCCCCTAGGGCCACAGGTAGTGCTTGATATGGACTTTGGCAGGCGTCAAAGTCTTCAGAAGGCCCAAGGCTCCCATAGAAACTGAATGGCTCCTATGATCTTGCAACAGGATAGCCATTTGGGCATTGGGAGCATTGTGCTCCCAGAAATTGACTTCACAAATGCCATGGTCACAATTTACCATGAAAACTGAGGGGTTAAAAGTCCATAATTGTTGTTATTGCTGATCATGGACTCTGAAAGCAGGTGTCTATTGTGTAAAACAGCAGGCAATGGGTGGATATGGTGCCCACTCAGCTCCTGTGAGGGCAGCATCTTTAAAGATCATGTACGCATGATGTTGGGGGTCGCAGTTCATTGGCAACCTGCTTTGTGGTCTGCAAATTGTGGATCCACAAAACATGTACAGTGGATATAAAAAGTCTACACACCCCTGTTAAAATGTCAGGTTTCTGTGATGTAAACAAATGAGACCAAGATAAATCATTCAGAACGTTTTCCACCTTCAATGTACAACTCAATTGAAAAGCAAACTGAAATCTTTTAGGTAGAGGGAAGACAAAATATAAAAATAAAATATGGTTACTTTGTTGAAGCACCTTTTGATTTTATTACAGCATTCAGTCTTTTGGGGTATGAGTCTATCAGCATGGCACATTTTGACTTGGCAAGATTTGCCCACTCTTCTTTGCAAAAACACTCCAAATCTGTCAGATTGCGAGGGCATCTCCTGTGCACAGCCCTCTACAGATCACCCCACAGATTTTCAATCGGATTCAGGTCTGGGCTCTGGCTGGGCCATTCCAAAACTTTAATCTTCTTCTGGTGAAGCCATTCCTTTGTTGATTTGGATGTATGCTTTGGGTCGTTGTCATGCTGAAAGAAGAAGTTCCTCTTAATGTTCAGCTTTCTAGCAGAAGCCTGAAGGTTTTGTGCCAATATTGATTGGTATTTGGAACTGTTCATAATTCCCTCCAGCTTAACTACAGCCCCAGTTCCAGCTGAAAAAAAACAGCACCAAAGCATGATGCTGCCACCACCATGCTTCACTGTGGGTATGGTGTTCTTTTGGTGATGTGCAGTGTTGTTTTTGCGCCAAACATATCTTTTGGGATTATGGCCGAAAAGTTCAACCATGGTTTCATCAGACCATAACACCCTTCCCCACATGCTTTTGGGAGACATCACATGTGTTTTTTGCAAAATGTAGCCTGGCTTGGATGTTTTTCTTAGTAAGAAAAGGCTTTCGTCTTGCCACTCTATAGCCCAGACATATGAAGAATATGGGAAATTGTTGTCACATGTACCACACAGCCAGTACTTGCCACATATTCCTGCAGCTCCTTTAATGTTGCTGTAGGCCTCTTGGTAGCCTCCCAGACCAGTTTTCTTCTTGTCTTTTCATAAATTTTGGAGGGACGTCCAGTTCTTGGTAATGTCACTGTTATGCCATATTTTATCCACTTGATGATGACTGTCTTCACTGTGTTCCATGGTATATCTAATGCCTTGGAAATTCTTTTGTACCCTTCTCCTGACTGATGCCTTTTAACAATGAGGTCCCTCTGATGCTTTGGAAGCTCTCTGTGGACCATGGCTTTTGCTGTGGGATGCGACTAAGAAAATTTCAGGAAAGACCAACTAGAGCAGCTGAACTTTATTTGGGGTTAATCAGAGGCACTTTAAATGATGGCAGGTGAATGCTGACTCCTATTTAACATGATTTTGAATGTGATTGCTTAATTCTGAACACAGCTACATCCCCAGTTATAAGAGGGTGTGCACACTTATGCAACCACATTATTTTTTTGTTTTTGTTTTATTCCCTCCACCTAAAAGATTTCAGTTTGTTTTTCAATTGAGTGGTACAGTTTATAGGTCACATTAAAGGTAAAAAACGTTCTGAAATGATATGTTGTTGTCTAATTTTTTTACAGCACAGAAAACTGACATTTTAACAGGGGTTTGTAGACTTTTTATATCCACTGTATATCGGCCGTGTGCGTTCTGCATTTTGCGGAATGGAATGACCTGTCCTCTATAGACCAGTCCTATCCTTGCCCATAAAATAGACAAGAATAGGACATTTTCTATTTTTTATTTTTGTGGGTGCTACTGAATGGACATACAGATGCGGACAGAAAACAGTGTGCTGTCTGCATCTTTTGCAGCCCATTGAAGTAAATGGGTCTGCATCCGACCCTCACAAAATGCGGATCGGATGCGGAGAAAAACCACGGTTGTGTGTATGAGCCCATTCTCTATGGATTGTTGTCTCTGTTTCTGATATAGTATAAACAAGAGTATGATTTTGCTAAAGTTTAGAAGCATTAGCAAGAAAGCATTACTTTTGCAGGCTGTCTAAACAAATTATGTATGCGTGGATGAATAAATGGATACTGACAAGTGAGGAAGTGGGTTTCTTCAGGAAAATGAAATGGAAACATGCAGCTATTGGAATTTGCAAGTTTCCATTACAAAAAATAATCAAATAGACACATCAGTTTGGAACACATATTACCCCCGGCTCCCGCCCCATTTGCTAATAGTGTGTCAGCTTGCAACACTGATTAAATAGTGAAAATACAAGTCTTTAATGCAAAAAATACTTTACCTACTTATAATGCAGAGCATTTGTTCTTGTCTGTTCATAATTCATTACAGTACATACTGCTATATAATAACGTGATAAATTGGTAGTATATTTATTGTACAGAAAAATAAGAATCTTGTGTCCTACCATAAGTAAGAAGTCATTTTTAAACTTACTATACCTTAATAACTTATTATAATTCAAATACTGTAGTATATGTGATTTTTTTTTTTTTTTTTTGCAGATTTATACATCACTGCTTTTATCAAATACAGAAATTAAATACAGTGAGAAATAAAACATTATAATATTTCTAAAATGACAGGGTATTTTCCAAAAGATTGGTGCCAATATTTTAAGGGTATGCATCAATGGCCTATTGTTTAAAGGAAAATTAAAAATAAAACTTTTTTTTAGATTTTTCTTGGTAATTTTCCATATAAATATTTATATTTAAGAAATGCTAAAATTCTTTCGGTTTTGAACTGCTCACTAAGCCTAATAATATGCAGAGACTTCTTCTGTACAGATTTCAGAAGTCATCTAATTATGATCAAAGGCAGGATTATGATAAAAGATAACACCTCTGTATAGATAACACATAATTCACACTAGGTGGTGGTCACAGGTCACAGAGCATGTCTAGAAAAATGCACCACAGAAGTCAAATAACATCTCCAGTATATTGTCTGTGGTTGATGTTGCTACTGTAAAGTATATCTTTAAAGGGGCAAGATAGCTCATAATCATGTATAGAAAATAGAATACAATTGAAAAAAAAGAATACATTTTAGTATCTAGTTTTTAATGGTAAAATAAATATAGAGATGGTACATAAGAAGGGGTCAAAGGGCTGTAAGTTTAACCTCTATTGTGAGTATAGTAGCATTTTAATAAAAATAATAGCATGGGTTTATGGGTGATTTGTAATTTGAGGAGGTGGACTGGACCTCGGTGAGGCAATCAATGTTGAGTTCCTATACCTTTTCAAGGTATTTAATACTGTGCAACATAAAAGGCTGTCACATACAATAAGAATGCTAGGACTAGGGGAAAAATATGTGATTAGATTACTGGCTAACTGATAGGGTGGGCATTAATGGAATATGCTCAGAATGGGTTACAGTTACAACTGGGGTACTATATATAGTCAGTACTGAGCCCTGAAACATTTTTGTAATATACTTTATTTATCGAAAATGTTTATTTATGCTAGAAAACTTGGGCTGAAATCTCTCTGAGCGCGCTCTCCCAAATTAGCGTTGCTAAGGGATATCCGTCTTCTATAAACATAGTACTGTGCATTTTAAGGAGATGGGCTTTGCTAGGAGGTGTGGGCCTGCCTGCCCTGCTCCCTCACAGCATGGTGGGGACAGAAGCCTGATGAGTATAAATTAAATATACATTTTCCCCCTTATTAAATATAGGCTTACAGTATACACTAACTTTATGCTTACTGACCAGCGTGGCCAGCACTGTCAGTGAGCTTTCCCCCTGCACTCTCGGCGTGATGACTAATGAACCAGCCGCCAGGAGCAATGCCTGACCGAGCGGTAAGCGCTCACTACAGGCAGTGCAGGGAGAAGCTGTTATACAGTATAAAGCGACAGTTATGCAGTTACACTTTAATATAGTCATCCATATAATACAAGTATGCCTAAAATCCACCAGAATGAGAACAGTTCTCATTTTGGCTGATTGTGGTGGGTCCAGAATGGGGGCATATATATAGAAGTCATTTTATATGTTTTACATGTTTATTAATGACCTTGTAGAAGGCTCAGGCAGTAGAATTTCAAGATTTGCAAATGATACTAAACTATGTGAAGTAAACAAAGAAGATAATATAATATAGGGATTTTGGGAACATGGAAGATTTGGAGGATAAATTGAATAATAAGGTGTATAAATCTAGGGTAAAATAAATAAATGTAAGGTCATGTATTTGGGTCAAGTAAACAAATTCTACAGTTCTGTATTATTAGAATAGTAAAACATGGGATTAAAACATGAAAGGACTTGGGATGTTAGTGGACAAAATAAATAAAATTATGGAATGCATCAGGTATAGATTAAAACAACAAGATAATAGTTTTGTCTCTATACAAATCTCTAGTCAGATGTGGAATATAGTGTAGAAATTAGACTTTTTCAATTTGGGGCAATTTAATTAGAAAGTACAAATATATGGATAGACAGAGAGCTGTCTAATAATCTTATTATACCTAGGACTGCGACCATGACAAGGGAGCATTCAATATGTCTATAGGCGAGAGCCTGTCAAATTTATAGTGCACTAGTAGAATGCTTTGCACTGGTGTATTTAATTTGTTTATGTGTGTGGTTAAAAGAGGACATTCCCTAACAGTGACCCCCTAACAGTGACATCCACAGAGCCCCCATAACAGTGACATCTACAGTGCCCCAAAAACACAAAGGCAAAGTAGTGTCTCAACCAATTTGATAAACAATAGGTTGATGCTCACCCAATGTTCTTGAGAAATAATAGTAAATGAGTAAATGATTGGGGGGCACTCAGCTATCTGGTACTAAATGGACATGAGCAAGCTCAACTGTTAAGAAATTACATAAAAAGTTTATTCAAAACTATATATTACATAAAATAGACGTACAGTATATTATGTGGATATCTGGCAAAATATGTTAAAAGTCTATAAATCACAGAAAAAATGCACCAAACGGATATGCCACTGACAATACTGGCTAGTCATAAATGCAGATATTAAAAGCTGAGACTTTTGCCAATATATTCCTGCCAGGAAAATATCGGAGCCCATCATGCACCACGTCACGGTCACTCAGCATGGCAAGGGGTCCTACCACTAAGCTACCTATAGTGTGAACAAGGTCTGAAGGTGATGTAATCCAGCTCACAACCAAGCTTCCACACAACCGCATAGCAGGACAACTAATGCAATGTGAACAAAGCAAGACTGTAAGCCACACCCATATCAGACCATGTGATGGAGGTTACCAGGTGCAAAAGAGAGTGTTTGAATGCCAGGTAAAGGCACATACACTACATATAAAACAAGACACAAACACAGAAATATAGTGGCAAATCTGGGGGAGCTGCTCAACCCCTAACACTGTAGCGTGTTTTTCATTGGGGGAGCAGCCCCACCGCATGTGGACCGCAGCAAACGACTATCCCCAGCAAAAAAATGCATATGGTGGGAGGATGTCGGCGCGGTCCACATGCACCACAAAGGCATCCTACACAAAACGGAGCATTGTGCGGATGAAAATATAATCATATAAATCACAGAAAAAATGCACCAAACGGATATGCCACTGACTATACTGGCTAGTCATAAATGCAGATATTAAAAGCTGAGATTTAAAAGCTGCCAATATATTCCTGCCAGGAAAATATCGGAGCCCATCATGCACCACGTCACGGTCCCTCAGCATGTCAAGGGGTCCTACCACTAAGCTACCTATGGTGTGAAAAAAATACGTTAAAAGTCGACCTAATGCAGCCTAAATTATCCACTCAATATACACTGCTCAAAAAAATAAAGGGAACACAAAAGTAACACATCCTAGATCTGAGTTAATTAAATATTCTTCTGAAATACTTTGTTCTTTACATAGTTGAATGTGCTGACAACAAAATTACACAAAAATAAAAAAATGGAAATCAAATTTTTCAACCCATGGAGGTCTGGATTTGGAGTCACACTCAAAATTAAAGTGGAAAAACACACTACAGGCTGATCCAACTTTGATGTAATGTCCTTAAAACAAGTCAAAATGAGGCTCAGTAGTGTGTGTGGCCTCCACGTGCCTGTATGACCTCCCTACAACGCCTGTGAGGTGGCGGACGGTCTCCTGAGGGATATCCTCCCAGACCTGGACTAAAGCATCTGCCAACTCCTGGACAGTCTGTGGTGCAACGTGACGTTGGTGGATAGAGC
This sequence comes from Bufo bufo, assembly GCF_905171765.1. Classification (NCBI taxonomy): domain Eukaryota; kingdom Metazoa; phylum Chordata; class Amphibia; order Anura; family Bufonidae; genus Bufo; species Bufo bufo. Next base: position 367,161,946 of record NC_053389.1, read on the forward strand.
GAGACATGATGTCCCAGATGTGCTCAATTGGATTCAGGTCTGGGGAACGGGCGGGCCAGTCCATAGCATCAATGCCTTCGTCTTGCAGGAACTGCTGACACACTCCAGTCACATGAGGTCTAGCATTGTCTTGCATTAGGAGGAACCCAGGGCCAACCGCACCAGCATATGGTCTCACAAGGGGTCTGAGGATCTCATCTCGGTACCTAATGGCAGTCAGGCTACCTCTGGCGAGCACATGGAGGGCTGTGCGGCCCTCCAAAGAAATGCCACCCCACACCATTACTGACCCAATGCCAAACCGGTCATGCTGGAGAATGTTTCAGGCAGCAGAACGTTCTCCACGGCGTCTCCAGACTCTGTCACGTCTGTCACATGTGCTCAGTGTGAACCTGCTTTCATCTGTGAAGAGCACAGGGCGCCAGTGGCGAATTTGCCAATCTTGGTGTTCTCTGGCAAATGCCAAATGTCCTGCACGGTGTTGGGCTGTAAGCACAACCCCCACCTGTGGACGTTGGGCCCTCATATCACCCTCATGGAGTCTGTTTCTGACCGTTTGAGCAGACACATGCACATTTGTGGCCTGCTGGAGGTCATTTTGCAGGGCTCTGGCAGTGCTCCTCCTGTTCCTCCTTGCACAAAGGTGGAGGTAGTGGTCCTGCTGCTGGGTTGTTTCCCTCCTACGGCCTCCTCCACGTCTCCTGATATACTGGCCTGTCTCCTGGTAGCGCCTCCATGCTCTGGACACTACGCTAACAGACACCGCAAACCTTCTTGCCACAGCTCGCATTGATGTGCCATCCTGTATAAGCTGCACTACCTGAGCCACTTGTGTGGGTTGTAGACTCCGTCTCATGCTACCACTAGAGTGAAAGCACCGCCAGCATTCAAAAGTGACCAAAACATCAGCTAGGAAGCATAGGAACTGAGAAGTGGTATGTGGTCACCACCTGCAGAACCACTCCTTTATTGGGGGTGTCTTGCTAATTGCATATAATTTCCACCTGTTGTCTATCCCATTTGCACAACAGCATGTGAAATTGATTGTCACTCAGTGTTGCTTCCTAAGTGGACAGTTTGATTTCACAGAAGTGTGATTGACTTGGAGTTACATTGTGTTGTTTAAGTGTTCCCTTTATTTTTTTGAGCAGTGTACCTCACACTACCATCAAATCACAAAACATTAGAAAATTCATCACATTAAATATATAAAAATAATAAATGATAAAAATCATATAGACATAAGATAAAAGGGCGAAAAGAGGTTTACTTGCAAAGTTGCATGTTGTCTCTGCGGTTTAAACTCTTGTTTCCATGAAAATTTGCGTAATTATATGCAGAATTGCAATATTTCATAATCTGATGACAGATTAGTAATCCGATGAAATCTTAAATGGCAGTGCCCCAAAAACAGTGACATCTACAGTGCCCCATAACAGTGGCATCTACAGTGCCCCAATAACAGTGACATCTACAGTGCCCCAATAACAGTGACATTCACAGAGGGCCAATAACAGTGACATTCAGACAGCCCCCATACCAGTTATATTCACAGTGCCCCCATAACAGTGATATCTACAGTGTCCCTATAATAGTCAATACAAATGGATGAGTTGCTAAGGAAACCTGGAGCAAAACTGTGTGTGTCAGTGCGGCTAAGAATGTAGGACCTGTGAGCATTTATTGGCAAATAAGGGTCATGTGACCATGTGTACGTCAGTGACAGTAAGAATTACAGAAGTTGTCCAAGTTCTATTTATTGATGACCTATCCTCAGGATAGGTCATCAATATCAGATTGGCTGGGGTCCGACAACAAGAACCCCCGCCCATCAGCTGTTTGAAGAGAAGGCGTGCGCTGTGCCAGCGCCGCCTCCTCTTCACTGTTTACTTTCTCGCCGTTGCATCTGCAGCGGTGAGCAGGTGTAAATACACCCAAGCTGTCGCATTCATTTCAATTTTACGGATCGTTCCCATACACTTATATAGGAGCGATCCGTACTATTGAAATGAATGGGACGGCTTGGGTGTAATTACACCTGCTCACCGCTGCAGATGCAATGGCGAGAAGGTAAACAGCGAAGAGGAGGCGGCACTGGCACAGCGCGTGCCTTCTCTTCAAACAGCTGATCGGTGGTTGTCATGTGGACTTGAGCATCACTTACAGCTTGACAACGATGTATCATGCTGTTCACAAGTCGACTTATTGTCTGCTGTGGCATGGCATACCACTCTACATGAAAGGCGGCACTCAGGTCATTGAGGTTCTGGGCCCCAAAAATTAGGCATTCACCTGACAGAAAAGAACAAGTGATTATGTGGCTGGAGGCACATTAGGCAGTCACTGAATAACAATTTACAGTAGACCAGTGGAGTATAGGCCCCCAAAATTAGGCATTCACCTGACAGAAAGGAACAAGTGATTATGTGGCTGGAGGTACATTAGGTGGTCACTGAATAACAATTTTACTGTAGGCCAGTACAAGCCCCAAAGATTAGGCATTCACCTGACATAAAAGAACAAGTGATTATGTGGCTGGAGTTACATTAGGCGGTCACTGAATAACAATTTTACAGTAGGCCAGTGCAGTACATGCCCCAAAAATTAGGCATTCACCTGGCAGAAAAGAACAAGTGATTATGTGGCTGGAGGTACGTGTACGTTAGGCGGTCACTGAATAACAATTTTACGTTAGGCCAGTGGAATACAGGCCCCAAAAATTAGGCTTCACCTGGCAGAATAGAACAAGTGATTATGTGGCTGGAGCTACATTAGGCGGTTACTGGATAACAATTTTACTGCAGGCTAGTACAGACCCCCAAAATGAGGCATTCACCTGAAAGTAAAGAACAAGTGATTATGTGGCTGGAGGTATATTAGACGGTCACTGGATAACAATTTTTCTGTAGGCCAGTACAGGCCCCAAAAATTAGGCATTGACCTCACAGAAAAGAACAAGTAATTATGTGACTAGAGGTATATTAGACAGTCACTGGATAACAATTTTACTGTAGGCCACTGGGGTAGAGGACCCAAAAATTAGGCATTCATCTGACAGAAAAGGCCTTTTATGCCGCTGTATATACCCATCTCTGATGGGTTTGTTTTGTTTTTTCAGCCTAATGATGGCTTGCTTCACTGATAGTGACAGCTCTTTGGATCTCATTTTGAGAGTTGACAGCAACAGATTCCAAATGCAAATAGTGCACTTGAAATGAACTCTGGACCTTTTATCTGCTCATTGTAACATTTTTGGAAATATTGGGAAATCGACACAATTCTAACATTTTTGGCTCTATACACCACCACAATGGATTTGAAATGAAACGAACAAGATGTGCTTTAACTGCAGACTGTCAGCTTTATTTGAGGGTATTTACATCCAAATCAGGTGAACGGTGTAGGAATTACAACAGTTTGCATATGGGCCTCCCACTTGTTAAGGGACCAAAAGTAATTGGACAATTGGCTTCTTAGCTGTTCCATGGCCAGGTGTGTGTTATTCCCTCATTATCCCATTTACAATGAGCAGATAAAAGGTCCAGAGTTCATTTCAAGTGCACTATTTGCATTTGGAATCTGTTGCTGTCAACTCTCAAGATGAGATCCAAAGAGCTGTCACTATCAGTGAAGCAAGCCATCATTAGGCTGAAAAAACAAAACAAACCCATCAGAGAGATAGCAAAAACATTAGGCGTGGCCAAAACAACTGTTTGGAACATTCTTAAAAAGAAGGAACGCACCGGTGAGATCAGCAACACCAAAAGACCCGGAAGACCACGGAAAACAACCGTGGTGGATGACTGAAGAATTCTTTCCCTGGTGAAGAAAACACCCTTCACAACAGTTGGCCAGATCAAGAACACTCTCCAGGAGGTAGGTGTATGTATGTCAAAGTCAACAATAAAGAGAAGACTTCACCAGAGTGAATACAGAGGGTTCACCACAAAATGTAAACCATTGGTGAGCCTCAAAAACAGGAAGGTCAGATTAGAGTGTGTCAAACGACATCTAAAAAATCCTTCACAGTTCTGGAACAACATCCTATGGACAGATGAGACCAAGATCAACTTGTACCAGAGTGATGGGAAGAGAAGAGTATGGAGAAGGAAAGGAACTGCTCATGATCCTAAGCATACCACCTCATCAGTGAAGCATGGTGGTGGTAGTGTCATGGCGTGGGCATGTATGGCTGCCAATGGAACTGGTTCTCTTGTATTTATTGATGATGTGACTGCTGACAAAAGCAGCAGGATGAATTCTGAAGTGTTTTGGGCAATATTATCTGCTCATATTCAGCCAAATGCTTCAGAACTCATTGGATGGCGCTTCACAGTGTAGATGGACAATGACCCAAAGCATACTGCAAAAGCAACCAAAGAGTTTTTTAAGAGAAAGAAGTTGAATGTTATGCAATGGCCAAGTCAATTACCTGACCTGAATCCAATTGAGCATGCATTTCACTTGCTGAAGACAAAACTGAAGGGAAAATGCCCCAAGAGCAAGCAGGAACTGAAGACAGTGGCAGTAGAGGCCTGGCAGAGCATCACTAGGGATGAAACCCAGCGTCTGGTGATGTCTATGCGTTTCAGACTTCAGGCTGTAATTGACTGCAAAGGATTTGCAACCAAGCATTAAAAAGTGAAAGTTTGATTTATGATTATTATTCTGTCCCATTACTTTTTGTCCCTTAACAAGTGGGAGGCACATATGCAAACTGTTTTAATTCCTACACCGTTCACCTGATTTGTATGTAAATACCCTCAAATTAAAGCTGACAATCTGCAGTTAAAGCACATCTTGTTTGTTTCATTTCAAATCCATTCTGGTGGTGTATAGAACCAAAAATGTTAGAACTGTGTCGATGTCCCAATATTTATGGACCTGGCTGTATTAACCACCTCCGGACCGCCTAACGCAGATTCGCGTTCCGGAGGTGGCAGCGCTGCGCACAGTCACGCATCTACGCGTCATCTCGCGAGACGCGAGATTTCCTGTGAACGCGCGCACACAGGCGCGCGCGTTCACAGGATCGGAAGGTAAGCGAGTGGATCTCCAGCCTGCCAGCGGCGATCGTTCGCTGGCAGGCTGGAGATGTGATTTTTTTAACCCCTAACAGGTATATTAGACGCTGTTTTGATAACAGCGTCTAATATACCTGCTACCTGGTCCTCTGTTGGCCCCTCTTGTTTGGATCGACCACCAGAGGACACAGGGAGCTCAGTAATATGTTGCACCAAGCACCACTACACTACACCCCCCCCCCTGTCACTTATTAACCCCTTATTCACCCTTGATCACCCCATATAGACTCCCTGATCACCCCCCTGTCATTGATTACCCCCCTGTCATTGATCACCCCCCTGTAAAGCTCCATTCAGATGTCCGCATGATTTTTACGGATCCACTGATAGATGGATCGGATCCGCAAAACGCATACGGACGTCTGAATGGAGCCTTACAGGGGCGTGATCAATGACTGTGGTGATCACCCCATATAGACTCCCTGATCACCCCCCTGTCATTGATTACCCCCCTGTCATTGATCACCCCCCTGTCATTGATCACCCCCCCTGTCAGGCTGCATTCAGATGTCCGTATGATTTTTACGGATCCACCGATACATGGATCGGATCCGCAAAACACATAAGGACATCTGAATGGAGCCTTATAGGGGGGTGATCAATGACAGGGGGATGATCACCCCATATAGACTCCCTGATCACCCCCCTGTCATTGATCACCCCCCTGTCATTGATCACCCCCCTGTCATTGATCACCCCTCTGTAAGGCTCCATTCAGACATTTTTTTGGCCCAAGTTAGCGGAAATTATTATTTTTTTCTTACAAAGTCTGGGGGTCTGTACATATTCCACTAACTTGTGTCAAAAAATTAAATCTCACATGAACTCACCATACCCCTCACGGAATCCAAATGCGTAAAAATTTTTAGACATTTATATTCCAGACTTCTTCTCACGCTTTAGGGTAGTTATACTGCCCTGGCATTCTAGGGGCCCAAATGTGTGGTAAGGAGTTTGAAATCAAATTCTGTAAAAAATGACCGGTGAAATCCGAAAGGTGCTCTTTGGAATGTGGGCCCCTTTGCCCACCTAGGCTGCAAAAAAGTGTCACACATGTGGTATCTCCGTATTCAGGAGAAGTTGGGGAATGTGTTTTGGGGTGTCATTTTACATATACCCATGCTGGGTGAGAGAAATATCTTGGCAAAAGACAACTTTTCCCATTTTTTTTATACAAAGTTGGCATTTGACCAAGATATTTATCTCACCCAGCATGGGTATATGTAAAATGACACCCCAAAACACATTCCCCAACTTCTCCTGAATACGGAGATACCACATGTGTGACACTTTTTTGCAGCCTAGGTGGGCAAAGGGGCCCACATTCCAAAGAGCACCTTTCAGATTTCACTGGCCATTTTTTACAGAATTTGATTTCAAACTCCTTACCACACATTTGGGCCCCTAGAATGCCAGGGCAGTATAACTACCCCACAAGTGACCCCATTTTGGAAAGAAGACACCCAAAGGTATTCACTGATGGGCATAGTGAGTTCATAGAACTTTTTATTTTTTGTCACAAGTTAGTGGAAAATGAGACTTTGTAAGAAAAAAAAACAAGAAAAAAAAAAACATAATTTTCCGCTAACTTGTGACAAAAAATAAAAAGTTCTATGAACTCACTATGCCCATCAGCGAATACCTTAGGGTGTCTACTTTCCGAAATGGAGTCATTTGTGGGGTGTTTGTACTGTCTGGCCATTGTAGAACCTCAGGAAACATGACAGGTGCTCAGAAAGTCAGAGCTGCTTCAAAAAGCGGAAATTCACATTTTTGTACCATAGTTTGTAAACGCTATAACTTTTACCCAAACCATTTTTTTTTTACCCAAACATTTTTTTTTTATCAAAGACATGTATAAAATAAATTTAGAGCAAAATTCATATATGGATGTCGTTTTTTTTGCAAAATTTTACAACTGAAAGTGAAAAATGTCATTTTTTTGCAAAAAAATGGTTAAATTTCGATTAATAACCAAAAAAGTAAAAATGTCAGCAGCAATGAAATACCACCAGATGAAAGCTCTATTAGTGAGAAGAAAAGGAGGTAAAATTCATTTGGGTGGTAAGTTGCATGACCGAGCAATAAACGGTGAAAGTAGCGTAGGTCAGAAGTGTAAAAAGTGGCCTGGTCTTTCAGGGTGTTTAAGCTATAGGGGCTGAGGTGGTTAAAGACAAGGACCATTTTTTGTTTTGGGTGGTGGCGTATATGTGTGGGCTGGCATAAGGAAATGCAATTACACATGGTCATCACAGGTGTTGAATTCCTCCGAGATCCATGTCTCATTCATTTTTAGAAATGTGAGGTAGTCCACACTGTCGTGAGCTAGGCGAGTGCGCTTATCGGTCACGATCCACCCTGCTGCGCTGAACGTCCTTTCAGACAGAACACTTGATGAGGGGCAAGCCAAGAGCTTCATGGCAAAATGTAGTTCCTCGCTTCTCAGAGCATCCACATCGGCCGTTAACCCAATGTAGTCGGACACCTGTCGGTCTAGGCGTTACCTGAGGCTGGATCCATAGGGCTGCTCTCGATTGGTTGGCTGCAAGAATGATCTCCTATCCGAAGTGACCAACACATCTTCAAACCGCCCTCTTCTTGCAGGCTCGGTAGGATTGGTACCTGCAAGTGTTTCACTGTGGGTGGAAATTCCTCTGCCAGCGCCCGCAACAGCAGAATGCAGCATCTCTCGCAGGAAGGCCTGGAAATGCTGCATTCTGACAGCCCTCTGTGATGCTGGTAACATGTCCGCCACTTTGTGTTTGTACCGGGGGTCTAAGTACGTTGCCACCCAGTACTGGTCCTTGCCCTTTATTCTTTTTATACGGGGGTCCCCCTTCAAACACTGGAGCATGAAGGCCCTCATTTGAACTAAATTGAAGAAGTGGAGCGCCCTTGCTGCTCATCGCCCAGGAGAATGTCGTCCTCAAACTCCTACCCCTGCCACGGACAACACCAGGGATCGCCGAAAAGTTTAAAGTCCCCCTCAAAGCCTGCTCTTCTTGCTCCTCCTCCTCCTCCCCCCAGCCACCATTCTCCTGTGACTCCTCTTCAGATGCCTGCTGTCTCAGATGGAGTAGCCCCCCCTGGGAATTCATTCAGCATTGTGACTTCCTCATCTTCCAGCTCCTGCTCCTCGACGGCTTAATCAATGACAAGACGCAATGCATGCTCCAGAAAGAAGGTATTAGGTACGATGTCAATGATGGTGCCCTGGCTGCGACTGACCAATTTGGTGATCTCATCAAATGGCCGCAGAAGTCTGCATGCATCGCACGTGATGCAGCCACTGGTGTGATGAAAAGAAACCAAGCTCCCAGAACCTGTAATGCTGCAGAGTTCGTACAGGTAGTCGTTAACGGCACGTTGCTGCTGGAGCAGCCTATGAAGCATATACAAGGTGGAGTTCCTGCATGTCGGGATGTCACAAATCAGATGTCTGTTGGGCAGGTGGTGTCTCTGCTAAACGTCAGCAAGGCAAGCCATGGCCATGTAAGATCTTCTAAAATGGCCAGAGCTTTTTCTGTCCTGCCGCAAGACGTCCTGGACCCTGGGGTATTTGGCAACAAATCACTGCACAACTAAGTTCAGGACATGTGCCATGCATGGCACATGTGTCATTTTGCCCTGTTTCAGCGCGCACACTACTTTACAAACTGTCAAATTGAGCGGTGTTAGTTCTTGGCTTCCAGGCACAACAGCTGCAGCACAGCATGGCAACGTCTCACCTGGCACGTCGAATAAGTTCTGGGGAACTTTGGGGGTGCAGCGGAAGAGGCAGTAGCAGTGGTAAAGGAGGAGTCAGCTGAGGAGGAGACGGAGGATGGAGTAGGGTGCCATGGGTTACATGCTTGACGGCCGTCAGAAGGTTCACCGAGTGGGCAGTAAAAGTTATGTACCTTCCCTGCCCGTGTTTGCTAGACCACTTGTCTGTTGCCAGATGTATCTTGGCACCAACACTGTGTGTCAGAGATATATTCAATTGCCACTGAACGTGGCCATATAGCTCTGGGATGCCCTTCTGAAAGAAATATTTATTTCACAAATTTTCTAAAGACCTCCAAGTCCACCTGTTTATATGGCAGTAGTTGTCGGGCTGGCAGTTCCGCCAAGCCAGCAGTCAGCCGCTGGGTAAGAACCTTTTCTGGCGTCATAAACTTTTTGCGCTGGAATATTTGGGCCACGGAAGCCTGCCTTCTGCCAGATGAATGCGACGACGGCACGGTGGAAGGTGGAGTAAAGGACAAATGGGAGGAGTGAGGAGAAGGCGAAGAGGCAGGATGTGGAGAACCGAGAGTGTGGCTTTGTGGGTTCTGACAGCGTTGCTCCCACTGGGCTCGGTGATGGGACGCCAGGTGCCTTATTAAGGCGGTCGTATCTAGGTGAGTGTTGGGCTTACAGCGATGTATGCATTGACAGCACAGGCTGCAGATGGCAACACTATTATCAGCAGCAGACACGTTAAAAAAAGCCCACACTGCGGAGCTATGTGCCTGTGTCATAGGAGTGCAAGATGTGACCGTGCATGGTGGATGGCTCGCTCCAGATACATTTGCAGTATGCTTTTTGCCTCCAGTGCACTGCGAGTTCTGCCTACGTCCCCTCCTTCTCCTCCCTATCTGCTGCTCCGTCTCTCCCTCTGAACTCCCCTCCTCTTCCTCTCTTGTGGGCACCCACATGCGTTTATCGACACGTCGTCATCGTCACCTTCATCACCACTGACATTAGAGATCTCGGAGTAGGCAGCAACAGCGGGGGCCACCCTCCTTGGGCTGATCTGGGTACTGTCGTCAGATCGCTGGGTGGCGGCTGTTGCTACCTCCTCTTCCTCATCCGATGCCAAGAATGACTGCGCATCAGTAAGGTCTGGGAATGGATGGGAAAATAATTCCTCTGACTCGAGTGGAGGGGCTATGGTGGTGGTGGTGTCTTTGAGGGTGCACACAGCAGAGAGTGAGGAGGGTGCAGATACAGAGGATGAGGAGGGTGCAGAAGCGGAAGGCTGAGTGAACCACTCAACCAACTCTGGTGTGTCCTTTGACGTAATCGCACGCACTTCCCACTTAGGCTCCGGCCTGGTGCACCTGCCCGATCCCTACCACCCCTGTGGAATGGCCTGCCTCTTCCTCTTCCTGTCATTTTCAAAATGACCTGGTGCCAAAGTCCCTAGAGAAGAGCAGTATTTGTGGAAGCAGGTATATCGCAGGCCTCAATCAATATTTGTTGGAAGCAGGTATATTAAGCCCCTTAATCAGTATTTTGTGGAAGTAAGTGTATCGCAGGCCTCAATCAATATTTTGTGAAAAAAAGGTATATCAAACCCCTTAATCAGTATTTTGAAGAAGCAGGTGAACTGTAGGCCTCAATCCAATATTTTGTGGAAGCAGGTATATCAGTCCCCTTAATCAGTATTTTGTGGAAGCAGGTATATCGCACCCCTCAATCAGTATTTTGTGGAAGCAGATATATAGAATCCCTTAATCAATATTTGGTGGAAGCAGGTATATTGAACCCCTCAATCAGTATTTTGTGGAAGCAGGTACGGTATATCAAACCCCTTAATCCGTATTTTGTGGAAGCAGGTAGATCCCACCCCTCAATCAGTATTTTGTGGAAGCAGATATATAGAACCCCTTAATCAATATTTGGTGGAAGCAGGTATATAGATACCCTTAATCAATATTTGGTGGAAGCAGGTATATTGCATCCCTCAATCTGTATTTTGTTGAAGCAGATATATCAAACCCCTTAATCAGAATTTTGAGGAAGAAGGTATATTGCAGGCCTCAATCAATATTTGGTGGAAGCAGGTATATCAATCCCCTTAATCAGTATTTTGTGGAAGCAGGTATATAGAACCCAATAATCAATATTTAATGGAATCAGGTATATCGCACCCCTCAATCAATATTTTGTGGAAGCAGGTATATCTAACCCCTCAATCAGTATTTGGTGGAAGCAGGTATATTGCACCCCTCAATCTGTATTTTGTGGAAGCAGGTATATTTCACCCCTCAATCAGTATTTTGTGGAGGCTGGTATATTGCAGGCCTCAATCAATATTTGGTGGAAGCAGGTATATCCCACACCTCAATCAGTATTTTGTGGAAACAGGTATTTTGCACCCCTCAATCAGTTTTTTTGGGGGGCAACAGGTATTTCACACCCGTTGCAAATAGTTGTTCCAATAGCGCTTGTGCCTCTATATACCTGCGGTATCGCAGCAGAACCACACACAACTGCTACACAATACAAATTCACTATATACTTTCTATGTTAGAAAGTATATTATAGGTATATCACACCCCTAAATCAGTTTTTTTGGGGGGCAACAGATATTTCACACCAGTTGCAATTAGTTATTCCAATTTTGTGGAAGCAGGTATATCAAACCCCTTAATCAGTATTTTGTGGAAGCAGGAATATTGCACCCCTCAATCATTTTTTTGAGGGGCAACAGGTATTACACATGTTGCAAATAGTTGTTCCAATAGTGCTTGTCCCTCTATATACCTGCACAATACAAATTCACTATATACTTTCTATGTTAGAAAGTACACTCACCTAAAGAATTATTAGGAACACCTGTTCTATTTCTCATTAATGCAATTATCTAGTCAACCTGGTCTGATGAGTCTCAAGTTCTGTTGAGACATTCAAATGGTTAAGTCCGAATTTGGCGTAAACAGAATGAGAACATGTATCCATCATGCCTTGTTACCACTGTGCAGGCTGGTGGTGGTGGTGTAATGGTGTAGGGGATGCTTTCTGGGCACACTTTAGGCCCCTTAGTGCAATTGGTCATCGTTTAAATGCCATGGGCTACCTGAGCATTGTTTCTGACCATGTCCATCCCTTCATGACCACCATGTACCCATCCTCTGATGGCTACTTCCAGCAGGATAATGCACCATGTCACAAAGCTCAAATCATTTCAAATTGGTTTCTTGAACATAACAATGAGTTCACTGTACTACAATGGCCCCCACAGTCACCAGATCTCAACCCAATAGAGCATCTTTGGGATGTGGTGGAACGGGAGCTTTGTGCCCTGGATGTGCATCCCTCAAATCTCCATCAACTGCAAGATGCTATCCTATCAATATGGTCCAACATTTCTAAAGAATGCTATCAGCACCTTGTTGAATCAATGCCACGTAGAATTAAAGGGGTTATCCGACTTAAATAAATTTATTCTAATTACTCTTATTCTAGTTCACTGAAAGTTTCTTTAAATCACTTCTATAAGCTATCTTTCCCCGTTTGGCCAGTTTATTTCTGGGTCATGTGACCCCTGACGTCAGCAAGCCGGCTCTGGTTCTGACGTCTCGTTTACAGGCTTCTCCCTGCTTGAGGGAGCGGCCAGGCTCTGTAAACGAGATGTCAGAGCCTCTGGTACCCGCCCCTCTCCAGCTCTCCTCACACTGCCTCGGCGATGGTATGCGATCGCTCATGCACGGTACATACCAGAGCCGAGGCGACCTCTTCTCCAGCAGCAGGGTATGTTATCACTCCTGCACTCACTGGGCTAGAGGTGCCAGTTTGTACACATGGATCGTCCTTACAGCCCTGTTCCCTGTTCTTACAGCCCTGTTCTCTGTTCTTACAGCCCTGTTCTCTGTTCTTACAGCCCTGTTCCCTGTTCTTACAGTCCTTTCCCCCCCCCCCCCCCCACTAGTAGACATTACACATTGAACACCCCCTGGGAAAAAATAAATAAATGTCAATCATATTTTTGGATTCAGCTATACATAATCCATATCTGCCACCAATATATATATTTATCTAAGCAATATATATATTGAATATATATTTGAATAATATAGATATTGCTTAGATACAGATACTGCTAATGGAACATTTCACACTAGCGTAAGTGTATTTTCACACTAGCGGCAGGACGTATCCGACAGGCTGTTCACCCTGTCGGATCCGCCCTGCCGCTATTTGGCCGTGCTGCTGAACTGCCGTTCCCTCCCCATTGACTATAATGGGGACGGGGCGGAGCTCCGGCGCAGCACGGCGAGAAATTGCAGGACTAAGTCTACTTTCACACTTGCAGCATAGTGATCCGGCGAGCAGTTCTGACGACGGAACTACCTGCCGGATCCAGCATTGCAAAACAACTGAAGGATGGATCCGTCCTTCCGGTCTGCGCATGAGCAGACCATGAAAACTGTGAAAAAGACTGCCACACGGATCCGTTCATCTGCATGACAAGCGGATAGACGGATCCGTTCTTGCAATGCATTTCTAGACGGATGCGCACCTGGATCCGTCTACAAATGCTGTCAGTTGTCACACTCATCGGCGGATCCGGCAGGCAGCTCCGACGACGGAACTGCCTGCCGGATCCGGCTTCGCAAAACAACTGAAGGATGGATCCGTCCTTCTGGTCTGTGTGTGCATTTGTAGACGGATCCGTTCTTGCACTGCATTTGTAGACGGATCCGTTCTTGCACTGCATTTGTAGACGCATCCGTTCATGCACTGCATCTGTAGACGGATCCGTTCTTGCAATGCATTTGTAGACGGATCCGCACCTGGATCCGTCTACAAATGCTGTCAGTTGTCACACTGATCGGCGGATCCGGCAGGCAGCTCTGACGACGGAACTACCTGCCGGATCCGGCATTGCAAAACAACTGAAGGACGGATCCGTCCTTCTGGCCTGCGCATGCGCAGACCATGAAAAGTGTGAAAAAGACTGCCAGAGGGATCCGTCCATTCGCATGACAAGCGGATAGACGGATCCGTTCTTGCAATGCATTTGTAGACGGATCCGTCCTTGCAATGCATTTGTAGACTGGTCCGCACAGTTGTCACACTGATCGGCGGATCCGGCAGGCAGCTCCAGCTGCAATGTGCAGGAAGATCTTCTGCCAGTGTGAGCTAGGAGATGATGGTGTGTTTTTTTTTAGTTTTATGCAAAGTGCAGAGCAGGGTGAAGGAAAGGTCAAGTTGTTCACGCTACAAATATTCATGAGGCAGAGCTCAGGCTTTGTTGTCATACGCCCCCTCAGCATGTACTTCAGCATGTAAACAAAGCAATAACAGAACCACGAAAAGGTGGACATATGCGTTTTAACTTGATGAAATCTAGCTTAACCAAATTCTATGTATATCCTGATGGGTTTTAAGAGTTATTTTTTTCTTTTTTCATTAACTCGGATAACCCCTTTAAGGCAGTTCTGAAGGCAAAAGGGGGTCCAACACCATATTAGTATGGTGTTCCTAATAATTCTTTAGGTGAGTGTATATTATAAGTATATCACACCCCTTAATATATCACACCTATCGACAGCACACCTATACCGGTCTTTAAAAGGACTTTTGTGGCCCTATTAGCTAGCGTTTGGTGTCCCTAATAGTCTGTCTTTGCTCCACAAAGCAACCTCTCCCTACACTGGCAAAACACAGAATGTAAAATGGCTGCCAGATTGGGTTCTGTTATAGAGTGGGGGTGTGTCCATGTGCTGAAGAGTATCAATTGGCTGTCCTGTCCCACCTGATGTGTGTGTCATGGGTCAAAGTTCGGCACATTGCAAAAGAATATGGCGCCGGCGGACATCACCATATGTTCGCATGTTCGGCGAATCGCGAACGCGCAAAGTTCATCGCGAACCGCAAGGCCATGTCATGATGTCAAAATGTGAGCAGCATAATGAGGAGTACTCAAGAAAGGCAGCAGGAGATTAGGGAGGTAAACCAGTGTCTCAATAACTGGTGTTGGAAGGTGGGGTTTGGTTTCCTGGAGAACTGGGCCGAGTTCTCTCTTGGCTACAGACTCTATAATAGGGATGGGCTGCACCTCAATGGGGAAGGGGCAGCTGTGTTGGGAGAGAAGTTGGCTAGAAGGTTGGAGGAGTGTTTAAACTAGGGACTGGGGGGGAGGGTCTAGAACAGTTCAGAAGGAAAGGTGTAGGGTAAAAAATATACATAAACCTCTTAAATGTATGTATACTAATGCTAGAACCCTGACTAATAAAACTGGGGAAGTGGAATTAGTGATGTGTGAGGACTATGACATAGTGGGAACAACTGAGACATGGCTGGATGATAGCTATGACTGGGCGGTTAATGTACAGGTTTACAGTTTGTTTAGAAAGGATCGTCAAAACCGGAGAAGGGGATCTGCCTTTATGTAAAGTCCTGTCTAAAGCCGACAGCCCGAGAAGAACAATCATAAAGGCAAAAACAATAATAAATTATTAATAGGAGTTTATTATAAACCACCTAATATACCAGAGCCCACAGAAAATCTACTACTAAACGAGATAGATGAGGCAGCAATTAATAATGAGTTTGTTATTATGGGGGACTTCAACTACCAGATATCGACTGGGAAACTGACACTTGTACATCTCATAAAGGAAACAGGTTCTTGGCAATAACCAAAGACAATTAACTTTCCCAACTGGTTCAGGACCCGACTAGAGGGATGGCCATACTAGACTTAGTATTAACCAATAGAACTGACAGAACAACAGATGTGCAGGTTGGGGGACACCTGGGAAATAGTGACCATAAAGTGATAACCTTCCAATTATCATTCAAAAGAGTGTTTCTTCAGGGAGGAACAAAATACCATAGGCCTAACTAACTGGGACAAAGTCCTCCCAAAAATAAATAAAATACAGCCAGAAAATGGGATATGAGATAGGTACATACCTTATGGGAATAAAAGGTTAAGGAACAAGAAGAAACCAATGTGGATAACTAGAACTGAAAAAAAGGCAATAAATGACAAAAAGAAAGCATTTAAATCACTAAAACAGGAGGGCAGTGAGGAAGCACTGAAAAACTATACAGAGAAAAATTGAATATTTAAAAAACAAATAAAAGCGGCCAAACTAGAGACCAAGAGATTAATTGCAAAGAGAGTAAAACTAACACTAAAATGTTCTTCAATTATATAAATGGTAAAAAGTATAAATCTGAAGGTGTCGGCCCTTTACAGAGTGATGAGGGGGGAGTTACAGAGAGCGATGAGGAGAAAGCAAAGCTATTAAATATTTTTTTTCTCCACTATATTCACTGAAGAAAATAAACTGTCAGATGAAATGCAGAATGTAGAAGTAAATTCCCCATTAAAAACGCCCTTTCTGACCCAGGAAGAAGTACAGCATTGTCTTAAAAAGATGGCACAACCCCCTGTATCCTAAGAGAATTAAGTAATCATAGCCAGACCCTTATTTCTGATATTTTAGGACTCTATACTGACAGGGATTGTTCCACAGGATTGGCACATAGCAAATGTGGTGCCAATATATAAAAAGGCTCCAAAAACAGAGCCCGGAAACTATAGGCCGGTAAGTTTAACATCTCTCGTGGGTAAACTGTTTGAAGGTTTTCTAAGAGATGCTATCTTGGAGCACCTCAATGAAAATAAGCAAATAACGCCATATCTGCATGGCTTCATGAGGGATTGGTCATGTCAAACTAATTTAATCAGTTTCTATGAGGAGGTAAGTTCTAGACTTGACAGCGGCGAATCAATGAATGTCGTATATCTGTACTTCTCCAAAGCATTTGACACTGTACCACATAAAAGGTTAGTATATATATAAAATGAGAATGTTTGGAGTGGGAGAAAATGTCTGTATGTGGGTAAGTAACTGGCTCAGTAATAGAAAACAGAGGGTGGTTATTAATGGTGCACACTTAAATTGGGTCACTGTCACTAGTGGAGTACCTCAGGGGTCAGTACTGGACCCTATCCTCTTCAATATATTTATTAATGATATTGTAGAAGGCTTGCACAGTAGAATATCAATTTTTGCAGATGACACTAAACTGTGTAAAGTAATTGACACGGAAGAGGACAGTATAATGCTACAAATGTATCTAGATAGATTAAAGGCTTGGGCAGATAAGTGGCAGATGATTTTTAACACTGACAAATGTAAGGTTATACACATGGGTAGGAATAACACAAGTGACCCGTACATACTAAATGGTAAAACACTGGGTAACACTGACATGGAAAAGGACCTAGGAATTTTAGTGAACAGCAAACTAAGCTTTATAAAACAGTGTCAGGCAACTGCTGCCAATGTCAATAAGATATTGGGTTGCATCAAAAGGGGCATAGATGCCCGTGTTGAGAACATAATCCTAACACTTTACAAATCACTGGTCAGACCACACATGGAGTACTGTGTACAGTTCTGGGCTCCTGTGAACAAGGCAGACATAGCAGAGCTGGAGAGGGTTCAGAGGAGGGGAACTAAAGTAATTACGGGAATGAGGGAATTACAGTACCCTACAAGATTATCAACATTAGGCTTATTCACTTTAGAAAAAAGACGACTGAGGGGAGATTTAATTACTATGTATAAATATATCAGGGGTCAGTACAGAGATCTTTCCCATCATCTATTTATCCCCAGGACTGTGACTGTGACAAGGAGACATCGTCTGCGCCTCAAAGAAAGAAGGCTTGTACACAAACATAGAAGAGGATTCTTTACGGTAAGAGCATTGAGACTATGGAACTCTCTGCCTGAGGAGGTGGGGATGGTGAGTTCACTAAAAGAGTTCAAGCTGGGCCTGGATGTATTTCTGGAGCGTAATAATATTACAGGCTATAGCTACTAGAGAGGGGTCGTTGAACCAGGGAGTTATCTGATTGCCTGAATGGAATCGGGAAGGAATTTTTTTTCCCCTTAAGTGGTAAAATTTAGCTTCTACCATAGTTTTTTTTTTTTTTTGTCTTTCTTTGGATCAACTTGCAGGATAACAGGCCGAACTGGAAGGACAAATGTCTTTTTTTGGCCTTAAATACTATGTTACTATCTTACTCAAGAACGGTACGTCCTAGAGAGCTGAAACCACCTAATTTACCTGTATGCCAAATTTGATGCAGATTGGCCCAGTTGTTTGGCCATGCATAAATAAAAGACAAAATAAATTCATTTTTATATATAAGAGACTAGCAGGATGACCCGGCTTTGCATGGGTATATTTTGTCTATTTCATTTAATGTTTTTGTGTGTAATTAAAAGATATCCACAGTGTTCCCCATAACAGTGACCTCCTCAGCACCCCGCCCAATTAATAGTGACCTCAGTGGTGGCCAACTTCCTTAATAGTGACCTCCACAGCACCCCACTCCCTTAAAGGGGTTGTCTCACTTCAGCAAAAAGCATTTATTACATAGATAAATTTAATTCAAAGCGCTTATTAATGTATTGTTATTATCCATATTGCCTCCTTTGCTGGCTGGATAAATTTTTCCATCACATTATACACTGCTCGTTTCCATGATTACGCCCACCTGCAATCCATTGTGATTGCACACTATAGGAAAAAGCACCAGCCTATGTGCGCTCCCACGGCACTGGCCACAGGAGAAGCCAAAGTTTTTTTCTATTGTGTCGAAGCACGACCACCACTGTTGAATTGCAGGGTGGTCGTAACCATCAAAACAAAAAGTGGATAATGTGATGGAAAAATGAATACAGCCAGCAAAAGAAGCAATATGGACAATCACAATACATTAGTAAGTGGCTTGTATTAACTTTCTCTACATGATAAATGCTATTTGCTGAAGTGAGATAACCACTTTAACTATGACTTACACAGCACCCTGACCCCTTACCAGTGACCTCCACAATGCCCCACCTTGTTAACAGTCACCTCCACAGTGCCCCACCCACTTACCAGTGACCTCCATAGCCCCTCAACCCCTTATCAGTGAACTGAAAAGTGACCCGCCCCCTTAACAGTGATATTCACAGCACCCCACTCCATTAACTGTAACCTCCACAGTGTCCCTCCCCAATTACAGTGATCTCAACCGCACCACGCCCCCTTAGTTGTGACCTCCACAGCACCCCTACCCCTTAACAGTGACCTGCATAGCACCCAGCACCCTTAATGGTCATCTTCACAGCACTCCGCTCCTTAACCCCTTCAGGACCCTGAGATTTTCCATTTTTGTGTTTTTGTTTTTCAATACTCGCCTTTCTATAGTACTAACTTTTTTTATTTTTCAGTCCACATAGACTTATGAGGGCTTATTTTTTGCGAGGCAAGTTGTACTTTCTAATTGCACCATGTACGGTTGCATACCATGTAGCAGGGGCGTACATAGAAATCACTGGGCCCCATAGCAAGAATCAGAATTGGGCCCCCTAACCCCGCCCACTACCCTCCCCTGGTCCATCCCACCTCCTGTCCTGGCTCCTCCCCTGCCACCCCCCCCATTTGCCAATTAAGAAATGTATACATACATTCGTACGTATTCGTACTGACCCAGAGAATGAAGGGAACAGGTCATTTTTGCGGCAAAGGGAATGTCGTAGGAACAAAACCCTGTGGTATCTGAATCTATGGGACTACTGTGGATATTCCATAAAAGTTTTATCTGCAGTCCTATGTAACATTGCAAATAACACAGTGATAACTCTCTGAGTACAGATAATGTAGTAGAGGCCACCTGTAGTCCTATGTAACACCACAGATAACACAGTGATAGCTCTCTGAATACAGATAACACAGTGATGGCTCTCTGATTACCGAAAATGTAGTAGTGTTACCTGCAGTCCTATGTAAAACCACAGATAACACTAGTGATTATAATGTGGTAGTGTTACCTGCAGTCCTATGTAAAACCACAGATAACACTAGAGTAGATCATGTGGTAGTTTTACCTGTGTCCTTAGTGTTCCTCCCTGTGTCTCTTCCACGGAATCCATGCTGGCGGCGCTGCCTCCTCTTCCATCTTCTTGCTCCGCGCAGAACGTCCTGATGCAGCTGCGTCAAGACATAGGAACATTGTGGGCATGGTGATGGTGACACAAACGCAGACACACACACATACATACCTGTCTGCTTTGGTAAAGCCGGGCATAGATGGGCTATGTCAGGTTTTAGCAGAGTGGGCACAGGACAGTGGACACAGGGCGCGATATGTATGCGAGCATAGCTGAACGAGTGCAGGGTCGGAGACCGCATACACATCGCTCCTCCTGCCTGTGTCCACTGTGCTAAAGCCAGCCCATCCCCCACATCTTAACCCCTTTGCTACCAGCGCCATTTTGTCATCACTTCTCTTACCCCAAACCCCTTTAACTCTTTGCTGCTGATGCTTAGTGTGCACATAGTCACCAATCATATCCCCCCCCCCCTCCCAAAGGTGACTGATGTGTTGGGGGATGGGTGGCTTGGGGGAATGTGATTGGTGGCTATGTGCACACTTAGCATCAGCAGCAAGGGGTTTCCTGAGTCCTCTATGAGCCCCTCCAACCCCTAATGCCCCCCAAAATTCTCAGGACAGTGTGCTTTCCTCCTACTTCTCTACCCCCTGGGCATTTTGGGGGGCATTAGGGGTTGGGGGGCTCATAGAGGACAGTGTGCTTTCCTCCTATTACTCCACCCCCCTGGGCATTTTGGGGGGGCATTAGGGGTTGGGGGGACTCATGGGGGGAGGCTCATAGAGGACAGTGTAGGAGGAAAGCACACTGTCCTCTATGAGCCTCCCCTCCCTCCCTAGGAGTTCTCTTGCTGGCATTATCCCTTCCCATAGACAACACAACCACCAACCAATCAATCAACAGACCAGCGTCCGTGTCTGGTCAGGAGCGGGCAGTCCTTCAGTCTGGCCTTCACTCACTAGTGTCACTGCACTTGCTGTCGCCGGGAAACGTCAGGCCAGTGGCAGATGACTTTTTCAGCATGGCTTTGCAGGGGGCCGTGTTCGTCGCCTACTTGCCTTGCATGCTCACGCACTCTGTATGTATGAGCAGCGCCTTGCAGCTCCTGCTGCCTGCAATACACTTGCCAATCAGCAGCTGCCTCCTTGCGCTGATTGGCCAGTGTGAACCAAAACACGCCCACAGCCCGGCCGGATGAATTAAGAGGCAGGTCAGACAAGACTGCAGACGCTGGGGAAGGAGGGGGGGGGTCTGGGGTGCAGGTGCCGCCGATCAAACGCAAGTGCCGAGGGCCCGCTGCGCCTGCACCACAAGTCTGTGTACTGTCTAAAATAAACTAAGGGGGCGGGGCCTTCTGTGTGCTCCGGGCCCCTCTGTGCTGCGGGCCCCATAGCAACGGCGTGGTCTGCCTATATTGGCGGTACGCCACTGCCATGTAGTAGGAAGCGGAAAAAAAATTCCAAATGGGGTAGAATTGGGAAAAAATGCAATTTTGATAAAGGTTTTTATTTTTTTATTTTTTTTTACACTGTACACTATGCGGTAAAATTTACCTGTTATCTTCATTCTCCAGGTCAACAATACCACACTTGTATAATTTTTCTTGCGTTTTAATTCTGGGGAAAAAAAATTTAAACCTTAAATAAATTTTTTAACCATATTCTGACCCCTATAACTTTTTTGTAGTTACAGTGGGATGCTAAAGTTTGGGCAACCTTGTTAATCGTCATGATTTTCCTGTATAAATCGTTGGTTGTTACGATAAAAAATGTCAGTTAAATATATCATATAGGAGACACACACACAGTGATATTTGAGAAGTGAAATGAAGTTTATTGGATTTACTGAAAGTGTGCTACAATTGTTTAAACAAAATTAGGCAGGTGCATAAATTTGGGCACTGTTGTCATTTTATTGATTCCAAAACCTTTAGAACTAAATATTGGAACTCAAATTGGCTTGGTAAGCTCAGTGACCCCTGACCTACATACACAGGTGAATCCAATTATGACAAGGGGGTCAATTGTAAGTTTCCCTCCTCTTTTAATTTTCTCTGAAGAGTAGCAACATGGGAGTCTCAAAACAACTCTCAAATGACCTGAAGACAAAGATTGTTCACCATCATGGTTTAGGGGAAGGATACAGAAAGCTGTCTCAGAGATTTCAGCTGTCTGTTTCCACAGTTAGGAACATATTGAGGAAATGGAAGACCACAGGCTCAGTTCAAGTTAAGGCTCGAAGTGGCAGACCAAGAAAAATCTCGGATAGACAGAAGCGACGAATGGTGAGAACAGTCAGTCAACCCACAGACCAGCACCAAAGACCTACAACATCATCTTGCTGCAGATGGAGTCACTGTGCATCGTTCAACCATTCGGCGCACTTTACACAAGGAGATGCTGTATGCGAGAGTGATGCAGAGGAAGCCTTTTCTCCGCCCACAGCACAAAAAGTGCCACTTAAGGTGGGCTAAAGCACATTTGGACAAGCCAGCTTCATTTTGGAATAAGGTGCTGTGGACTGATGAAACTAAAATTTAGTTATTTGGCCATAACAAGGGGCATTATGCCTGGAGGAAAAAGAACTCAGCATTCCAAAAAAAACACCTGCTACCTACGGTAAAATATGGTGGTGGTTCCATCATGCTGTGGGGCTGTGTGGCCAGTGCAGGGACTGGGAATCTTGTCAAAGTTGAGGGACGCATGGATTCCACTCAGTATCAGCAGATTCTGGAGACCAATGTCCAGGAATCAGTGACAAAGCTGAAGCTGTGCCGGGGCTGGATCTTTCAACAAGACAACGACCCTAAACACTGCTCAAAATCCACTAAGGCATTTATGCAGAGGAACAAGTACAATGTTCTGGAATGGCCATCTCAGTCCCCAGACCTGAATATAATTGAAAATCTGTAGTGTGACTTAAAGAGAGCTGTTCATGCTCGGAAGCCATCAAACCTGAATGAACTAAAGATGTTTTGTAAAGAGGAATGGTCCAAAATACCTTCAACCAGAAACCAGATTTCTGCAAAAGGAGGATCTACAAAATATTGATTTAATTTATTTTTTGTGGTGCCCAAATTTATGCACCTGCCTAATTTTGTTTAAACAATTACAGTACACTTTCTGTAAATCCAATAAACTTAATTTCACTTCTCAAAAATCACTGTGTGTGTCTCCTATATGATATATTTAACTGACATTTTTTTTATCGTAACAACCAACGATTTATACAGGAAAATCATGACGATTAACAAGGTTGCCCAAACTTTCGCATCCCACTGTATGTGGATGTGGTCACAGCAGGAACAGTGGATAGTTTTAAAAAGGGTATAGATGAATTCTTAAAAGTAAACAACATTAATGCTTATGAAAACATGTAGAAATCTGAGTCTCAATTCCTTCTGGGAGCTTAAAATTTAACTTTTACTAATATAGTTAAAACATAGCGCCACATACAAATAAATGATAATGATAAATATGGCTTAAGAGATAAGGAACAGTCTTACCATTCCGATGCAACCCTAGTAAGGATCAACCGAGCGTGGTGGAGAAGATGCACCACGTCTGGGCTGGCGTTTTGGTATGGTCGTTGGTAATTGCCAGGTGTAGACAGTGAAGGGAACCAATGTTCCTAATAATCCCTGGTTGGGGATGGGGACATTGCTAATGCGGCCCTGCCTGTCTATACAGAGTTCCCACCCCGCAAGGGGTGCCCTGTCTGGATACCTTACCCTAGGAAAGGGAGGTATCCCTATTATGCCCTATAGGATAGTTCCCGACGTGTCACGTTTCAAGTGGTCTATCATCAGGGGAAATAATCTAAGATAGGCACAAAAGACATAATAATAGAGAAGACCGGCACTTCGCAGAGATGTAAATCAAGAAATTGATTTATTGGTCACATATTACAATGGCATAGTGACGCGTTTCAGCACTAATGTGCTTTCATCAGACTGCAAATAAACATCTTACTTTCAGGCTTTTTATACATAAATGAAACACAAGGGAACTGACGTCATCAGGAAGACTCCTCCCCCTCATTTAACAAAAGATCATTATAACATCAACATTTTTCTAATCGAATATATCGATATTAAATAAATCGAATCCACTCTATGTCATCGAAAAAAAAAAAATTCAATTGAAAGTAGTCCAATTTGTCGGTGATTTATCACGCTAGGAAAAAAGAAAATATATTTATCAAATTCATAAGGCAGGATGCCTTCTAGGAAGCTAGACACATTGTAATAACGATTGAGACCCCTGGGTTCCATCGTTTGTAAACGGTGGATCCAGTAAGCCTCTCTGTGATGAATACCACACCTCGTGCCCACTCGACATCAACTACGTCGAGCTCACCAGACGTGGTATGGTCACGGGTCTACCAAAAACGTGAAGTTATGCCCTCCAGTGGAGCACGTAAGTTCAGGTTGGTATAGCTTACACACACACCTCCTGTCCACGCGGGCACAGAGAGGCAACAAGCTGAGAGAGCCTTTTCACTGCCGCAGTGAATCAGCGACTCCTCAGCCTGGGTATCTGCCACCAGTTCTAGCTTGATATAAGCCCGGTCCGCTAACGGGATTATATAGGGTCAGAAACCAACCCGCGGTAGCTTATAACTAGGCCAAAACACGGACGTGAGGATTCGTGATCGAGATACAAGATAGCACAAGATTAAATTACAGATTTAATCGCCGTATGGGCACACTAGATATAACACAATATACACAGACAATATATACAGTGGTCTGAGGTTACAGATTACAGGTTATATGGTTACAACAGGGTTAAGCAATGTAAAAGTCAGTTACCGGGTAAGATGAAAGTTCCTTTGAGATGTTCTTTGCTGGAGTCCACATGAAGGGCCGTGATCTCAGCTATTTCCTTGGTCCCTCTAAACACATTTGTAGGATGTGACCCCTCTTCAAAGAAAAACACGCCTACTTGCTGGCACCAGACTTTTAACCTGTAGCCGGCCCCTCCCCTCCCGGCCTCAGGGAGGGGTCCACTCCCCCTCTTCTGGGCTGGCAGCAAATGACCCACAAAACCCTTTAGGGTTCATAGCTCCAGACCAGAGGGTCATAGGGAGATGGTTCTGGGACCAATTGACCTGCCTGGGTTCCGGCTACAAGTAGAGCCCAAACCTGGTACCGTTATGTGGTTTCTATGGGGAGATATGGATATCTCTCTACCCTGACCTCGTCTCATTAAAGAGGACCTTTCACTACTCTACAAACTAAAAACTAACTATATCAGTGGGCAGAGCGGCGCCCAGGGGTCCCCCTGCACTTACTAGTATGTCTGGGCGCCGCTCCGTTCGCCCGGTATAGGCTCCGGTGTCTGCGCTCCCTCTGTTGTACTGGAGTGATTTCTTGTATGAGGCGTGTCCCTTGCTGCAGCGCTGGCCAATCGCAGCGCACAGCTCATAGCCAGGCTATGAGCTGTGCGCTGTGATTGGCCAGCGCTGCAGCAAGGGACACGCCTCATACAAAAAATCAGTCAGAGGGAGCGCAGACACCGGAGCCTATACCGGGCGAACGAAGCGGCGCCCAGACATACTAGTAAGTGCAGGGGGACCCCTGGGCGCCGCTCTGCCCACTGATATAGTTAGTTTTTAGTTTGTAGAGTAGTGAAAGGTCCTCTTTAAACAAAGACCATGGGAACGTACCTCGTGGCCACCGGGACACAAATATGTATCCGGTTTGCGCCTGCCATGGCCAGGCGGTTCATAATTCCTTATGAAAGGAAGGTGCCAACATGTCTGTGAGGTCTCATTGATCCTAGGCAAGGGCAGATACCCCCTGCTGGGGGTTTTCCTGCAGGAGTCAGTTGGCTCCAAACTGGTGTAGGTGAGGTGTGACCTTTTCCTTGAAGCCTGGACCCCATGGGGGGCTCTCTTCCTTGCCAACTGACATTCAGATGGCTGGGGGGTGGAAACTAATTTTGCATGTACACTGAACATGCCAAGAGGTGCATCAGATGACAAACAGGCCTGGGGCTTTGAAGCAGGGCCCTCCTGTGGAGTTCACTACCTCCGCTATCTGTCAGCACATGGGGGTGTGAGGACATGGCTGACAGTAAATATTAATCCATATTCCTCACACCTCCCCCTTTTAGAGGGTGCCAGGGGGCAGCACATTCCTGTGTTCCCCCGTGCCCCCATCCGCACCCTCTCCTTGTCGGGATAGCCCATCGGCGTTCCCGTGGTCACGGCCCCTTTTGTGGCGAATGGTCAAGTGATACTGCTGGAGAGATATGCTCCAGCGTAGCAGCCTCCAATTCGTCCCGGATACGGTGTTTAACCAGCTGAGGGGGTTGTGGTCGGTCTCCACCGTGAAGCGGCGCCCGTATAAATACGGCTGCAACCGTTGCAGGGCCCAGACAATTGCCAGGCACTCCTTCTCCATTGTGGAGTACGCCACCTCCCTCGGCAGGAGCTTCCGACTCAGGTACAGAACGGGGTGTTCCTGGCCTGTAGTGTCAACCTGGCTGAGTACGGCACCGAGGCCAAAATCACTGGCGTCGGTCTGCACTATAAACGGCAGCGTGAAGTCGGCCGCCTGTAGTACAGGGAAGCTCGAGAGGGCGGCCTTCAGCGCTCGGAAGGCCGTCTCGCAGTCGTTCATCCAATCGACTGCGGAGGGCAGCTTCTTCTTGGTGAGGTCCGTCAAGGGCTTCGCCAGGCTACTATAGTGGGGGACGAACCTCCTATAGTACCCGGCGGTGCCCAGGAAGGACATCACCTGTTTATTGGTCCTGGGGGTGGGCCAGGATGCGATAGCATCCACTTTCCCAGGCTCTGGCTTAAGGGTCCCCCCGCCTACCCGGTGCCCCAGGTAGTGGACCTCGCTCATGCCCAGCTGGCACTTTTCCGGCTTGATGGTCAAGCCTGCCTGGTGGATCCGCCCCAGCACCTGCGTCAGGTGCTGTAGGTGATCCTCCCAGGTGGGACTGAAGACGGCAATGTCATCCAGGTACGCGGCCGCGTACTCTTCAAGTCCCTTAAGCAGCGTGTTGACCATCCGCTGAAAAGTGGCAGGGGCATTCTTCATGCCGAACGGCATCACCGTGGATTCGTACAATCCAAAGGGGGTGATAAAGGCAGAGCGTTCCCGCACCTCCTGGGTCAGGGGAATCTGCCAGTACCCCCGGCTCAGATCCATGATGGTCAGGTACCGGGCCCCGGCCAACTGATCAAGCAGGTCATCGATGCGTGGCATAGGGTACGCATCGGTGACCGAGACAGCGTTGAGTCCCCTGTAGTCCACGCAGAACCGGGTGGTCCGGTCCTTTTTTGGGACGAGGACCACAGGCGAGGCCCAAGCGCTGTTGGATGCCTGGATGACCCCCAGCTTCAGTATCTCGTCAATCTCCTGGCGCATGTGTTGCTGCACCTCCAAGGAAACCCGATATGCTGAACGCCGAATTGGGGGGTGATCCCTAGTATCCACGTGATGGACGGCCAACTCCGTCCTTCCGGGCTTGTTGCTAAACAACTCCCGGCAGGGGTGAAGGGTGGCCCATAGCTGGGACCATTGGTCCTTCAAGAGCTGTTGGCCCACCTCCACATCCTCGATTGACCCACCCGCTTTCACCTGGGTGGGAATGTCAAGGAGGGTTTCCTCCTCCCCCTCTTCGGGGAGGTTGCAGACAGGGAGGGCACATGCCTCCCTCTCATGATGAGCCTTCATCATGTTCATGTGGAAGGCCTTCTGCCTTCCTCGGGCCTGGTCCAGGGTGACCAGGTACGTAACGGCATTGAGGCGCTGATGCACGAGGTACGGGCCTTCCCAGGCCGCCTGAAGCTTGTCCTGAGGTACGGGGACCAGTACCCATACCTTCTGACCCACCTGGTAGGTCCTCTCACAAGCATTCTAGTCATATCATCGCTTCTGGTCGGCCTGGGCCCGCTCCATATTATCGTGCACCAGCTGCGACAAGGCCTGCATCTTGTTCCGGAAGCGCATGACATACTCGACGACCGACACTCCAGGGGTGGCTACCTCTCCCTCCCAGGCCTCTTTCACCAGAGCCAGGGGCCCCCGCACACGTCGCCCGTACAGGAGCTCGAAGGGGGAGAACCCTGTGGAGGCCTGTGGGACCTTTCGGTAGGCAAACAGTAGATGTGGGAGGTACCGCTCCCAGTCACGCCCGTGGGAGTCGACCAACATCTTAAGCATCTGCTTTAAGGTGCCATTAAATCGTTCACACAGGCCGTTTGTCTGTGGGTGGTACGGGCTGGTCACCAGATGTTGCACCTGTGTTTGCCTACAGAGGGACTCCATCAATTGCGACATGAACTGGGTCCCCCGGTCGGTGAGCATTTCCTGGGGAAAGCCTACTCTGGAGAAAATCTCTAGCAAGGCAGTAGCCACCTTGTTGGCCCGAATGGATGACAAGGCTACCGCCTCCGGGTACCGGGTGGCATAGTCTACTACCGTCAATATGAAGCGTTTCCCGGAGCTGCTGGGAATGGACAGCGGTCCAATGAGATCCACAGCCACCCTCCTGAAAGGCTCTTCAATTATGGGCAGCGTTACCAGTGGGGCTTTGGGCACCGCCCCGCCTTCCCCACCCGCTGGCAGGTGTCACATGAACGGCAGTAGGCAACCACATCAGCCCCCATCTTTGGCTAGTAGAAATGCTGGGCTAATCTGGCCCTTGTCTTAGCGATCCCTAGGTGTCCAGCCATCGGAATCTCATGCGCAACCTGCAACAACTCCGTCCTGAACTGATAGGGTACCACTAGCTGTCGGTCCCTAGGCCACGCCTCCCGTGAGCCCGGCTGGACCGTGACTTGGTGCAGCCGTCCTTGGTCCCAGACCATCCGCTCAAGGTCTGAGTCCGAAGGGGGCTGTTCCGCTTGCTCCTTGAGAGCGCTCAGGCTGGCGTCAGCCGCTAACGCTGCCTGAAACTCCTGACTGGACGTGGCCAGAATAGACAAGACTGCCCCGTCCCCTGTCAGGTCCCCGGGACCTGTCTCCTGGCCTCCCTCTGACTCAGCAGCCACTTGGTCGGAAGGGGGAAAGCCATCAGACCCCTGAGGGGCCCCTAGGGCCCCAGCACTTCCACTGAGCGTGACAGCAGCTATGGCCGCTGCCACGGCGGGTAGTGCCTGCTTTCCCTTGGCTCCCGACCAAGTCGCCAGTCCAGGCGGACTAACCTGGCCCTCTGACAT
Organism: Bufo bufo; assembly: GCF_905171765.1. Classification (NCBI taxonomy): domain Eukaryota; kingdom Metazoa; phylum Chordata; class Amphibia; order Anura; family Bufonidae; genus Bufo; species Bufo bufo. Next base: position 367,190,870 of record NC_053389.1, read on the forward strand.
CCCAGTGGGGGAGGAACCTTGCACTGAACTTCACCTGGCAGCCCTACTTCTCCTGGGACAGCCCTGACCTCATTTGCATCCCCCCCCCCCGCAGCTGTCTGCCCCCTGCTTGTCCCCTCAGTCACCACACTGGAGGACAACAGGGTCCAGCAGGCTTGCTGGCCACAGCCTGGGGTTTCAGCCCAGCTGGCAGGAATGACCCCCTCCCCACTAAGGGGAGAGGCACTCATTACATCCCCCACCCCCACATCCCCAAAAACAGGCATGGTAGGTACATTCACAGTATCATCGGGGGGGGGGGGGGGGGGGGGGGGGGGCATTACAGGTACATCACATTCTGGGGAATCGAACATCAGGCAGCCTCTGAGCCGCCCCAGGTCTGTCCCCAGCAAAACACTGGCGGGGATATTTGCGGATACCCCCACCTCCCTTACTCCTCGACCGGCGCCCCAGTCCAAATAGACCTTGGCGACGGGCAGCGCCGGTTCTACTCCTCCAATCCCAGAGACAATGAGGGATCTCCCGGGCAGTAAATCATGGGGTGCCACCAGTTCAGGCTGTACCAGTGTCATTTCAGCGCCGGTGTCTCTAAGTCCCATGGCCACGGCCTGGCCCACGGTGACTGGTTGAACATTGTCAAAGGACCTCCCACCACCCCCACCCACACACAACACAGTGGACGGTTTCCGGGTTGATGATTGGGACGGATCCCTCGGGCGCTGGGGGCTTTGAAGTGTCCTGGCTGCTTACACAGGTGACACAGGCGGGGTTCCCCCACCGACGTGGAAAGTGCAGCAGGGGCCGGTGCCCACTTGGGCCTAGGGGCAGGGGTAGCAGGTGCAGCGTGCGTCTTACCCCCTCTCCAGCCGACTGGTTTCCGGGCCTCTGAAGTTCTGTTGTTGGTGTATTCATCGGCCAGGGCTGATGTTGCGGAGGCCCCCTTTGGCTTCCGGTCACGGAGGTACTGCTGGAGATTCTCTGGGCAGTTCCACAAGAACTGTTCTGTGGCGATGAGCTCCTTCAGCTGCTGGACGGTGGAGAGCTCCAACCCGGTGGTCCATTGGTTGACCCCTCTCAGCAAGGCCCGCATGTGATCGGCCCAGCTCTGGGTAGAACCCCGCTGCAAATTCCTGAGCCTTTTCCGGTACGACTCAGGGGTTAAATTATACTGCCTGACCAGGGCCTGCTTGATGTCCTCATAGCTCAGGAGGGTCTCACTGGGCAGGTAACCGAAGATTTCAAGGGCTTTTCCCCTGAGCCGTGGCGTGAGGAATCTGACCCACTGGTCCTCTGGCAGCTGGTATTGATGGCAGGCTGTCTCAAATGCCAACAAAAAGGTGTCCAAGTCCCCATCTTTGTCCAGTAGGGGAAAGTCCTCTGCCCGCAGCTTGGGAATCCGGACCTCTGGAGATTCACCTTGGGCTGGGGAGGGCTGCTGGAATTGAAGCTTCAGCTGGAGCATTTGTAGCTGGTGCTCACGCTCGACCTGTGCTTGCTCGCGACGTTCTGCAGCCTCTGCTCGCTCGCGACGCTCTGCAGCCTCTGCTTGCTCGCGACGCTCTGCAGCCGCGAGGAGGAGCTCAGAGGCTGCCTGGTCTCCAGCCTGGAGACGGTCCATGGCAGCTTGTAGGAGAGCAGCTGAGCCAGCTTGGTTGGGGGGATGGGCAGGTGGAGTGAGGTCCACCGCGGACCTCACCTCTGGCGACTGGCTCCTTGGGGAGCTTTGGCTGTGCTCCCCCTCGCCTTCCCCCTCCTCTCCGCCACCATTCAAAGCATCGGCCATCTCCCTAGCTTTGCTCCTTGTGATACTGGCCGTCATTGCAACGGATGGTCACTGACACCGACTGCAACCTGATGCCCACACACCTTATTGTATCTGCACTCAGACTGTCTAGTGTTGAGCTGATCTTAAGACTCCAGCGGCAAGAGCTACTGCTGGTCGTCTTTAGTGTCTGGGAGTATGGGTCTCACACTCACACACACTAGTATCTCGATCCCACTTTGCTGCCACCAATATATGAATACCACACCTCGTGCCCACTCGACGTCAACTACGTCGAGCTCACCAGACATGGTATGGTCACGGGTCTACCAAAAACGTGAAGTTACGCCCTCCAGTGGAGCACGTAAGGTCAGGTTGGTATAGCTTACACACACACACCTCCTGTCCACGCGGGCACAGAGAGGCAACAAGCTGAGAGAGCCTTTTCACTGCCGCAGTGAATCAGCGACTCCTCAGCCTGGGTATCTGCCACCAGTTCTAGTTTGATATAAGCCCGGTCCGCTAACGGGATTATATAGGGTCAGAAACCAACCCGCGGTAGCTTATAACTAGGCCAAAACACGGACATGAGGATTTGTGATCGAGATACAAGATAGCACAAGATTAAATTATAGATTTAATCGCCGTATGGGCACACTAGATATAACACAATATACACAGACAATATATACAGTGGTCTGAGGTTACAGATTACAGGTTATATGGTTACAACAGGGTTAAGCAATGTAAAAGTCAGTTACCGGGTAAGATGAAAGTTCCTTTGAGATGTTCTTTGCTGGAGTCCACATGAAGGGCCGTGATCTCAGCTATTTCCTTGGTCCCTCTAAACACATTTGTAGGATGTGACCCCTCTTCAGAGAAAAACGCGCCTACTTGCTGGCACCAGACTTTTTTTTTTTTTTTTTTATAAATTCTTTATTATTTTATCAACAAGACAAACAATATATCCAGAATGTCAGTCCTGGACACAAAACATTAAACAATATACATTGGGGCATTCAAAAGTTATGAACACAATATAGTCAGTACAAGCAATCAATAACAATGACACATGTACTCCTCATTTTCACAAATCTAGGACGAATTGGCAGATTGGAGCAATAGTCGACCCAGGGTCCCCTTCAGTTGACCCACAAGGTACCATTCTGTTAGTGTGAACGGACTCATTATTAATACTGATCTCCTCATCAGACATACAGTGGGCAATAAATGGTTTCCATTTCTGGAATAATCCCTTGGCTTGTCGCTTTTTTCCAGCAAGGGAATTCAATCTCTCCAAATAAAACACCCTTTTTAACTGTTCTATTATACTTTGAACCCCCGGTGCATCAGCTTGCAGCCATGTTTGCAAAATACTCCGCTTAACCACCATGCATATCGTGTGAAACAAACGAGGTAATCCCTCTTGACCAACCCCTCCCTCCTCATAATGAAACAAATACAATTGGGGGGACAATGGAAACTCTCTTCCCCAGATTCCCTTGACTAAATTCCCCACCTCCTCCCATACCTTCTTACTCTGTGGGCACTTCCAAATTCCGTGAAATAGATCCGTGAAACCGACTCCACACTTCGGGCAATTAGTTATCCTATCCGGCTTCGCTGGATGAGGGGGGATATTAAAGCCATAAATAGCACGATACATTAGCCTAAACTGCGTATCCCTCCATGACTCATTAATCACATGTCTCCTAACCACTTCCCAGCCTTTCAATATCTTTTGTGCCATATCCTCATCTTCCAGTTGCTCGACACATTTCCCGAACCTAATACTCCTATCTCCGACCCCCTCTTCCTTCCTCATGTCAGCATAAATTGTGGAAATCGAGACCTTCCCTCCGCCCAGATCTAAGATTTTATCTAGAATATTCCTACGGATCTCCTTCTGCACCAACCCTAGCTGATTTATCACCGCTTCCCTTACCTGGGACCATTGAATGGTTTGAAAAGCCGATAGTGAGAACTTTGCAATCAATTCTACACATGTTAACCATCGAGATTCAGTATTATGCAATAGATGTTTTACAGTTACAATCCCTTTCCTCCACCATTCCTCAAATAATTTATTCTCATTTCCTTGTATAAATTCAGGATTACTCCATAGGGGAAGGTGTTTGGAGATCCTGTAGTATAACCAATACTTTTTCCGGAGAGTCCTCCACGCAGCTATCGTATCTTTAAATAGTAAAGACTGTTTTATCCACCCTGGAATCACCGGCAACCTTGCGTGCAGCAACGCCACCAGAGACCAAGGAGCACAGAATTCTTTCTCCAACGACAATGCAGAGTAAAAATCGGATCCATTTATCCAGTCGCAAATATGCCTTGCCATGCAAGCCAAATTGTATCTTCTAATATCAGGAAAAGCAATCCCTCCCTGTTCAATTTCCTTTATTAAGGAACTCATTGGAATCCTCGGCCTCTTGCCATGCCATAAGAAGTTCTTAAACGCTTTAACAATTTTAGAGATATCTCTATGTTTTAACAGAATAGGGATAGTCTGCATGGGATACAGCAGCTTAGAAACCGACATCATCTTGATTAAATGATTTCGCCCCAGTAACGACAACGGGAGATCATGCCATATTTGTAATTCCTTAACTATTTTATGTATCAAAGGGTCATAATTTAGTCTATATATGGACTCAGGAGTGGCCCCCACCTTAATACCCAAATAAGTTATGTGGGAACGTGCAATCGGTATACCTCTCAAGTCACCATTCCCCCCACCCGCCTCCCCCCACCCTTCAAAAAAAGGAACTCGCTCTTTGATTTATTAATTTTTAACCCAGAAAGAGAGCCAAATTCTTCCAGCGCATTGATAATCCTCCCGAAATCCCTGACAGGATTAGACAGAAAAAGCAAAATGTCATCGGCAGATCAAACAAGAGGGGAGATAAAGGGCAGCCCTGTCTGGTTCCTCTCTGTAACTGAAACGAATCCGACAAATACCCTCCAGTACATACCCTCGCCCTAGGGCCTAAATACAACCTATCTAGGAGCGTGCGAAACATTCCCCTAACACCTACCGAATCTAGGGCAAGACCCAGCCATTTCCAATTGATACTATCAAAAGCCTTTTCTGCATCCAAAGTAAGAATGGCTGGGTCCTGCCCAAGATATTCCGTCTTCCCTGCCACTGATTGAGCCAGCAGCACCTTCCTTAAATTGGTGACAGCCGCCCTACCCTTAACAAACCCTACCTGCGCAGAAGATATCAAGAAAGGGAGGACCCCCGCTAGCCTATTGGCAAGTAATTTCAACAGAATTTTAAGATCATGGTTTATTAAGGATATTGGCCTATAAGACATCATACTCTCCGGGTCTTTACCAGATTTATGAAGTAATGTTATGTGGGCCGTATTCATACGCTCCGGCAATACCCCCCCCACCTCAACTAAATGGGAATAAAACGACGTCAAATACGGAACTACCTGCGTATCCATTACTTTGTAAAAATCAGACGTAAACCCATCCGGGCCTGGTGCTTTCCCTGAGGGAAAAGATTTAATAGTAGCCTGTATTTCCGCTGCCGTCAATGGAGCGTTCAAGACCTCCAGTTGCTCATCTGTTAGACTTGGCAGAGAGATCCTTTCCAAAAAGGCCTTCCCCTCCTCCACCCTATCCCCCGCATTCTGATAGAACTCTTCCATAAAACTTCCAAATAACTTGTTAATCTGTTGTGGTCTGTGCTCCCTGGTCCCATCCCTATTCCTTACCACCTGAATATGATTTAATGGGCGCCTCCCTTTGGCCAATGAGGCCAACAACTTTCCAGATTTATTGCCAAACCTGTGCAAACTAGCCTCCAACTGAGACTTTTTTGATACCTCTAATTTCTCTGCCCATGCTTCAAAATCTCTCTTTGCTGAAACCCAGCGATCTTTGGCAGTCTGGGTCTGAGCCAAGAGAAAGTTACTGTATGCATCCCGTAAACATATGCTTGATTTATCATACTGCATCCTCGCAACCTTCTTAATAGCAGAGACATAGGCTAACAACCTACCTCTCAGGACAGCTTTCGCCGTTTCCCAAAATAGTACCGGATCATTTACATGCTCCCTATTGTCTTCAACAAATTCCATCCACCACCCCCTCATTAATTTCACAAACTCCTCATCCTTTACCAGATAATTGGGAAACCGCCAGATGAAATCACTCCCCCCAATATACATTTCTCTAATATCCACAAGAATTGGAGAGTGATCAGAGATTACCATGTCACCTATGGCAATGTCCGCCACTCTATGCACCATTGTTGAGGACAAGAATAAATAGTCAATCCTGGACCAACTCCCGTGCGCATGCGAGTAGTGAGTAAATTCCCTTCCTTGAGGGTTAGAGTACCTCCAAACATCCCTGAGAGACAACGACTCAGCAAAGTCCCCCAGAGAGTATTGATGACAACTTCCCCCAGCTGACCTCCTATCCTCATCCTGATTCATCACTGCGTTAAAATCCCCCCCACTACTTTTGCGCTATGCGTATCCTGCAAAATTCTGGCTCCCATTGAGTCAAAGAAAGCTTTTTGCCCTTGATTTGGGGCATACAAATTATATAAACTGAAATCACCAAAAGGACCCAAAATGTGAAGATGTAACATCCTCCCCTCATCATCTGCCTCTTCTAAATGAACTGTATGGGATAAATGGCGACCTATAAGAACCAAGACTCCTGCCTTCCTATTTACAGCTGCGGACCCATACACTTCTCCCACCCACAACTTCTTCATCCTTTGAAAGTCCGCTGTCGACAGGTGGGTCTCCTGCAACAGGGCAATATCCGCATTCAACCTACGTAGTTGTCTCAGGACCTTCATGCGTTTGTTTGGAGACTTCAGACCTTTCACGTTCCACGAGATTATTCTCATGAATTTATCTGCAGCCTAAGGCCCACCTGTCGACAGAAAACCCCTCCCCACCTTTCCGTCCTTGCATAAATTGTATCTATCAAAGCACTGCCTCCCAGCCCGACAGCACTCTGGTTATCATTACACATTGATCGCTTATATGATGCCCCAAAATAAAAATAAAAAACTAAGAAGAAAAAACCCAGCCATATTAACATCATGACCGATGGAAACTTTTAACTCTAACAAAAAAGTTTCTAACCAGTTATGAAACACCACAGTTAGGTTGAGAACTTCCTTTTTTCAGGCAATAGACGCGTCCCAACACCGCCGACTAGGAGTTTATAGCACATAGTCCCCAAGAATCATGTAATGTCCCTGCAAACCTTCATATCGGACTGTACTAACATAACATTATCAGAACATATCTAATGAACCATGACTACACCTGACAGAGAAATCACAGTCCTCCTGACTTTCTCACAAATTTGGATCCCGAAGACTTCTGGAATTTGGACATCCTCTGCGGAAAAGATGAAGAGTTCTGAGACACCCGATTCCATCCATTGCCTCCATCTCTTGCTTCAGCTTCTCTACGGTTCTCCTCCACTTCCACAGACTCCTGTCTGTTACCCATCCGAAGTCGCACGAACTCCTCCGCCTCCATAGGATCAGTGAAATGCTTGGAACCTCCATCAGGAAGCTGTATCCTCAATATCGCGTGGTATGCCAGCTGAAACCTGTTTCCAGCCTTAAAGAGGTTAGTGCAGACTGCCCCGAAGGCCCTCCGTTTCCGCGCTACTTCCGCTGAATAATCGGCAAACAGCAGAACCTTAACGCCATTCAGGATCAGCGGCTCCCTTCTTGCACGGTAAGCCCGGAAAATGTCCTCCTTATCAGAGTAATCCAGGTACTTACAGATCGCCTGCCTCGGTCTCTGATCTGCTCTGCCGTTGGTAGATTCTTTCTGATCTCTCCAGGGCCCCACTCTGTGAGCTCTCTCCACTTTCCTTCTTCCTCCCTGGAGACCCAGGGCCTGCGGCAAGACTACTTCAAACACATGATGCAATTCCGCTACCGACACCGACTCAGGTATGCCCACCAAGCGTAAGTTACTTCGCCGGGACCGGTTTTCCAGGTCCTCGACCCGATCATTAAGCTTCTCAGCTAGCTGAAAGAGTTCCCGCATTTTCTTTGTTGTATCAGTAGCCTCCTCCTCAATACAGGCCACCCGCTGCTCCACTTCGGACACTCTGTGGTCCTGCAACTCCACCTCCTCTTGTAGCTTGTTAAGCGCCGCATGCAGGGTGGTGGACAATGAGGCTATAATATCAGGCGCCAACTGTTTCGCCACCTCAATGGCCAGCGTCTTGACATCCACCGTTTTGCCCTACATTTCAAATAAGTCCAGCTGTGTGTTAATAGCCGGGGCTTCCTGCTCGTCTGCCGACGCGCGTCTTGGCGAGGGGGGAGGAAAAGGCGCCATCATAGGACAGGGCCCGTCCTTACTTGCGGTATCAGTAGCTGCCTGGGTCGTAGTTTTCTGCCCACTTCTCAAAAGATAACGCTCCATACAAAGCTCCTACACCTCACTGTAGCAGCAATGTCACTCCGGCTGTGCTCAGAGAAGCAGGACAAGCAGGTATTATACGGCGGTGAAGCGGAGCAACTGTCTCACGCGTCTCTACATGCCCGCGCCGGAACCGGAAGTCCGGCACCAGACTTTTAACCTGTAGCCGGCCCCTCCCCTCCTGGCCTCAGGGAGGGGTCCACTCCCCCTCTTCTGGGCTGGCAGCAAATGACCCACAAAACCCTTTAGGGTTCATAGCTCCAGACCAGAGGGTCATAGGGAGATGGTTCTGGGACCAATGGACCTGCCTGGGTTCCGGCTACAAGTAGGGCCCAAACCTGGTACCGTTATGTGGTTTCTATGGGGAGATATGGATATCTCTCTACCCTGACCTCGTCTCATTAAACAAAGACCATGGGAACGTACCACGTGGCCACCGGGACACAAATATGTATCCGGTTTGCGCCTGCGATGGCCAGGCGGTTCATAATTCCTTATGAAAGGTAGGTGCCAACATGTCTGGGAGGTCTCATTGATCCTAGGCAAGGGCAGATACCCCCTGCTGGGGGTTTTCCTGCAGGAGTCAGTTGGCTCCAAACTGGTGTAGGTGAGGTGTGACCTTTTCCTTGAAGCCTGGACCCCATGGGGGGCTCTCTTCCTTGCCAACTGACATTCAGATGGCTGGGGGGTGGAAACTAATTTTGCATGTACACTGAACATGCCAAGAGGTGCATCAGATGACAAACAGGCCTGGGGCTTTGAAGCAGGACATGGCTGACAGTAAATATTAATCCATATTCCTCACACTCTCTTTTTAATAATAATTTGTTCCTGTCACCTCCTTGAGGAGGTAGCGATACCCCCTCAATAATCTGATACCTTAACTGCAAAATGTTGTGTTTTTTTTCCCATGAAAATGAAAAGGTATTGGAAGCAATAGATTCTCTTTGCGGATAGTAGATTTGTGCTTGCTTAGTCGAACCTTCATTCTCATCGAGGTTTCCCCCACGTATAGTAATCCACATGGACATTTAAGAATGTAAACCACAAATCTACTATTGCAAGTGAACGTGCCCCTTATTGGAATACTTCCACCTGAATGTGGGTGGGAGAAACATGGACCCTTGATAACACTAGAGCAATTTATGCAGTTAAGACAAGGAAAGGTGCCCCTTCTAGGTGAGGATAAAGTGCTCTGTCCTCTTTCTATTTTATTACTTCCCACATCTGCCCGGACTATTCTGTCCCTGATATTTTCTGCCCGTTTGTAACATATCATTGGTGGCCTCTGAAACTCACCTATCTGAGGATAAGATTTGGATAATATATGCCAATGTTGATTGACAATGGCCCTCAGGCGTTGGGACCAGGGATGATATTTAATCACTAGAGGGATCCTTGTATCTTTCTTAATCTTGTCTGGCTGTATATTCTCAGTTTTATTGCGCTGTTTTTTCAGTAATTCGGGGGGTAGCCTCGCTCTCTGAATTTATTGGTCATATCATCTAATCTTATTTTGCACGTATCCTTATCACTAACAATCCGTCTAACTCTTTGAAATTGGGAGTATGGAATAGATTCCTTCATGGTTACTGGGTGACTGCTTGAAAAGGACAGCAAACTATTCCTATCGGTTGGTTTAACAAATAAATCTATTTGTATATTACCATCTTTGTCCTTGATCACCCAGGTATCCAAAAAGGAAATTTTATCAAAATTATGGTGTACGGTAAATTTCAGCTCGTCCCAGATGGAATTTAAATACAAAGTGAATTCCGTAAGGGATCGAACGTCGCCTCGCCATACGCAAAAAATATTGTTGATAAATCGACGCCAAAATAGACAATGTTGATGATATAAAGGACTTGAGTAAACAAATTGACACTTAAAAAAAGCCATATACGTATTTGCGTATGACGGTGCGACGTTCGATCCCATCGCGGTCCCACGGCACTGTTGATAAAAGGAGTCTTGAAACAAAAAATTATTTTGCTCAAGAACTATCTTCAGGAGTTCTAGAAAAAACTATTTTTCTGACTCTTTATATGTACTTGTGCCTAAGAGACCCGCGACTGCATTGATTCCTTTTTCATGTATGATAGATGTATAAAGACTGCATACGTCAAGAGTGACAAGTATGCAGCCTTCATCCACCTGGAGAGAGCTCATTTCAGACAGAAAGTGGCCAGTATCACGAATATAGGATGGTGCTTGTTTAGTTAAAGGGGTTAATACTAGAGTTAAGCGAACACCTGGATGTTCGGGTTCGAGAAGTTCGGCCGAACTTCCCGAAAATGTTCGGGTTCGGGATCCGAACCCGACCCGAACTTCGTCCTGAACCCCATTGAAGTCAATGGGGACCCGAACTTTTCGGCACTAAAAAGGCTGTAAAACAGCCCAGGAAAGGGCTAGAGGGCTGCAAAAGGCAGCAAAATGTACTTAAATCCCCTGCAAACAAAGGTGGATAGGGAAATGAATTAAAATAAAAATAAAATAAATAAAAAGTAACCAATATCAATTGGAGAGAGGTCCCATAGCAGAGAATCAGTCTTCATGTCATAGCAGAGAATCAGGCTTCACGTCACCAAAAACTGGAACAGTCCATTGTCATATATTTAGGCCCCGGCACCCAGACAGAGGAGAGAGGTCCCATAACAGAGATTCAGGCTTCATGTCAGCAGAGAATCAGTCTTCATGTCATAGCAGAGAATCAGGCTTCACGTCACCCACCACTGGAACAGTCCTTTGTCACATATTTAGGCCCAGGCACCCAGGCAGAGGAGAGAGGTCCCATAGCAGAGAATCTGGCTTCATGTCAGCAGAGAATCAGTCTTCATGTCATAGCAGAGAATCAGGCTTAATGTCACCCACCACTGGAACAGGCCACTGTCAGATATTTTTAGGCCCCGGCACCCAGACAGAGGAGAGGTTCATTCAACTTTGGGTTGCCCCGCAATATAATGGTAAAATGAAAATAAAAATAGGATTGAATGAGGAAGTGCCCTGGAGTACAATAATATATGGTTAAGGGGAGGTAGTTAATGTCTAATCTGCACAAGGGATGGACAGGTCCTGTGGGATCCATGCCTGGTTAATTTTTATGAACGTCAGCTTGTCCACATTGGCTGTAGACAGGCGGCTGCGTTTGTCTGTAATGACGCCCCCTGCCGTGCGGAATACACGTTCAGACAAAACGCTGGCCGCCGGGCAGGCCAGCACCTCCAAGGCATAAAACGCTAGCTCTGGCCACGTGGACAATTTGGAGACCCAGAAGTTGAATGGGGCCGAACCATCAGTCAGTACGTGGAGGGGTGTGCACACGTACTGTTCCACCATGTTATTGAAATGTTGCCTCCTGCTAACACGTTCCGTATCAGGTGGTGGTGCAGTTAGCTGTAGCGTGGTGACAAAACTTTTCCACATCTCTGCCATGCTAACCCTGCCCTCAGAGGAGCTGGCCGTGACACAGCTGCGTTGGCGACCTCTTGCTCCTCCTCTGCCTTCGCCTTGGGCTTCCACTTGTTCCCCTGTGACATTTGGGAATGCTCTCAGTAGCGCATCTACCAACGTGCGCTTGTACTCGCACATCTTCCTATCACGCTCCAGTGCAGGAAGTAAGGTGGGCACATTGTCTTTGTACCGTGGATCCAGCAGAATGGCAACCCAGTACTCCGCACACGTTAAAATGTGGGCAACTCTGCTGTCGTTGCACAGGCACTGCAGCATGCAGTTGCTCATGTGTGCCAGGCTGCCCAGAGGTAAGGACAAGCTGTCCTCTGTGGGAGGCGTATCGTCATCGTCCTGCGTTTTCCCCCAGCCACGCACCAGTGATGGGCCTGAGCTGCGTTGGGTGCCACCCCGCTGTGAACATGCTTCATCCTCATCCTCCTCCACCTCCTCCTCATCCTCGTCCTCCAGTAGTGGGCCCTGTCTGGCCACATTTGTACCTGGCCTCTGCTGTTGCAAAAAACCTCCCTCTGAGTCACTTCGAAGAGACTGGCCTGAAAGTGCTAAAAATGACCCCTCTTCCTCCTCCTCCTCCTGGGCCACCTCCTCTTCCATCATCGCCCTAAGTGTTTTCTCAAGGAGACATAGAAGTGGTATTGTAACGCTGATAACGGCGTCATCGCCACTGGCCATGTTGGTGGAGTACTCGAAACAGCGCAACAGGGCACACAGGTCTCGCATGGAGGCCCAGTCATTGGTGGTGAAGTGGGGCTGATCCGCAGTGCGACTGACCCGTGCGTGCTGCAGCTGAAACTCCACTATGGCCTGCTGCTGCTCGCACAGTCTGTCCAGCATGTGTAAGGTGGAGTTCCACCTGGTGAAAAAGTCACATATGAGGCGGTGAGCGGAGTTACGCTGTAGCGCAGACAGGCAAGCAGCGGCAGGATGTGAACGCCGGAAGCGCGAACAGAGGGCCCGCACTTTATGCAGCAGCTCTGACATGTCGGGGTAGTTGCAAATGAACTTCTGCACCACCAAATTCAGCACATGCGCCAGGCAAGGGATGTGCGTCAAATCGGCTAGTCCCAGAGCTGCAACGAGATTTCGCCCATTATCGCACACCACCAGGCCGGGCTTGAGGCTCACCGGCAGCAACCACTCGTCGGTCTGTTGTTCTATACCCCGCCACAACTCCTGTGCGGTGTGGGGCCTGTCCCCCAAACATATGAGTTTCAGAATGGGCTGCTGACGTTTACCCCGGGCTGTGCTGAAGTTGGTGGTGAAGGTGTGTGGCTGACTGGATGAGCAGGTGGAAGAAGAGGAGGAGGAAGCTGAGTAGGAGGAGGACAGGAGGCAAAGAATGTTGCCCTGCGATCCTTGGCGGCGGAAGGACGTGCGCCAAAAAGCTCTCCGCCTGGGGCCCAGCCGCCACTACATTTACCCAGTGTGCAGTTAGGGAGATATAGCGTCCCTGGCCATGCTTACTGGTCCACGTATCTGTGGTTAGGTGGACCTTGCCACAGATGGCGTTGCGCAGTGCACACTTGATTTTATCGGATACTTGGTTTTGCAGGGAAGGCACGGCTCTCTTGGAGAAGTAGTGCCGGCTGGGAACAACATACTGTGGGACAGCAAGCGACATGAGCTGTTTGAAGCTGTCTGTGTCCACCAGCCTAAATGACAGCATTTCATAGGCCAGTAGTTTAGAAATGCTGGCATTCAGGGCCAGGGATCGAGGGTGGCTAGGTGGGAATTTACGCTTTCTCTCAAATGTTTGTGAGATGGAGAGCTGAACGCTGCCGTGTGACATGGTTGAGATGCTTGGTGACGGAGGTGGTGGTGTTGGTGGTACATCCCATGTTTGCTGGGCGGCAGGTGCCAACGTTCCTCCAGAGGCGGAGGAAGAGGCCGAGGCGGCAGCAGCAGAAGAGGTAGCAGGGGGAGCCTGAGTGAGTTCCTTGTTTTTAAGGTGTTTACTCCACTGCAGTTCATGCTTTGCATGCAGGTGCCTGGTCAAGCAGGTTGTGCTAAGGTTCAGAACGTTAATGCCTCGCTTCAGGCTCTGATGGCACAGCGTGCAAACCACTCGGGTCTTGTCGTCAGCACATTGTTTGAAGAAGTGCCATGCCAGGGAACTCCTTGAAGCTGCCTTTGGGGTGCTCGGTCCCAGATGGCGGCGGTCAGTAGCAGGCGGAGTCTCTTGGCGGCGGGTGTTCTGCTTTTGCCCACTGCTCCCTCTTTGTCTTTTGCTACGCTGTTGGCTTGGTCTCACCACTGCCTCTTCCTCCAAACTGTGAAAGTCAGTGGCACGACCTTCATTCCATGTGGGGTCTAGGACCTCATCGTCCCCTGCATCGTCTTCATCCCTGACCTCCTGTTCAGTCTGCACACTGCAGAAAGACGCAGCAGTTGGAACCTGTGTTTCGTCATCATCATCAGAGACGTGCTGAGGTGGTATTCCCATGTCCTCATCATCAGGAAACATAAGTGGTTGTGCGTTAGTGCATTCTATGTCTTCCACCGCTGGGGAAGGTCTAGGTGGATGCCCTTGGGAAACCCTGCCAGCAGAGTCTTCAAACAGCATAAGAGACTGCTGCATAACTTGAGGCTCAGACAGTTTCCCTGATATGCATGGGGGTGATGTGACAGACTGATGGGCTTGGTTTTCATGCGCCATCTGTGCACTTTCTGCAGAAGACTGGGTGGGAGATAATGTGAACGTGCTGGATCCACTGTCGGCCACCCAATTGACTAATGCCTGTACCTGCTCAGGCCTTACCATACTTAGAACGGCATTGGGCCCCACCAAATATGGCTGTAAATTCTGGCGGCTACTGGGACCTGAGGTAATTGGTACACTAGGACTTGTTGCTGTGGCAGAACGGCCACGTCCTCTCCCAGCACCAGAGGGTCCACTAACACCACCACGACCATGTCCGCGTCCGCGTCCCTTACTAGATGTTTTCCTCATTGTTACCGTTCACCACAATAAGAAAAATATTATTCGGGCCAATGTATTGAATTCAAATTCAGGACTTTTTTTACAGACACCTAACACTATCTGGCTATCTATTTAGGTACCGTATTACACTAATACAGGCACACCAGTAATGACAGATTTAGCTGAATATAAATGTGAGGCCTATTTTTTAGGCGCTGGGTGACAGGTATACGTTTACGGACAGAATTAGACTTGGATCTGCACAGTAGCGTGTGTGTGAAGTTATTGAGAATTACGCTATCAGCACCTTGACTCTAATATACCCTTTTAGGGATAGATTTAAAGTAGGCCTGATACAGCAGAAACCACTAATTTAGAGAATTGCAAAATTGGGAATTGTATTTCAACCCAGAACAAAAACTGTGCTTTGACGGACACTAAATAACTTGACCAGCTAAAGCAGTAATGACAGATTTGGATGAATATAAATGTGAGGCCTATTTTTTAGGCGCTGGGTGACAGGTATATGTTTAATCACAGAATTAGACTTGGATCTGCACAGTAGCGTGTGTGTGAAGTTATTGAGAATTACCCTATCAGCACCTTGAATCTAATATACCCTTTTAGGGATAGATTTAAAGTAGGCCTGATACAGCAGAAACCACTAATTTAGAGAATTGCAAAATTGGGAATTGTATTTCAACCCAGAACAAAAAGTGTGCTTTGACGGACACTAAATAACTTGACCAGCTAAAGCAGTAATGACAGATTTGGATGAATATAAATGTGAGGCCTATTTTTTAGGCGCTGGGTGACAGGTATACGTTTAATCACAGAATTAGACTTGGATCTGCACAGTAGCGTGTGTGTGAAGTTATTGAGAATTACCCTATCAGCACCTTGAATTTAATATACCCTTTTAGGGATAGATTTAAAGTAGGCCTGATACAGCAGAAACCACTAATTTAGAGAATTGCAAAATTGTGAATTGTATTTCAACCCAGAACAAAAACTGTGCTTTGACGGACACTAAATAACTTGACCAGCTAAAGCAGTAATGACAGATTTGGATGAATATAAATGTGAGGCCTATTTTTTAGGTGCTGGGTGACAGGTATACGTTTACACACAGAATTAGACTTGGAATTGCACAGTAGCGTGTGTGTGAAGTTATTGAGAATAACTTGGTGACAGGCTCAGCTTGACCCTGATGTAGGATATAGCCAAAATATAACCACACTATTGATGGTTAAATGCACTTTGTGACAGTCTCAGCTTGCCCCTGATGTAGTATATGGCCAAAAAATAACAGCACTATTGATGGTTAAATGCACTTGATGACAGCTTGACCCTGATGTAGGATATAGCCAAAAAATAACCACACTATTGATGGTTAAATGCACTTAGTGACAGGCTCAGCTTGCCCCTGATGTAGTATATGGCCAAAAAATAACCACACTATTGATGGTTAAATGCACTTGATGACAGCTTGACCCTGATGTAGGATATAGCCAAAAAATAACCACACTATTGATGGTTAAATGCACTTCGTGACAGGCTCAGCTTGCCCCTGATGTAGTATATGGCCAGAAAATAACCACACTATTGATGGTTAAATGCACTTGATGAAAGCTTGACCCTGATGTAGGATATAGCAAAAAATAACCACACTATTGATGGTTAAATGTACTTGGTGGCAGCTTGTGCTGGCGCACCACAAGCCACAAGGTGGCCGCCGATCAACCCAGAAAAAAGTGAATGAAAAACGCTCTGGGCAGCCTAAAAACAGTGAGCAATTGAATAGCAGCAGTTCAATGATCCACAGCTGTAGATCGATCACTGAATGAAGTCTTTTGGAGGAATTAATGGCTAATCTTGCCCTAACGTTGCAGCTGCAACCTCTCCCTACACTTGTATCAGCAGAGTGACGTGCAGCGCTACGTGACCCAAGCTTATATAGAGGCTGGGTCACATGCTGCACTGGCCAATCACAGCCATGCCAATAGTAGGCATGGCTGTGATGGCCTCTTGGGGCAAGTAGTATGATGCTTGTTGATTGGCTGCCTTGCAGCCTTTCAAAAAGCGCCGAACACCGAACCCGGACTTTTACGAAAATGTTCGGGTTCGGGTCCGTGTCACGGACACCCCAAAATTCGGTACGAACTCGAACTATACAGTTCGGGTTCGCTCATCCCTAGTTAATACCCTTTCAAGGAAAATAGCTGGATTTGAGAGTATGGAGTCGGTGGACGCCACGATCGGGCGACCTGGAGGATGAACAAGTGACTTATGCACTTTAGGTAGAGTATAAAATACTGGGGTAATCGGATGTTGATTTATAAGAAAGTCCTCCAACTTGGCGTCCACCACTCCATTCTCTTTAGCATTATTTACCACTCTCTGTAAAATTTCTTTAATACGGTAGACTGGATCATTATCTAGTATTTTATAAGTACTAGTATCCTGTAGTTGTTGTAAAATTTCATTGACATAATATTCTTTATCCAGAATAACGATAATTATTAAGGATTTCTCCTTTAACAAATAATCAAGGGCATATTTCTCCTCCACAGGTAAATTATGATGAACATACAGCTTTCCCTGTTTGCACTGTTGCAACAATTTATCCACATCATTTTTCACAAAATTTACAAAGGTCTCAACTGGATGATAAGTTCTTGGTGGTGTATAATTACTTTTTACTCTCAGGTTAAACTGTTTAACCGTTAACATACTAGTAAAAGAACTATCATCCACCTGTTCCACATTATATTGAGCATCAGCTACATTGCCACCAAATTGGGCTTTTAAACGCAGATTACGAAAAAAACGATGTAAGTCCGTATCCAAGGTGAACGTATCAAAGTTACCGGTCGGGCTGAAAGATAAGCCCTTTTTCAATAAGTTCATTTGGGCAGGAATGAGGCTCTTGGATGATAAGTTTAACACTAAGTTTTGTCCCGTACCTGTGACCGCGTTTTCCTCGGTGCGTCTGCCTCGCCGATGATGACGGCCGGCTCGCCGGGTATTAACTTTGGTCTTCTTGCACGGCGTTGGCCTAAAAAAGGCCCCCGAGAACCACCTGAAGTTTCGCTGCCGGACCCTGATGATATGGAACCGGTTTGACGAAATCTTGGACGTGACGTAGGAGTTGCAGTACCGGAAGCCTCCTGCCATCTGTAGACTCGATGTGATGTATAGTCCTCTGTATCTCGCATGTATTTTGATCTCTTGGTCTGTTCGATCTTGCTCCTTAATTCAGTACATTGTTTCTCCAAATTTTCTTGTAGAGTGGTATATTCGTCAGACTTTAAATTATCTCTCAGCTGTTCTTTTATAGCTACAATATTGGCATTACATTCAGTGATGGAAATGGATAAATGTTCAAGTGTCAGAACTATGAGACCCAATGAACACTTATTAAGAATATTTGCAAAACGGGTGCAATAGTCCACTTTATCACAAAAGAGAGTTGGTCTTAAATTGACTCGCAGACCCCGTGATATCTTTTGAGTGCGGTGATATTCGGCCAATGTTGCCGCATGCAATTCAAGTGAAACAAGGTGTCTCGCTTCCTTAATCAGGCTCCTGCTCTTTAACTCAGTAGGAGGGATTTTCAAAAAATCAGAGGGAGCAATAATTTTCAACACTATGTCTCGTGCCTCATCCTCTGTATAAGCAAAGGTACTCATCTGATGTTCAGATGATGCTGGTGTGCTCGTTCCTGAAAGCCGTATAGATTCTGGTGAGAAGAAGGGCGGCACTACCTGGAGAAATTAGTGGTGCACGTGTCCGTGGAATGGCGTCCAAACAAACGTAATAATAGCGCCGGTCTCTATTATTACGTTTGTTTGGACGCCATTCCACGGACACGTGCACCGCAAATTTCTCCAGGTAGTGCCGCCCTGCTTCTCACCAGGCACAAAAGACAGTCCTACAAGAAGAGTATAATCAAAATAAGAATATAGACAACATAGGAAATGGTTCACAAAAATGAGAATTATATAAGGACAAAACAGGGACATACCTTAGATCAGTGGATCTTGAGGATACAAGAACGGGACAACAGTGGTCCCTTGTAACTGGTGTACCCAACAAGTTGCTGGGGGGCACCACTGGGGCAGCTGAAATTATTCCTTCAGCTGCATGTCAAATAACATACAAGGCGCCATGTTTATAGGCGCAATGCCAAATAACATACGAGGCGCCATGTTTATAGGCGCAATGCGCGCCCTGTAACTCACAACACCCCCTCCTGGAGTCACGTGGTCCGGTCACCTGACAATGACGCCACGCTCCACCAGCAGGCGCATCCGGCGGGTGAAACGCAGCGCGCCGGCCGGTGAAGCGCAGCGCCCGGTCAAGTGTGGTGGGTGAGAGACAGGAAAGGACTGTGCGCGCGTTGCTAGGCAGCAAGGAGACGCCAGAGAGTGTGCTGATGTCTTTTGCATTTTGCAACAGAGCAGACTTATTAGCCAGCGCTCATTAGACAGTGTAGAAAGCATTTCATGCAGGAAATCAGGTGAAATGGCGTATGTGCTTGTATACAAGCAAAAACTGAGAGCAATATACTAGTGATCAAAATTACACTGAGACCCGAGTTCTAGAGCTGGGCCGAGGTTCAACAAATTCCACATAGTGAAGGATATACATCTATTCGTGCGGAAGCTTCGGTGGCATAAACACTTTTGGCACCAGGACAGGAGGCAGTGTCTTGAACTCAGCATACCTTTGGACATTTTGTCTGATGTTCGTCTTCTTTTTGACATAGGAAACGAGCTTCCACTAAGTGAAGGTCCTTTCTCTAACCTGAAACTTAAAAGCAACAAAATGCCTCCACCCACCAGTGAGGTCTCCTGCATAGATGTATTTCTGGATTTGGTGACCACTCAGATTGGGGAGTTAACTTCCTTTACACATAGATCTTATTGTGATTGTGCCATGGCCACCACATTGTCCAACCTGGAACATGACCCGTCAGTGGTGATTAAACCGTCTGACAAGAGGGGGCAATGTGGTGGTGATGTATAATGAACAATATCAGCAGATGTGTGAGTCAATATTGAGGGACCCTAACACCTATGAGGTTCTATCACATGATCCCATTGAGGAATATAAACATGAGCTCACGGACATCCTGGATGATGCCCAAAAACACAGCTTGATTACAAGGGATGAATATCATTTCATGTTTCCTACCTTTCCCAGGAAGGCAACATTTTATTGCTTGCCTAAGCTACATAAAGGGGTATCTCCCCTTAAAGGGCGCCCCATTGTATCAGAGGTGGGCAATTTGTGCCAGAATTTGGGCCTATACATTGATCAGATCCTGGCCCCTTTTGTTGTAGCCCTACCATCCTACACACGGGATACTACGGATCTACTAAAACGCTTGGAGGGGGTCCACGTTGATGCTGATGACCTAATTGCCAGCATTGACGTGGAAGCGCTCTATTCAAGCATTCCTCATGAATTGGCTCTAAAAGCTGTATAATTTTTCCTTCAAACCAGAGGTTGTCAGTAATGTGCCCACACTTACTTGATTCTTCAGCTACTTGAATTCATCCTGACCAGAAACGTATTTTCATTCAATGGAAGGATATACCACCAGCTCAGGGGCACTGCCATGGGGAGCCCGTGTGCCCCATCATATGCCAATCTGTTCCTGGGCTGGTGGGAAGCAACTCTGGTCTTTACCAAAGACAGTGCCTTACATACCGAGCCCATAGGACTGTGGGCATGGTACATTGATGAAAAGTAGTGTTGCGTCGAAACGCTAAAAAGGACCAGAAAGGAGGCGCCAAAGTCCCTAGGATCTAGGACTTGGATCGTAAAAAAAACTAAAATAGAATCTATGGGGTTTGTAAAAACAAGTGGCGTAGCAATACTTACACACTCTCAGGATGTATATACTCTCAGGATCAGACCACATAAAGTCAAACAATGGTATAAATAATAACGTATAAAATCAAGAAGTAACGTATAAAATCTAAATATTAATGACTCACTTCACCCAGGAGGCTAATGTGGGATAAAGCTCAAGACACCCACATCACACCCCCTGCGCCTGGGTCGCCCGTAGAGATGTCAGAATCGAACAATGACAGTGACGTCACTGGAAGCATTTTGGCGTTTTTTTTTCTGTTATTTAAACACCATTGTTTTTTATTGTGACTATATCTGCTCCTGATGAAGGGGACCCATTAAGAGGCCCCGAAACACATTGAGCTGTTCACCCCCCTACCCTGGCTTTGGAATAAAAGAAGAAAGAAAAAAAGACTCCTGAGTGGTCTTCCCTAAGGGAAGCGTGGGATCCCTAAGGGACAGTATTTACGCCTGAGACTGAACTGTTCCACTAAGAAAGAATTTGTACACCAAGCTGCTGACCTTTGCCAGAGATTATTGGCAAGGGGCTATCCTGATCGTGTTCTCAAATCAGCATTTAGATCAGCCCTAACGGAGGGACGCTCTACTCTCCTCACCCCTAGACACAAATCAATACCAACAAAAAAACGGATTTGCCTAATAACTTCCTACGATGGCAAAGCCAAATCTATCAGAGGTATAATCGATAAGAACTGCCACATCCTTTTGATGGACCCGGATCTGAGGGAGGTGTTGGGAAACTTTCCCCACAAAACCTACAGACGAGGTAGGAGCCTACGCGACAGATTGATACAAAGCCAATATACCCCAAAACCATTGTTGGGTTGCGCCTGGCTCCATAACCCGAATCGGGGCTGTTTTAGGTGCAGCGGATGCAATGCTTTCCAGCATATCAAGACTGGCAAATCCTTCAAAAGTAATGTTACAGGCAGGGAATTCGCCTATCGTGACTACAACAATTGCGGGACTCGAGGGGTTATTTATTGGCTTATCTGCCAGTGTGGAAAAGAATACATAGGAGAGTGGGGGAACACCTCAATGATATTGTTAAACACTCCTGTGGCAAAACACGTCCACAATTTTCATAATGGCTGTGCACGTCTTTCTTTCATGGCTATTGACAAAGTAAATCCACCAATAAGGGGTGGTGATTGGAACAAAATTATATTGCAGAGGGAGGCCAAATCGATCTATGACCTTAAGACCATGGCCCCCTCAGGCCTCAATGAGCAATAAAATTTTGGTTGCTTTCTATAATCATGTATGGGCAACCCTTCGGGCGTCTTTTGCATCTATTTTTTTTGACCCATCACCCTAGAAACTAGAATGAGAGGGAGAGGTTAGTCTATAATAAATAAGGGGACATCACGTGCCATTCCTCTGGGTCCCCCTTATCTTCATTTGGCCCAGGTATTCTAGATTAATGATATTTACCACCCCCATTTAGGGATTTATCGCTATATAGTTCCGCCTCCCCCTCCCGGAGGTTCTCCACATTGTCTATCCTCCACTTTTTCATCCCCATTTTTATCCCTCATTTTTCTTTCATTATGTTCCCATTTTTCTTTTGTTCACTAGTATATTGCTCTCTGTTTCTGCTTGTATACGAGCACATATGCCATTTCACCTGATTTCCTGCATGAGAAATACTTTCTACATTGTCTTATGAGCGCTGGCTAATAAGTCCGCTCTGTTGCAGCATGTAATAGACGTCAGCGCACTCACTGGCGTCTCCTTGCTGCCTAGCAACGCGCGCACAGTCCTTTCCTGTCTCTCACCCGCCACACGTGACCGGGCGCTGTGATTCACCGACTGCATGCGCCTGCTGGTGGAGCGTGGCGCCATCATCAGGTGACCGGACCACGTGACTCCGGGAGGCGGTGTTGCGAGTTACAGGGCATGCATTGCTCCTATAAACATGGCGCCTCGTATGTTATTTGGCGTGCAGCTGAAGGAATCATTTCAACTGCCCCAGTGGTGCCCCCCAGCAACTTGTGGGGTCTACCAGTTACAAGGGACCACTGTTGGCCCGTTCTTGTATCCTCAAGATCCACTGATCTAAGGTATGTCCCTGTTTTGTCTTCATATAGTTCTCATTTTTGTGAACCATTTCCTATGTTGTCTATATTCTTATGTTGATTATACTCTTCTTGTACCTTGACTGTCTTTTGTACCTATCTTGTATTATTTCCCCTGATGATAGACCACTTAAAACGTGACACGTCGGGAACTATCCTATAGGGCATAATAGGGATACCTCCCTTTCCTAGGGTAAGGTATCCAAACAGGGCGCCCCTTGCAAGGTGGGAACTCTGTATAGACAGGCAGGGCCGCATTATCAATGTCCCCATCCCCAACCAGGAATTATTAGGGACATTGGTTCCCTGCACTGTCTACACCTGGCAATTACCAACGACCATACCAAAATGCCAGCCCAGACGTGGTGCATCTTCTCCACCACACTTGGTTGATCCTTACCAGGGTTGCGTTGGAATGGTAAGACTGTTCCTTATCTCTTAAGCCTATTTATCATTATAATTTATTTGTATGTGGCGCTATGTTTTAACTATATTAGTAAAAGTTACATTATGGCTGATCGCACACATTTGCCGCGGGTCTCTGCTATTCAAAATATCAGAAACTCAGTGGCAATGGCACCCGCTACACATGCGAGTAGGGGCCATGTTTAGGGACCGGACTTAAGGAGTTAACTGTGACCTCCACAGTGCTCGCATCTTAATTGTGACATCCACAGTGCCCCGCCCCTTAACAGTGACCTCTACAGTGCTCTAACAATTTAATAGGGAACTCCACAGCGGTCCACTCCCTTAAATGTGATCTCCACAGCACCTCACCCCCTTGAATGTTACCTCCATAGCATCCCGCTCCCTTAACAGTAACTTCCACAATGCCTCAACCGCTTAACAGTAAAATCCACAGCAGCCCCCTCCTGTAACGGATGTAGTAGGGGAGAACACCAAAAGATAACAAGAAGGAAGAGAAAAGACACTAGGGAAGGAAAAGGGTACCACCTATAAAACCCTGCTCCTGGCCCTAACTCCTATCCATATGGGCACCTCTCGATGGTAGAGATGCCCATACACAGGAACCTGGAAAACCCTGGCAACCCTCAGATGCCCTAAAGGTAATGACAGAGCAGAAACAACCCATTCCTTCTCTGGTGAAGGAATCAGCGTCTCGCTGAGGCCTAGTAAACAACCGGGGGGGGGGGGGGGATAAAAAACACAACAAGCGGAACACTTAGCTTCTGAGGATGATGGATGAACAGGACTTCAACAAGAAACACACTCCAGCTCTTCCAAAACCAAATGAAGCTATCCAGAGCAAGGAGTGATGGGTAAAGTCAGACTAAATAGGGAGAGTTAAAGGTCACATGATCCACACCTGAACAGGAGGTGTGGACATACCTGCAACACAGAAAGTGAAACCAAAAGAGGCTTTTAGATCACTCATGAACTTCTTGATGCTTACCAAATTATATGCCCCCCTCAGATCCAATTTAAAGAACACTTTGGCACCGACTATCTGACTAAACAAATTCCGACTCAAAGGAAGGTGGTAAGGATTACGGACGGTTATACGATTAAGCTCACAGAAGTCCAGACATGGCCGCAGGGTACCATCCTTTTTCTTTCCAAAGAAAAATCCAGCAGCCACTGGGGACCTTGATGGTCTAAGGCTACTTTCACACTGGCATTTCACGGATCCGTTTGAAACGCATTTGAAACAGATCCGTCAAAAAAATGACTAAACGGAAGCCATTCAGATGGATCCGTACAAACGGATCCGTCTGTAATGCGGATCCGTTTGTCACATTCGCTTCCGTTTTTGCATCCGTTTAGCATTGAGTAGCATCTCAAAGTGTCCCCCCACTTTATGTATTCAGATTCCCAGGGTTGTCATTAGTTTTGAAGCATTTTAATGCTAATCTCTTGCGGGCCATCAGGTTGAAATTCCAAGTCGGTCCGGTTTCAGCTCTGATCACGGACCACACCTTTTGGACTCTTGTACACGACTATATGCACTAAAAGATGTATAGTGTTCGTTAGCGGGCCATATGTCCCGGATCGCCATTGATCGTGCATACGGGAGTACATAGCATCATGATGCTGTCCATGTTGTGCCGCACACTGGGTTATTGTCCCGCACTGATATGATCTATTAGTGCTAGACAATAGCCCCGCGGGCAGCTCGACTTGCACAGCATCATTGTAAACTATGATGCTGTGTACTCCCGTGCGCATGATCAATGCCACTACGGGGACATATGGCCCGCTCACAGACCGTATGTCTCGGAGGGCATACAGTTTTGTGCAAGAGGCCTTAATAGCAGTATGTCCCTTGCGTGTCCCTTGTGGTAATCACACTAGTTATGTCATAGTGTCATCGGGAAATCATTAATAAAACTGTAAAATTACAATTTATTAATGAATTCATGATGATGCTGATGGATAATGACTCCCACAAGGGCTCATATGAAAGGGCACAAGATTGAACAATGAACAAGCATTTGCTTGTTCATGTGCCAATCAGAGGATATACGATCAATAAAGAGCCAAAAATAGCTCATTATTGATGGTCATGTTCATGGTTTAGGGCTCTTTCACACTTGTGTTATTGTCTTCCGGCATAGAGTTCCGTTGTCGGGGCTCTATGCCGGAAGAATCCTGATCAGGATTATCCTAATGCATTCTGAATGGAGAGAAATCCGTTCAGGATGCATCAGGATGTCTTCAGTTCCGGAACGGAACGTTTGTTGGCCGGAGAAAATACCGCAGCATGCTGCGCTTTTTGCTCCGGCCAAAAATCCGGAACACTTGCCGCAAGGCCGGATCCGGAATTAATGCCCATTGGAAGGCATTGATCCGGATCCGGCCTTAAGCTAAACGTCGTTTCGGCGCATTGCCGGAGCCGACATTTAGCTTTTTCAGAGTGGTTACCATGGCTGCCGGGACGCTAAAGTCCTGACAGCCATGGTAAAGTGTAGCGGGGAGCGGGGGAGCAGCATACTTACCGTCCGTGCGGCTCCCCGGGCGCTCCAGAGTGACGTCAGGGCGCCCCAAGCGCATGGATCACGTGATCGCATGGATCACGTCATCCATGCGCATGAGGCGCTCTGACGTCATTCTGGAGCGCCCCGGGAGCCGCACGGACTGTAATATACCGCTCTCCTGCTCCCCGCTCCTACTATGGCAACCAGGACTTTAATAGCGTCCTGGGTGCCATAGTAACACTGAAAGCATTTGGAAGACGGTTCCGTCTTCAAATGCTTTCAGTACACTTGCGTTTTTCCGGATCCGGCGGGCACCTCCGGCAACGGAAGTGCATGCCGGATCCCAACAACGCAAGTGTGAAAGAGGCCTTAGCCACCTTTGTCACTAATGCTGTTTTGAAAAAAACTACCAAGGGCGTCATAATAAAAACACTGTAGTGAGCCTATGGAAGTTTTAATTTCACCACAGCTGGAGTGCCCAAGGTTACTGTTTTACTGTACAGGACCATGAAAACACAGACACAGTGAAGTAAACTATATATTTTTTTTGTTTAAAAAAATAAAATTAACAAAAAATAAATAAATATATATACATATAAAAAATTTACAAATGTGCAAAATTTTGAGGGGAGGTGGACTGGGGCTGGGAATGGTAGCCCCCCGTCCTGTTGATTATCTGAGATAAAACTATGGGCCACAGGAAAGGATGCAGGGCAAAATTGTGGGGTGTGGAGAATGAAAGGGTCTGAGGAGGAGGCGACCCAAGCATGTGTAGAGGTGGAGGGAGTTTGGAACGAAGTGGGAGGAAAATAGTGGGGAGGAGAAGTAGAATATGAGACAGAAGGGAACACATGCTCGGGGGGGGGGGGGAATGGGAAGGTTGCCGTTAATGGGCACTGGTTTGGGATGGGGGTAGGTGTGGGATGGGGGATAGGTGTGGGATGGGGGTGGGGGTTGGGTCGGTGCATAATTTCCCATGACCCATTCTCTAGAATGATCTTAACCACCTCCCGTCCGCCCATAGACTAAAAACGTCCGGGAGGTGGTTCTATATTTCTGAATGGACGTTCCTGTCAGTGACAGCAGGGCAACCCTTAGAGAAGGCAGGGACAGTGCCCAGGTGTCCCTGCCTTCTAGATCGCTGTATACACAGCGCTCACCGAGCGCTGTGTATACAATGCAGGAAGTGCTATACACTTCCTGTTCTGTCCCGGCGGTCATGTAATCACCGGGGCCGGGAGAGTGCAGGAGCTGTGAGGTCTTTCAAAGACCTCGATCAGCCCTGCACTGAGGCTGTACAGTGCTGTATTGCGCTGTACAGCATCTCTGGGGGGTGTATTTCTCCTGTAATTGGGGCTACTATGTCAGCCCCAGTTACAGGAGAAATCAACAGTGGAAAAAAAAAAAGTGAAGTTAAATGTACCCCAGAGGTCTTGTATGACCTTATGGGGGACGCAAAGTGTAAAATAAAAAAGAAAAAAATAAAGTGTTAAAAAAAAATGTAAAAAAAAGGTTTCACATGTAAAAAAAAAATTCCCCAAGTAAGGAATTTAAAAAAAAATTAAAAAAAATTAAATAAAAATAAAAGACATATTTGGTATTGCCGTGTCTGTGACAGTCAGCTCTATAAATATATCACATGATCGACCCAGTCCGATAAACACCATAAAAAAAAGAAAACAGTGTCAAAAAAAGCTATTTTTGTCACCTTACATCACAAAAAGTGCAACACCAAGTGATCAAAAAGGCGTATGTCCCACAAAATGGTACCAATAAAACAGTCACCTCATTCTGCAAAAAATGAGCCCCTCCATAAGAACATCGCTCAAAAAATTAAAAAAAAATATTGCTCTCAGAACATGGACACATTAAAACATTTTTTTTGTTTCAAAAATGCTATTATTGTGTAAAACTTAAATAAATAAGAAAAAGTATACATATTAGGTATTGCCACGCCCGTAACGATCTGATCTATAAAAATGTTGTTTGACCGAACCCCTCAGGTGAACGCTGTAAAGATAAATAAATAAATAAATAAAAACTGTGCTAAAACAACCAATTTTTTGGTCACCTTGCCCCATAAAGTGTTATAATGAATGATCAAAAAATCATATGTAGCCAAAAATAGTACCAATAAAACTGGCACCTTATCCCCTAGTTTCCAAAATGGGATCACTTCTTGGGAGTTTCTAATGTAAGGGTGCATCAGGGGTGCTTCAAATGGGACATGGCATCTAAAAACCATGTGGCGCTCCTTTTCTTCTGGGCCCTTCCGTGTGCCCATACAGCAGTTTATGACCACATGTGGGGTGTTTCTGTAAACCGCAGAATCTGGGTAATAAATATTGAGTTTTGTTTGGCTGTTAACCATCGATGAGTTAAATGATTAAAATGGAAAATCTGCCAAAAAAGCTAAATTTCAAAATTTGATCTCCATTTTCCTTTAATTCTTGTGGAACGCCTAAAGGGTTAACAAAGTTTGTGAAATCGGTTTTAAGTAACTTGAGGGGTGTAGTTTTTACAATAGGGTCACTTATGGGGGTATCCACTATGTAGGCCCCACAAAGTGACTTCCGATCTGAACTGGTCCTTAAAAAGTGGGTTTTGGCAATTTTCTTAAAATTTTTAAGAATTGCTTCTAAACTTCTAAGCCTTCTAACATCCTAAAAAAATTAAATTACTTTTCCAAAATGATGCCAACATAAAGTAGACATATGGGGAATGTTAAGTAATAAATATTTTATGAGGTATCACTTTCAGTTTTAAAAGCAGAGAAATAGAAATTTTTAAAATTGCAAATTTTTCGAAATTTTTTGACTAGCATGAAGTACAATGTGTCACGAGAAAATCTCTGATAAGTAAAAGCGTTCAAAAGTTATTACCACATAAAGTGAGATATGTCAGATTTGCAAAATTAGGCCTGGTCAGGAAGGGGGCAAATGGCTCAGATGTGATGTGGTTAAACTCATGCAACTGCTCGGGCGTTATTGAGTCCATCAAATTGATTATGCTTAGCCCATAATGGGTAGTTAGGGTTGCGTTGAGTTGCCGACTCCGCCCCCTCCCAGCGGCAAATAAAGTCAGCACTAAATACCGTCTGATGTTCGGCAAAACCTTGCAGAACTACCTCTACAAGGTCCACATAATCATTTCAATTTCGCCTAACGCATCTCTGACTGCTCACCAGGGCTCTCAAATTTGGCCGTAAACCTAAGAGCCTCTGGTGAGCGGAGGGATCCAGTAGGGGACCCGGATTGTCCTGAGCCGATGCATGAGGGACAGGAGGGCTGGTGGTGGCGATCCGTTCCGGTTCCGCCTCAGGAGGTTGTTCAGGCTCCCGAGTGCTGCTGGTAGTTCTGTAGGGAAAAAAAAGGAAAGTAAAGAATTGTCCTTTAAATACAGCATCCATGTTCTACCTTATACCATTAGGGCTGGCCAAAACAAGGGAGCCAAACGCTCCGCTGTATCAGACAGCCCCTTACACTCAGACGGAGAGAATAGTTGTCCCTCTGATAGATCGCTACTGAGTGTAAACCTGTTTGACTGTTGAAAAAACAATAAAAATTATAATTTGCATGATGTAAGGTTAACAACAATATGAATGTAGTGAAATACATATTGCTGTACTTACCACATTTCTTCTGAGCCGCCACATTTAGATCCCCCCAGGTCTCAAAAAAATCAGAACATATGTCCCTCCAGAACCGCTGGGTGCGATGATGATCAGCGTGGTGGCGGTCAAAGTGGTCCCATGAAGATGGATGCGCCTCCACCAGTTGGATGAGGAGCTCGTTATCAACGTGAGGGACAACAAACTCCTCATCTTCTCTGGTGGAGCCTCTGGAACCCTGAAAGAAAAAGAAATACAAAATTAACTGAAAATCCGAAAACAAAATGCAAATTACCTCTACTTAATCAAGACTTACACATCTAAGACGACCACGCACACTCCCATGACCTCTGGAGGCGACTGGTGCTTCCTGGATGGCGGCTCTAGGTGCAGGTTGCTAAAACAAAAATAAAAAATGGTTTAACCATAATGTATTTAAAAAAAATAAAAAAAATAAAAATAAATATATGTATATATACATATACTGCTTGACTGACAGCCCCAGTCCGGGCTTGGTCCACCTCCCCTGGATGGAGGCGAGGCCATCAGCTGGAGAGCCGGCAGATGATGATAAAGAAGCCTATAATAAAAGCACATAATGAATAATGCAACGAATCAAACAGTACAAACTCCAAGCATTTTATATTATACTTACCGGTCTCTGGATACGACGGCACCTTCTGGGTGGGTGTCTCCAATCAATTTGTTGAGGTGAAGACATCTGTACACGACATAATACCAGACAAAATGCAGATAACGTTAGAGGAACGTTTAGAGCACCGTTTTCAGAGATATCACCCAAAATTATTATTTTTTACTTACTTTATAGAAGATAAATTGGTGCTTGCCCACCACAGAACTTTCTCTTTAATTTAATTTTTGGATGAAGCTAAAAAAAAAAATAATAATAATAATGAATCCCACAAGTGCCATCAGTCCCCCCCAGAGCCAGCAGCCACACACAGAGCCAGCAGCCCCCACAGAGAAAACAGCTCCCCGGTGCCAGCAGCCACCGCCAGAGCCAGCAGCCACCCCCAGAGCCAGCAGCTCCCCAAGGGCCAGCAGCCCCCCACAGTGCCAGCAGCCAGAGCCAGCAGCCCCCCTAGTGCCAGAAGCCCCCCCAGTGCCAGCCACCCCCCCAGTGACACAGCCCCCCCCCCTCCAGTGATAGATATAACAGATAGATAGAAAAGATAAAGACAGACAACAGACAAACTTCCAATATTTACCAGTGTTCAGCAAGTCGCTCCTCCAAGATGGCCAACGATGCTGGGAGGGAAAGAAAATTACTGGGCATGCGCAGACACCTGAACGTTTTGAAACGGATCTGTGTCAAAGCGGAGTCAGTACAAACAGATCCGTCCCTATTGACTTCAATTGTGTTTCCGGACGGATCCGTTTGGCTCCGCATCGTCAGGCGGACACCAAAACGCTGCAAGTATCCAAAGCGGAACGGTGAACGAACGCAGCCCAACTGATGCATTCTGAGCGGATCCTTATCCATTCAGAATGCATTGGGACTGAACTGATCCATTTGGGGCCGCTTGTGAGAGCTCTTAAACGGATCTCACAAGCGGACCCAGAAACGCCAGTGTGAAAGTAGCCTAATATGTCCCTTTGCCAAATTCTCGGTGATATACTCTCGCATGGCCTTTCTTTCGGGTTCCGAAAGACTATACAACCAAGATTTAGGCAATTTAAATCCGGGAATAAGATTGACAGGACAGTCATATTTCGGTGTGGAGGCAACTCCTGATTACCACTCTCAGAGAACACATCAGAAAATTCTGAAGTGAACAAGGGAACAGTTTTAGTGGTAACCATAGAGAACAATGCATTAAGACAGTTGTCCATGCAAAAATCACTCCAATCGAGAATCTGTCTCGCTTGCCAGTCAATGTTAGGGTTATGTTTGCTTAACCATGGTAGACCCAACACCAACGGAGCAGGCAGACCTTCCAACACATAACAGGAGATAGATTCCTGATGAAAATCAGCCACTCTTAAATGAATGTCATTCACTACCTGCAACAGGCATTTTTGGGTGAGAGGTGCTGAGTCAATAGCAAAGACAGAAATACTTTTCTCTAATGCATTAGTAGTCAACCCATGAATGCAAACAAACAGTCTAACAATCAAGTTAATTCCTGCCCCACTGTGATTTCCACAGTTTTGGACTCTAGCGCCACCTCGGCAGACAGGAGAAAATGTGTACTATCAGTAAAAGACAAAAGTAGCTTTTCTTGCTCCCCACCCACACCACCAATAGTAATTTGGGGATTAAACGTCTATTTCTTTTTGTTTACACCTTGATGCTGCAAGTACGGACAAATATTCACAAAATGTCCCTTCTTGCCACAACTAAAGCAGACTCCTTTCACATGACCCAAGCTTTTGCCAGTAGTTCCAGGAATAGCTCCTCCTAACTGCATAGGCTCATCAAAAGGCGCAACCACCCGTGTCTCTCCACCATAAGTGTTAAAGGAAGCAGTATCCATAGCTGCTTCCAATGACTCAGGATTTTCATGAAAATCCCACACGTCCTGCAGTCTCCCAGAGAGACCCTGACATAATTGGCTACGGAGAGCAGGATTGTTCCACTCTGTATCGGTAGCCCATCTCCTAAATTCAAAGCAATAGGTCTCCACGGAACGTTCTCCCTGCCGCAAACCCCGTAACTTGGTCTCAGCCTGAGACATCCGATCCGGATCACCGTAGATAAGACCCAAGGCTCTAAAGAATTCACGTACCAACCGGAGAGACAGTGATCCGGTCAGCAGAGAAAAAGCCCAAGAGTGGGCGTCCTCTTTAAGCAACGAAATAATCATACCCACAAGTTGACATTCATCCCCAGAAGAGTATGGACGCAGCCTAAAGTATAATTTACATGACTCCATGAGCCAGATAAAATTGTCACTATCCCTTCGGTTTAGGGCATGCCTGGGACCCACTAATGGAACCAGCAGCCTTTGGACTCTGAATCTGCAAGACCGTCGCGCAGAGGTCTGCTACCTCTAAAGTCATATTCTGCAGCTGTGCGACCAGTGCAGACATAGTATCCATAGCTGCACAGATCAGAACAAAAAATGGCGGTATTGGCTCTGGATAATATCACGGATGTAGTAGGGGAGGACACCAAAAGACAAGAAGGAAGATGAAAGACACTAGGACTTACTGCTAGGGAAGGAAAAGGGTCACCACCTATAAAACCCTGCTCCTGGCCCTAACTCCTATCCGTATGGGCACCTCTCGATGGTAGAGATGCCCATACACAGGAACCTGGAAAACCCTGGTAACCCTCAGATGGCCTAAAGGTAATGACAGGGCAGAGACAACCCGTTCCTTCCCTGGTGAAGGAAAGAGCATCTCGCTGAGGCCTAGTAAACAACCGGGGGGGGGGGGGTATACAAAACACAACAAGCAGAACACTTAAATTCTGAGGGTGATGGATAAACAGGACTTTAACAAGAACCACACTCCAGCTCTTCCAAAACCAAATGAAGCTATCCAGAGCAAGGAGTGATGGGTAAAGACAGACTAAATAGGGAGAGGTAAAGGTCACATGAGCCACACCTGAACAGGAGGTGTGGACATGCCAGCAACACAGACAAAGTGAAACCAAAAGAGGCTGTCAGATCACTCACGTGCTGTCAGTGTTTCAGACCTTCTAACACCTGTCGCAGGTGTGACACCTCCCCCTTAAAAGTGACCTGTAACAGTGAAGAAAAATGTTATGGAAACCTGGTATAAAACTGTGTGTATGTAAGTGAGCCGAAGACTGAAGGACATAAGAGCTTCTACTGGCTAATACAAGTGTATTGGAATGAGTTGTCCCATTGAAATGAATGGGATGGCTTCTTGTAATTACACCTGCTAACTGCTGCGGATGCGACGGTGAGCAGGTAAACAATGAAGAGGAGGCAGCACTGGCACGGCGTGTGCCTTCTTTTCAAAGAGCTGATCGGCGGAGGTTCCAGTGTCAGACCCTAGCCGATCTGATATTGATGACCGATCCTAAGGATAGGTCATCAATAAAAATAACTTGGACATCCCTTTAAATAAAAATTTATTATAAAATCATGTATAGCAATGAAAACTACAACTTACCCTGCAAAAAATGAGCCCTTGCACAACTCTGTGGAAGGAAATTTGTTTTTTTATATTATGGGGATGCAATGAAAAAATAAATATTATTATTTTTTTCTTTAAAGTATTTGAACAGAAATTATATAAATTCAGTATCACCGTAATTGTACTGGCCAAATTTCAAACCGTATTTTTATATATTTTTTCCAATACAAGCTATTGTAAATTAAATTGTGTCATCAAAAAATGTCTCACAAGAAATAAGCCCTTAAACTGCTAGGAGTGGATGGAAAAAACATGGAGAAGTTATATCTTCCCTTAGCCTCTTCCGGACACATAACGTATCGGTACGGCATGTTGTCCCGGAACTTAAGGACACATGACGTACCGGTACGTCATGTATATTTCCGATCACCACCGCCCGGTTTGCGGCTTTTACAGGTTGCGGCGGGCGGCGGTGCATCGGCGCTGCCTTCCTGTGATGAGCCTGTGAGATCCAGCCCCCTGGATCTCACAGGCCGGAAGCTGTATGAGTAATACACACAGTATTACTCATACAGCCAATGCATTCCAATACAGACGTATTGGAATGCATTGTAAAGGATTAGACCCCCAAAAGTTGAAGTCCCAAAGTGGGACAAAGAAAAAAGTTTTTTTAAAAATCATACCCTACCCAAGATAATCGCCCAAAAACTGAAAAAAACTATGGCTCTCAGACTATGGAAACACAAAAACATGATTTTTTTTTTTGCTTAAAAAATAAAATCATTGTGTAAAACTTACATAAATAAAAAAAAGTATACATATTAGGTATCACCGCGTCCATAATAACATGCTCTATAAAAATATCACATGACCTAACCCCTCAGGTGAATACCGTAAAAAAATAAAAATAAAAAGTTGTAAAAAAAGCAATTTTTTGTCACCTTACATCACAAAAAGTGTAATAGCAAGCGATCAAAAAGTCATACGCACCGCAAAATAGTGCCAATCAAACAGTCATCTCATCCCGCAAAAATCATACCCTACCCAAGATAATCGCCCAAAAACTGAAAAAAACTATGGCTCTCAGACTATGGAAACACTAAAAAAGTATACA
Source organism: Bufo bufo (assembly GCF_905171765.1). Classification (NCBI taxonomy): domain Eukaryota; kingdom Metazoa; phylum Chordata; class Amphibia; order Anura; family Bufonidae; genus Bufo; species Bufo bufo. Next base: position 367,225,155 of record NC_053389.1, read on the forward strand.
TATTAAGTATCACCGCGTCCGTGACAACGTGTTTTATAGAAATACCACATGACCTAACCTGTCAGATGAAGGTTGTAAATACCAAAAAATAAAAACAGTGGCAAAACAGCTATTTCTTGATACCTTGCCTCACAAAAAGTGTAATATTGAGCAACCAAAAATCATATGTACCCTAAAAAATTACCAACAAAACTGCCACCCTATCCCATAGTTTCTAAAATGGGGTCACTTTTTTGGAGTTTCTACTCTAGGGATGCATCAGGGGGGTTTCAAATGGGACATGGTGTCAAAAAACCAGTCCAGCAAAATCTGCCTTCCCAAAACCGTATGGCATTCCTTTCCTTCTGCGCCCTGCATTGTGCCCGTACAGCGGTTTACAACCACATATGGGGTGTTTCTGTAAACTACAGAATCAGAGCCATAAATATTGAGTTTTGTTTGGCTGTTAACCCTTGCTTTGTAACTGGAAAAAAAATTATTAAAATGGAAAATCTGACAAAAAAGTGAAATTTTTAAGTTGTATCTCTATTTTCCATTAATTCTTGTGGAACATCTAAAGGGTTAACAAAGTTTGTAAAATCAGTTTTGAATACCTTGAGGGGTGTAGTTTCTAGAATGGGGTCATTTTTTGAGTGGTTTCTATTATGTAAGGCTCACAAAGTCACTTCAGACCTGAACTGGTCCTTGAATAATGTTTTTTTTTTAAATTTCAGAAAAATTTCAAGATTTGCATCTAAACTTCTAAGCCTTGTAACATCCCCAAAAAATAAAATGTAATTCCCAAAATGATCCAAACATAAGGTAGACATATGGGGAATGTAAAGTAATAACTATTTTTGTAGGTATTACTATGTATTATAGAAGTAGAAAAATTGAAACTTGGAAACTTGCATATTTTTAAAAAATTTTGGCAAATTTGGTATTTTTTTATAAATAAAAAAAAAAAATTTTGACTCCATTTTACCAGTGTCATGAAGTACAATATGTGACGAAAAAACAATCTCAGAATGGCCTGTATAAATCAAAGCGTTTTAAAGTTATCACCACATAAAGTGACACTGGTCAGATTTGCAAAATATGGCCTGGTCCTTAAGGTGAAAATGAGTCCGGTCCTTAAAGAGTTAAAGGAGTTGTGCAGGCTCAGGATAGGTCATCAATATCTGATTGGCGAGGGTCTGACACCCAGAACCTCTGCCAATCAACTGTTTGAAGAGGAGGTGGCATTCCATGCAAGAACTGTTACATCTACATTAACCACCTCAGGACCGCCGTACGCAGGATTGGGTCCTGGCCGCGGCCCTGTTACTCCTCCTGGACGCACCGGCGCGTCCTCTCGTGAGAGGCGAGATTTCCTGTGAACGCGCGCACACAGGCGCGCGCGTTCACAGGAACCGGAGGTAAACGAGTACATCTACAGCCTGCCAGTGGCGATCATTCGCTGGCAGGCTGTAGATGCGATTTTTTTTAACCCCAAAAAGGTATATTAGACGCTGTTTTTATAACAGTGTCTAATAAACCTGCTACCTGGTCCTCTGGTGGTCCCTTTTGCTTGGATCGACCACCAGAGGACACAGGCAGCTCTGTAAGGTAGCACCAAACACCACTACACTACACCCCCCCTGTCACTTATTAACCCCTTATTAACCCCTGATCACCCCATATAGACTCCCTGATCACCCCCCTGTCATTGATCACCCCCTGTAAGGCTCCATTCAGACGTCCGTATGTGATTTGCGGATCCGCGGATCCACGGATCAGAGGATCCGCAAAACACATAAGGACGTCTGAATAGAGCCTTACAGGGGGGTGATCAATGACAGGGGGGTGATCACCCCCCCTGTCATTGATCACCCCCTTGTAAGGCTCCATTCAGATGTCCGTATGTGTTTTGCGGATCCGCAAAACACGGACACCGCGGATCCGCAAAACACATACGGATGTCTGAATGGAGCCTTACAGGGGGGTGATCACCCCTTATAGACTCCCTGATCACTCCCTGTCATTGATCACCCCCCTGTAAGGCTCCATTCAGACGTCCGTATGTATTTTGCGGTTCTGCGGATCCACGGATCCGCAAAACACATACGGATGTCTGAATGGAGCCTTACAGGGGGGGTGATCAATGACAGGGGGGTGATCACCCCATATAGACTCCCTGATCAACCCCCTGTCATTGATCACCCCCCTGTAAGGCTCCATTCAGACGTCCGTATGTGTTTTGCGGATCCGAAAAACACGGACACCGCGGATCCGCAAAACACGGACAGCGGCAATGTGCTTTCCGCATTTTGCGGATCCGCACATTGCCAGAACTATATAGAAAGTGCCTTTTCTTGTCCGCAATTGCGGACAAGAATAGGACATGTGCTATAGGCTCTACAAAAAACGCAGTGTTCGCCCGATCAGGCCTGATCTTGTGCGCACACTTGCATTCAGTCCGCCCCACCGCAGTGACAGAATTTTTTTTCTTCTGATCACTGCAAAAACACCGTAAAATCGCTGCCGCGCTATAAAGATCACTTTTGAGGGGCATGGCGAGTTCATAGAAGATTTTTTTTTTTTTGTCACAAGTTAGCGGAAATTGATTTTTTTGTTTTTTGTTTTTTGTTACAAAGTCTCATATTCCACTAACTTGTGACCAAAAATTTAATCTCACATGAACTCATACCCCTCACGGAATCCAAATGCGTAAAAATTATTAGACATTTATATTCCAGACTTCTTCTCATGCTTTAGGGCCCCTAAAATGCCAGGGCAGTATAAATACCCCACATGTGACCCCATTTTGGAAAGAAGACACCCCAAGGTATTTTGTGAGGGGCATGGCGAGTTCATGTAAAATTTTATTTTTTGTCACAAGTTAGTGGAATATGAGACTTTGTAAGAGAAATAAAATAAAAATAATCATTTTCCGCTAACTTGTGCAAAAAAAAAAAATATTCTAGGAACTCGCCATGCCCATCACGGAATACCTTGGGGTGTTTTCTTTCCAAAATGGGGTCACTTGTGGAGTATTTACTGCCCTGGCATTTTAGGGGACCTAAAGCGTGAGAAGTAGTTTGGAATCCAAATGCGTAAAAAATGCCCTGTGAAATTGTAAAGATTCTCATTGGAATTTGGGCCCCTTTGCGCACCTAGGCTGCAAAAAAGTGGCACACATGTGATATTGCCGTACTCAGGAGAAGTAGGGCAATGTGTTTTGGGGTGTATTTTTACATATACCCATATTGTGTGTGAGAAATATCTCTGTAAATGACAACTTTTTAAAAAAATTTATACAAAGTTGTCAATTTACAGAGATATTTATCTCACCCAGCATGGGTATAAGTAAAAATACACCCCAAAACACATTGCCCTACTTCTCCTGAGTACAGCGATACCACATGTGTGACACTTTTTTGCAGCCTAGGTGCGTAAAGGGGCCGAAAGTCCAACGAGTACCTTTAGGCTTTACAGGGTTGCTCACAATTTAGCCCCCCCCCCCCAAAAATGCCAGAACAGTAAACACACCCCACAAATGACCCCATTTCGGAAAGTAGACACCCCATGGTATTCGCTGAGGGGCATATTGAGTCCATGAAAGATTGAACTTTTTGTCACAAGTTAGCGGAAAGGGAGACTTTGTGAGAAAAAATGAAAAAAAAATCAATTTCCGCTAACTTGTGCCAAAAAAAAAAAAACTATGAACTCGCCATGCCCCTCACGGAATACCTTGAGGTGTCTTTTTTCCAAAATGGGGTCACATGTGGGGTATTTATACTGCCCTGGCATTTTAGGGGCCCTAAAGCGTGAGAAGAAGTCTGGAATCCAAATGCCTAAAAATGCCCTCCTAAAAGGTACTCATTAGAATTTGGGCCCCTTTGCGCACCTAGGCTGCAAATAAGTGTCACACATGTGGTATCGCCGTACTCAGGAGAAGTAGGGCAATGTATTTTGGGGTCTATTTTTACATATACCCATGCTGGGTGGGAGAAATATCTCTCTAAAATGACAACTTTGTATAAATAAAAATGGGAAAAGTTGACTTTAGAGAGATATTTCTCTCACCCAGCATGGGTATATGTAAAAATACACCCCAAAACACATTGCCCTACTTCTCCTGAGTACGGCAATACCACATGTGTGACACTTTTTTGCAGCCTATGTGCACAAAGGGGCCCAAATTCCAAAGAGTATCTTTACGATTTCACAGGGCATTTTTTACGCATTTGGATTCCAGACTTCTTCTCACGCTTTAGGGCCCCTAAAATGCCAGGGCAGTATAAATACCCCACAAGTGACCCCATTTTGGAAAGAAGACACCCCAAGGTATTCCGTGAGGGGTATGGTGAGTTCATGTAAAATTTTATTTTTTGTCACAAGTTAGTTGAATACGAGACTTTGTAAGAAAAAATAAAATAAATAATCATCATTTTCCGTTAACTTGTGCCCAAAAAACTCGCCATGCCCCTCACGGAATACCTTGGGGTGTCTTCTTTCCAAAATGGGGTCACTTGTGGGGTATTTATATTGCCCTGGCATTTTAGGGGACCTAAAGCGTGCGAAGTAATTTGGAATCCAAATGCGTAAAAAATGCCCTGTGAAATCCTAAAGGTGCTCTTTAGAATTTGGGCCCCTTTGCGCACCTAGGCTGCAAAAAATTCTCACACATGTGGTATCGCCGTACTCAGGAGAGGTTGGGCAATGTGTTTTGGGGTGTCTTTTTACATATACCCATGCTGGGTGAGAGAAATATCTCTCTAAAATGACAACTTTGTATAAATAAAATGGGAAAAGTTGACATTTAGAGAGATATTTCTCTCACCCAGCATGGGTATATGTAAAAATACACCCCAAAACACATTGCCCTACTTCTTCTGAGTACGGCGATACCACATGTGTGACACTTTTTTGCAGCCTAGGTGCCCAAAGGGGCCCAAATTCTAAAGAGCACTTTTGGGATTTCACAGGGCATTTTTTAGGCATTTGGATTCCAGACTTCTTCTCACGCTTTAGGTCCCCTAAAATGCCAGGGCACTATAACTACCCCACAAGTGACCCCATTTTGTAAAGAAGACACCCGAAGGTATTTCGTGATGGGCATAGTGAGTTCATGGAAATTTTTATTTTTTGTCACAAGTTAGTGGAATATGAGACTTTGTAAGAAAAAAATATATATATATCATCATCATTTTCCACTAACTTGTGACAAAAAATAAAAAGTTCTATGAACTCACTATGCCCATCAGCGAATACCTTAGGGTGTCTAATTTCCGAAATGGGGTCATTTGTGGGGTGTTTTTACTGTCCGGGCATTGTAGAACCTCAGGAAACATGACAGGTGCTCAGAAAGTCAGAGCTGCTTCAAAATGCGGAAATTCACATTTTTGTACCATAGTTTGTAAACGCTATAACTTTTGCGCAAACCAATAAATATACACTTATTGCATTTTTTTTATCAAAGACATGTAGAACAATAAATTTAGAGAAAAAATTATATAGAAATGTAGTTTTAACAGAAAAATTTTACAACTGAAAGTGAAAAATTTCATTTTTTTGCAAAAATTTCGGTCAATTTCGATTAATAACAAAAAAAGTAAAAATGTCAGCAGCAATGAAATACCACCAAATGAAAGCTCTATTAGTGAGAAGAAAAGGAGGTAAAATTCATTTTGGTGGTAAGTTGTATGACCGAGCAATAAACCGTGAAAGTAGTGTAGTGCAGAATTGTAAAAACTGGTCGGGTCATTAAGGGTGTTTAACCACCTCCGGACCGCCTAACGCAGGATTGCGTTCCGGAGGTGGCAGCGCTGCGCAGAGTCACGCATATACGCCTCATCTCGCGAGACGCGAGATTTCGCTCCAAGCCGGCCCGCGCATGCGCATCGCGGGCCGGCAAAATTCAAAGAACAAGTTCGTCACCAGCCTGCCAGCAACGATCATTGGCTGGCAGGCTGGCGATTTTCAAAAAATCCAATCCAAAGTCATATAACAGATCATATTAGTAAATATGATCTGTTATATGGCTTGTCTGCTCCTGTGCTGGTCCTTTTCGTCGGTTGGATCCAGCACAGGAGCAGACTGAACTGTGAGTACACCAACACTACACCTTAGCCCCAGATCACCCACCTGCACCCCAATTAACCCTTTGATCACCCCTTTGATCGCCCCTGTCAATCACTAGTGAAAGGAAAAAAAGTGATCAGTGTAAACTGTCACTTTTTTTTTTTCACTGGTATTGGCTGTTAGGTTTTAGGGATAGTTTAGGCCCCTTGGTTAGGTAGTTAGCGTCAGTTAGCGCCACCCCACCGCACCGCAGTCACTTTTATTCGCTGTTTAGCGTATCGCTAATCAGCATTTGTACTTTTATAGTATCTGTAAGTGATCAAAACTGATCACGGTCAGATCTATAATAGTATTAGTGTCACCTTAGCTCGCCCTCCACCCAAAACGCAGTGTTTGCCCGATCAGGCCTGATCGGTCGCCCACACGTGCGTTCACCCACGCCCGCCCCACCGCAGTGACAAAAAATTATTATTTTTTGATCACTGCACATTCATTTTACACGCACTGCGGCGATAAAAAAATCAGTTTTGATATTTTTTATCAACTGCAGCAGCCTCCGGTACTTCGCTAGCCTCCCCTTTGTAAGACAGGTTTGCTTTTTTTCTTGGGTAGTCTCAGGGAATACCCCTAAATTTAGTAGTCCAAAATGTCAAACAGGGGGTATTCTTCTGAAGAGGCCTACAGGATTCTGACCCAGTCGGATGAGGAGTGGGAACCCTCATCTGACGAATCTAGCGGGTCAGAATATGAACCTGTGGAAAGCAGTGGCTCTCTGACCCAAAGTTCGGACGAGGAGGTGGAGGTCCCTGGCAGCACCAGGCGTACCCGGCCCCATGTCGCTAGACCACAGGTTACGCAGGATCCGCTTCAAGAGCAGCAGAGTGGGGCTGTCGCTGCCGGATCACGTGGTGAGGCATACACCAGCAGCGCAGCCCTTCCTGGACCTAGTACCAGCACTGCCGTACAACCTGGTGAAGTAGCGAGCACCAGAAGGGCAGTTGAAGCTGGTACGGTGGCACGTGCAATAGTTACCCCGTCGCAGCCACCGCAAAGACGGGCCCGTAGAGCCCCTAGAGTCCCTGAGGTGCTGGCAAATCCTGATTGGCAGTCACCAACTTCAGCCGCACCAGTAGTTCCCCCTTTCACCGCCCAGTCTGGAGTTCGGGTTGAGACGGCTCAAATCGGTTCGGCCCTGGGATTTTTTGAGCTGTTCTTGACTGCGGAGCTCTTGGACTTAGTCGTGGCAGAGACCAACCAGTATGCCACACAATTTATAACCGCTAACCCGGGAAGCTATTATGCCCAGCCTTTCCGGTGGAAACCAGTCCAAGTTTCCGAGCTTAAAATTTTTTTGGGCCTTCTCCTCAACATGGGCCTGACAAAAAAGCATGAATTGCGGTCATATTGGTCAACGCACCCAATTCATCACATGCCCATGTTCTCTGCTGCTATGTCCAGGACACGATTTGAGACCATCCTACGTTTTCTGCATTTTAGCGACAATACCACCTCCCGTCCCAGAGGCCACCCTGCTTTTGACCGGCTCCACAAAATTCGGCCCCTCATAGACCATTTCAACCTGAAATTTGCAGATTTGTATACCCCTGAGCAAAACATCTGCGTAGACGAGTCCCTAATACATTTTACCGGGCGCCTTGGCTTCAAACAATACATCCCAAGCAAGCGTGCCCGGTATGGGGTCAAATTGTATAAGCTCTGTGAAAGGGCCACAGGCTATACCCACAAATTTCGGATCTATGAGGGAAAAGATCAGACCCTGGAGCCGGTCGGTTGCCCTGACTACCTGGGGAGCAGTGGGAAGACAGTCTGGGACTTGGTGTCACCCTTATTCGGCAAGGGGTACCATCTTTATGTGGACAATTTCTACACAAGTGTGGCCCTCTTTAGGCATTTGTTTCTAGAACGGATTTGCGCCTGTGGCACCATGCGAACTAGTCGCGTGGGCTTCCCCCAACGGCTTGTAACCACCCGTCTTGCAAGGGGGCAGAGGGCTGCCTTGTGTAACGAAGAACTGCTCGCGGTGAAATGGAGAGACAAGCGTGACGTTTACATGCTCTCCTCCATTCACGCAGACACGACAATCCAAATTGAGCGAGCAACCCGTGTCATTGAAAAGCCCCTCTGTGTCCACGACTATAATGCGCTCATGGGAGGGGTGGACTTCAATGACCAGATGTTGTCTCCGTATTTAGTTTCCCGCAGAACCAGACGCTGGTATAAGAAGGTGTCTGTATATTTAATTCAATTGGCGCTCTACAATAGTTTTGTTCTCTACAGTAAGGCTGGGAGAACAGGATCCTTCCTCAAATTCCAGGAAGAGATCATCGAGAACCTCCTTTACCCAGGAGGTTCCGTGGCCCCATCCACCAGTGTAGTTAGCCGTCTACACGAGCGACATTTCCCCAGTGTCGTTCCTGGTACCTCAACCCAACCGTCACCCCGAAAAAGATGTCGTGTCTGTAGCAGGAGTGGAATAAGGCGTGACACCCGCTATTTCTGTCCTGACTGTGCTGACCACCCTGCCCTATGCTATGGAGAGTGTTTCCGGAAGTACCACACACAGGTACACTTAGCATAGGGATCACATCTCACCAGGACAGGCACACAGGGCTATTAGGGCCCATTCACTCACAGCTGCTGCAAACCTCTCCTTTCACCTGGGATAAAGTGCATAATGTACTTCGCCACATCTTTGGGCGATTTGCGCTTTGCACATTGTCCCATGGGGAAGGAGAGGTTTGTTCTATAAAAGGTAAAAAAAACTAAACAAAAAAAAAAATACCGGTAAGTAAAAAAGTTAAATGTTCAGTTAAAAAAGTTTAAAAAAAGTTTCTATGTTCTGTTCAACAGTTAATAAAGTTATTGCTTTGCGGCCTGGTTTTTTCTTTTTTGTTTTGTTTTTTTTACCTTTCAGGTGGACCAACCGATCGACTAGCTGCAGCACTGATGTGCATTCGGACAGAAGCATTGCGCTGCTGTCAGATTACACGCAAGTCGGTGTATGCGGCGCTGCAAGACGAGATTTCTCCTCTGCAGTAAAAGATACGTTTGCCGAGGCATATGAGCTGAGGAGGTGGCGGTGTTCATATACTTTGGCAAACACTTTGTATATATAAAAAAAAAAATCCCGGCAATGATTTATTCATCCACATCGATTGATGTGAATGGAGAAATCTGGTTTGCCAGGGCATACGAGCTGAAGTGGGTATGGATGTTGGGCGGAGCTCCTATGTCCTGGCAGACGCCTTTCCCCTCCTTTTTCTTTTTTTGGCAGAGATTTTTTCATCCACATTGATCGATGCGAATGAAGAAATCTGTGCCGTTCATTTTTTTCTTTCAGCCCAGAGGCTGAACGGAAAAAAAAAATCTCATTACCCGTATGCTCAATATAAGGAGAATAGCAGAAACTCCTAATGCTGGGCATACATGTAATGATTGCGGAGACCCTCAAATGCCAGGGCAGTACAAACACCCCACAAATAACACCATTTTGGAAAGAAGACACCCCAAGGTATTCGCTGAGGGGCATATTGAGTCCATGAAAGATTGAAATTTTTGTCCCAAGTTAGCGGAAAGGGAGACTTTGTGAGAACAAAATCAAAAAAATCAATTTCCGCTAACTTGTGCCAAATTTTTTTTTTTTCAATGAACTCGCCATGCCCCTCATTGAATACCTTGGGGTGTCTTCTTTCCAAAATGGGGTCACATGTGGGGTATTTATACTGCCCTGGCATTTTAGGGGCCCCAAAGCGTGAGAAGAAGTCTGGTATCCAAATGTCTAAAAATGCCCTCCTAAAAGGAATTTGGGCACCTTTGCCCACCTAGGCTGCAAAAAAGTGTCACACATGTGGTATCTCCGTATTCAGCAGAAGTTGGGGAATATGTTTTGGGGTGTCATTTTACATATACCCATGCTGGGTGAGATAAATATCTTGGTCAAATGCCAACTTTGTATAAAAAAAATGGGAAAAGTTGTCTTTTGCCAAGATATTTCTCTCACCCAGCATGGGTATATGTAAAAAGACACCCCAAAACACATTCCCCACCTTCTCCTGAGTACGGAGATACCAGATGTGTGACACTTTTTTGCAGCCTAGGTGGGCAAAGGGGCCCATATTCCAAAGAGCACCTTTCGGATTTGACAGGTCATTTTTTTCAGAATTTGATTTCAAACTCCTTACCACACATTTGGGCCCCTAGAATGCCAGGGCAGTATAACTACCCCACAAGTGACCCCATTTTGGAAAGAAGAGACCCCAAGGTATTTCGTTATGGGCATAGTGAGTTCATAGAAGTTTTTATTTTTTGTCACAAGTTAGTGGAATATGAGACTTTGTAAGAAAAAAAAAAAAAAAAAAATCATCATTTTCCGCTAACTTGTGACAAAAAATAAAAAGTTCTATGAACTCACTATGCCCATCAGCGAATACCTTAGGGTGTGTACTTTCCGAAATGGGGTCATTTGTGGGGTGTTTGTACTGTCTGGCCATTGTAGAACCTCAGGAAACATGACAGGTGCTCAGAAAGTCAGAGCTGCTTCAAAAAGCGGAAATTCACATTTTTGTACCATAGTTTGTAAACGCTATAACTTTTACCCAAACCATTTTTTTTTTACCCAAACATTTTTTTTTTAGCAAAGACATGTAGAACTATAAATTTAGAGCAAAATTTCTATATGGATCTCGTTTTTTTTGCAAAATTTTACAACTGAAAGTGAAAAATGTCATTTTTTTGCAAAAAAATCGTTAAATTTCGATTAATAACAAAAAAAGTAAAAATGTCAGCAGCAATGAAATACCACCAAATGAAAGCTCTATTAGTGAGAAGAAAAGGAGGTAAAATTCATTTGGGTGGTAAGTTGCATGACCGAGCAATAAACGGTGAAAGTAGTGTAGGTCAGAAGTGTAAAAAGTGGCCTGGTCTTTCAGGGTGTTTAAGCACTGGGGGCTGAGGTGGTTAAGCTAGGGGAGCTGAGGTGGTTAAAGGGAGTCTGTCACCTCCATATGGCCATATACAGTGCTTACATGGCTCTGTAGCACACCTATACAGGATTGTAACGGTACCTTTGTTCTTTTCTTTAGACTTGCACAAGTAGGAAAAACTAAGTTTAATTCATATGCAAATCAGCACTCACAAGTGCCCAGGGGCGGTGTTCAGTGTGTAGGTGCCAAGGCTGCCCTGCCTTCTTTTCACTTTACTCCTCCCAGTCTCTGCCTTTGCCCGACCGATTCCTGTGCGGCCGCGTCACTTCCTGTGCGGCCGCGTCACTTCCGGTATAGACTTTTTGCAAGGTATAGAGATCTGGCAGAACACCGGCCAAGATCCCACACATGTGCACTGCTTTGCCGGGCTGGGGCATGTGCACGGTGATGCCCATTGTTGGCACTGCATCGCTTCACCTAGTGCGCATGCCCTCGGCCGGACCTAGCGATGACGTAAAGGACTTGGAGGGCGGGCAAAGGCAGAGACTGGGGAGGAGTAAAGTGAAAAGAAGGCAGAGCAGCCTGGGCACTACACACTGAACGCCGCCCCTGGGCACTTGCGAGTGCTTATTTGCATATGAATTAAACTTTGTTTTTCCTGCTGGTGCAAGTCTAAAGAAAAGAACAAAGGTACCATTACAATCCTGTATAGGTGTGCTACAGAGCCATGTAAGCACTGTATATGGCCATATGGAGGTGACAGACTCCCTTTAAGGCTCATGCACACGATAGTATGTATTTTGGGGTCAGCAAAAAACGGATCCGCAAAAAATACGGATGACATCCGTGTGCATTCCGTATTCTGTGGAACAGAACAGTTGTTCCTTCATAGAGCTGTACAATCCTTGTCCGTAATGCAGACAATAAGGACATAGGAACGGAAATAGGGACATACGGTAACGGAATGCACACAGTGTATTTTCCGTTTTTTTTGCGGACCCATTGAAGATAAAGAAAATACATTTGTGTGCATGAGCCCTTAGGCTGGGTTCACACTTGAGCGCATTTTATATGCGCGTTTAACGCGCGTTTTTGTCGCGCGTTTTTATGCACGTTTTTTGCAATAGTAAACGCGCGTTTGACGCGCATTTGACGCGCGTTTGTGTGATTGACTGCAGTGTCCTATGGCCACAAACGCGCGTCAAAACGCCCCAAAGAAGCTCAAGAACTTATTTGAGCGTAGGGCGTTTTTCAGCGCGTTTTTCAAACGCGCTGTAAAACGCTCAAGTGAGAACCAGGGCCATAGGGAAGCATTGGTTTTCATGTGTTGAGCGTTTTACAGCGCGTTTGAACGCGCTGTAAAACGCTCAAGTGTGAACCCAGCCTTACACTGCACGTTGTCTTGGAGGTGTAGAGCAATCACAAGTACTTACTTGAATGGTGACTAGTATTCACTTGAATCGAGTAACTACTTATAATTACACTATGCCACCGATACAAGGGAGATGGTGTGTTGCTTAATGAAGATGAAGCCATCCACAAACAGCTGATCGGCGCGGGTGTAGAACCACAGCCTTATGCCTCATTTGAAGTGACTGCTCTTTGAATTGATGTTTTTAGCTTATCTACCACACCCCATTAAAACTGAATCAAAAGTGATGAAACTATCCCAAAATGGAAACAGTGAAAAATAGTCATCCTGAAAAAATCAACTTCTCACAGAGCTCTATCGAAACAAATGTAAAAAAGTTATGGGTCTTGGGATGTGGCGATGCGATGCATACATTTTTTTTTTTTTAAAGGTGGGTTTTATTGTGCAAAAGTAGCAACAATTCATTGTGCTGATATTGTATGCCAAAATTCTGTTCTACCAACAGAAATCACTGTGTAGACCCCTGAAAATATTGCTTAAGGCCCCTTTAACACGACTGTATTTTTCCTTTGCAAAAGCAGTTGTAAGCCATGTACTGAGGTGGGCTCCCCAGGATACAGCGAAGTCACAGACAAGGAAAGCAACACTGACACCAGCTTTATATGCAAGAACAGAAACTTTACTTTGGAAATAGTAATAACACAAGTATTAACAGAATAAGTAATACCCCAGGCCCACAGTCACCGTCCCTGTCCGAGGGACAGGCCTAACCCGTTGGCGCACACAGCAGAGCCTATAAGTCGTGCTGTGCCGCTACAGAGGACACACCTAACCGGTGGCAGACGCAGCAGTGCCTGCAAGTCAATTACTGCGCTGCAGTCCAGTACATAAAGTCCTAACAAAGATATAACCCTAACTATCTAGCTAATACAAGGCCTAGGCTAGTCTCTGTTACTTTAGGCGCCACACAGTATAGTACAATCGGTAACCAGATGTACTGACCTGTGTCCATTCTGGGCCCGATGATGCCGCTTACCCGGGATGGCCACCAACCTCTCAGCAACCGTGCGGCCTTGCTTGGTAATAAGGCTTCTGTCCACACACTGAAAATAGTCTTCCTGGGATAATCTCTCATACAAAGAGCTGGATCCAGTAAGGGGATGACAGCTACTCTCCTTCCTCTGAGTGTCCATTCACTGCCGGACATCCGCAAGCCAGGATGGAATCGGATTCAGTCTCTCACAGCACAATCCTTCCACCATATCAGATCAGCTCAGACTTCCATCATCTGCTTTGCATATGCAAATCCCAGAGTGTGCTGGCTGTAGCTGCAAAACAGTGGCCTCTAGTGCCCGAAATGCCACATGACAGTTCCAATACAATTTAGGCAAGAACATTATACAAGCAGAGCTGTTACACAATCTCACATGCCACCCCACTAGAAGTTGTCGTCCTCGGCAACTCTCCCCATACAAACTCATCCTGGGCATAGCGCTGTGGAGGCACACCAGCATTGGGCCTCGCTGACCTTCTCAGATTGAGGGTCTCAGAAATACTGCGAACATCAGGCATATTTGACAAGAGAGGAGCTGTTGACTGTTCAGCATTGCACCTGGGTGGCAAACCTGTCACAGCCGGGACCTCTGTGGACACCTGGGCAGGGACAACACACCATTCCTCCTCTTTCTCATCTGAGGGAATTTCCTCAGTTGAAGGCAACCCCTCCACGCACACCGGCTCATCAAAATTGCAATGTCTCAACATATTACGGTGTAAGTTCCGTAAGGGTCCCTCTGTCCCTACTGGCTCTACCTCATAGACCGGAATAGCGGGGTCTACCCTTCTCTTCACCGTGTATGGAACCGCCTTCCACCGCCCATCCAACTTCCCAGATGGCTGTTTGGCTTTGTCCATCACCCGATCACCAGGGACATACCCATCTTTCTGCACTGGTCTTGGGTTAGGGTGTACCACCTGTCCCAGACACTCCCCCACAACCTTGTGGACCGCTCTCAGCCGGCGGCGGTGCTCCTGCACCCATGCGGTGGTACTTCTCGGTGGGGGCTCCATCGGGTTAGGCATGTGAAGATCTTCAATCTCCCGTCCGGCTCTTCCAAACATGAGCCGTTGTTATAGGCCCACATCAACTCAGGTAGGTACATGGGCCACTGGGCTTTTTGACTGTCTTCCAGAGTCCGCAGCATCTAAAGCAAGGTGTGATTGAAGCGTTCGCATGCCGTTTCCTTGTTGGTGATACGGAGTGGTGCGGGAGCGTTCAATCCCATACAGTTGGTACAGTTCATTCATTAGAGTACCCTGAAAGCATGCTCCCTGGTCAGAATGTATCCTCCGTGGACACCCGAACACCTGTATAAAGTGTTTACAGACAGCTTCGGTGGCCGACTCTGTGGTTTGGTCTCTGGTGGGAACAGCCACCGCATACTTGGTAAAGTGATCTGTCATGACTAGACAGTACGAGTGTCCCGAGGTAGAGTATCAAATCTGTACATAATCGATCATCAGAAGTTCTAGGAGCGCTGAGGTGCGGAAGGTCTGCACAGGAGCCCGCTGTTCAGTACTCTTACTCAACCAGCAGGATCGACACTTAAGACATGCCGCGGCCACCATATCGGCCAGATCTGGACAGTATACCAGCTGTTGGAGCCACTTGAACAAAACGTTTTGTTGCTCTCAAAATGAGCTCCCTTTGTATGAGCTCCCCTGGCGGCCTCCGGTCCCAACGACATGGGAATGACAATCTGTTGCCGGTACTGTAGCTCTGACAGTAAGTATATGATCCGGCACAAGAGGCCCTGGGTAAATGTCAGCTTGTCCCACTGCCTTATTAACTTCTGACCCTCTGGGGTCAGACGGGCTCGTTCTTCTGGCCGAGGCCAGATCTTGCTCCGAACCCATTCTTTCACTTTCACCCGGCAGCTATTCTGAAGTCTCTCCAAATCAGTCAACGTTTTCCCCAGCACCAGCGTCATTCCAGACGCCACCCCACCTGAATGTGCCATATACGGGAACAGAGGTAAGCGACCAAGGTCAGGAGTTTCAGTGTCCTCTAACTCCTCATCGGCTCTCTGAGTCGACTGTCCTACTGGAACTCGAGAGAGTGCATCGGCGTTGCCGTTCTCCCTAACGGACCGGAACTTGATGCGGTATTGATACTTAGAAAGGCGGGCCAACCATCTTTGCTCGAGTGCACCAAGCTTTTGGCATTCTCCAGGTGTGCCAACGGGTTGTTGTTCGTCATCACGGTCACTTCTGCACCAGTCAGGTATTCTGCAAACTTTTCAGTAATGGCCCACACCAGTGCCAGTAGTTCCAGTTTAAAGTAGCTATAGTTATCAGGGTTGCGCTCTGACTCTCTTAGGGACCCATAGGCAATGACTCTCTCCCGTCCATCCTGGACTTGGGACAATATGTCCCCCAGACCATGTAGGCTTCCATCAGTATACAGCAGGAATGGAGTATCAAACTGCGCGTAAGCCAGGATCGGGGCATTGGTCAGCGCTTCTTTCACCGCTTAAAAGGTCTCTTGTTGCCAGAGCCCCCAGTCGACGGGGCGTTTCTTCAGGCCCCCAGCCGTGCCTCTTAGCAACTCGTTTAATGGGCCCACCAGATGAGCGAATTTGGGTATAAACCTCCTGTATTAGCCGGCCAGTCCCACGAACGCCCGTACCTCCCGTAGCGTACTGGGCCGGAGCCACTTCTGAACAGCCTCCACCTTCCTGGGGGCCTGTTTTACCCCCTCCTGGGTGACGACATGTCCTAAGTACTCTATCTGCTGTCGGAATGGCTGGCATTTTTTGGGCTTGATCTTGAGCCCATGGTCTCGTAGCCATCCCAAGACTTGTCACAGCTTCTGGAGGTGATCTTAAAAGGAAGCCCCGAACACTACTATGTCATCCAGGTATATCAATACTGATTCAAAGTTGAGGTCCCCCAGACAGTGTTCCATCAATCGCTGAAATGTCCCCGGAGCATTGGAGAGGCCAAAGGGCATCCGGTTGAACTCGTAGAGTCCCATAGGTAGAATAAAGGCCGTCTTGGCTTTGTCCTTCTTGGCCATCGGCACCTGCCATTACCCACTAGCCAGGTCAAGAGTTGAGAAGAACTTTGCTTGGCTTAGGGCTGATAATGACTCCTCAATCCGCGGAAGGGGGTAGGCATCCCGGACGGTCTGAGCATTCAGCTTCCGATAATCCACGCAGAACGGGAGACTCCCATCTTTCTTCCGCACCATGACTACCGGAGCAGCCCACGGACTTTGACTCTCCTGGATTACCCGATTCTCCAACATGCTGGCCACCATATCTTTCACCTCCTGATACATCTTAGGTGGGATCTGCCGGTAACGTTCCCTGATCGGCGCAGCATCGCCGGTTGGGATTTCATGTTCGATGGCAGTAGCACACCCAAAGTCTTGAGAAGGCCTCCTGAAATTCCCAGAGGGTGTCTTCCAGCAGCTTTTGTTCCTTCGGGGTCAGGGTTCTGCAGTCCACCCCCATACGGGCCATGATCACTCGACCGTTCCACTCCGCTGTCGGGGTTTCCCTTGAATGGATCTCCACAGCATGAAGCCCCTTCGTCGAGCAATGCCCCCTTCGGACACATAAACTTTGGCCAGCAGGGTGTTTGCGGGGACGGTTAACTCGTAGTCCTCAACATTACAGCAGCGTACAGGCACACATCCATCACAATGGTGAGGGCCCGGGCTACCTGTGGGCAAGTCTGCGTTTCTTCTCGATAAGCGGGTTAGATTAGGACCTCCAGTCCATTTAGTCGTCGCCCAGCCCCCACTGGCAGCATCAATATTCGCTGTCGAGGTGGGATCTTCAACGGGGTCCTCCGGAGGACCCTCACATCTCCAATGGCCCGACCAGACAGGTTACCCTTTTGCAGGGTACAGCTCCTCACCATTTGTTGTAATGCCTAAGAGGCATTAGGGTACACATTGACCCTGTATCAACTAGGCAGCAGACCTTTCGGCCTTCCAACTCAGCTTCTAATACGGGGCTGCTGGCATACAGATCACGTTCTTCACGCAAAGGGCTTAACTTCAGGTCCATATTGTTGAGGGCAAGCTGGACTTGCGCCTGTGCACCCTGGGCTGGGTCCTGATCCAGCACCACTGGTGCTGGGGGACAGTCTTCTACCACGTTCCCGTCCATAACGGTCTGTCGGGATTCGAACCATGTCGAACCGGTCAGGCCATGTCCCAGGCAGTAGCTCTAGCCACTAGGCTACCAACCCTTCTGGACTTTTCCTTCTACTGAACTCTTTGATCTACCTTGTTCAAGCCTTGCCTTGTTAATCTCTGTGATTCCTTGCACCTGCTACTTCCTCTTTATAAGCCCAGCCTCTTGCACCTGACCCCTGCTGGTTATTGTTCTTCTGAACTTGATCCTGCTGTATCTACCGCTGTTCCTCTGTTTCTACTACTACCAACTCGACGGCTGCCAACCTCGGAATCGTCCCTGACTACTCTCTTGCCTGATCCTCTACTACCGTCTACCTGTCTGCTGCCAACCTCGGAATCATCCCTGACTACTCTCTTGCCTGATCCTCTACTACCGTCTACCTGTCTGCTGTCGACCCGGACGCCTCCACCCCGCCTCTCTCCTTGTGGTCTCCCGCTACTGGGCTCCACCCGTTACACTGCCCGGTGCCCTCCCACGCAGGTGAGCTAGCACCCTTAACAGAATAACCAGCCCTTAAAATGGAGTCCGCAATGGCCACCCTGCACAAACAAATCTCCAAACTTCAGGAGTTTGGCGCCACTGCCCAAAAGGAAATGGCTCAACTTCAAGGCGCAATCCAGAGCCAACAGAGGGAAATTATCGACTTGCAGCGTCAACTACTGGACGTACGCGGCGCAGTCACAGACACCCGCATGCCTCTCCCGTCAAAGTTTAACCGCGATCTGCGCCAATTTCAGGGGTTCCTCAACCAGTGCCGTATCTACTTTCAGATGCAGCCAGACTCCTTTTCCTCGGACAGAAAGAAGATCCTGTTTATCATCAACCTTCTAACTGACGAGGTCCTGGCATGGACATCCCCATATGTGGAATCCCACAGTCCCTTATTGAATAACCTAGACAACTTCACCGCAGCCATGAGCCAAGTCTTTGACGACCCTAACCGCTGCGCGACTGCCGAGGCTAGGCTGCACAGTCTACGGCAGGGAAGACGCTCTGTAGCCGAGTATGCCTCAGAGTTCCGCCGCTGGGTCACCAACACCACCTGGAACCCAGCTGCCCAGAAAAGTCAATTTCGCCGCGGACTCTCCAAACTTAGAAAGGATGAGCTCGCCAGGGTAGATTCCCCAGACAGATCGGATGATTTCGTCCAACTGTGCATCCGTATTGACCGGAGACTCGTGGAAAGGAGGAGAGAAAGACTCTGGTCCTTAGATAACAGGCCCGCGTACCCTTTCACTCCAACGACTCAGCCGGCTCACCAACCCTCCATCAAGCCGATGCAGGTCGATGCATTGCGCAAGACTTTATCGGCTGCTGAAAAGGAGAGACGACTGGCCGCAGGCCTCTTCCTTTACTGTGGCGAGCCAGGGCACTTCGCTATTAGATGCCCCAATAAGACTCGCCGAACCATTGCGGTCACTAAATTACGGGAATTACAACAAGCCACAATCTCACCTTTGGCCTCTGAAACCATGGACACTACAGGTACCGGGTCCCACTTCATTATATCCATCCTTATCACCATTGGTAAACGACAGCTTCCCTGCTCTGCAATGCTTGACTCGGGGGCCGGCGGAAATTTCATGGACTTGACCTTCGCCCATGAGAACAACATACCACTGGTAACCTGGGCAGCCCCCATCGATCTGGAAACCGTCGATGTGACCCCGCTCTCTTCTGGGCCGGTTACGCACCAGACCGCTGACCTTCAACTCCTCGTCAAACCCGATCATCAGGAGACCATTCACTTCTCCCTGATCGCCTCCCCTAAGTTTCCGGTGATCCTAGGCATCCCTTGGTTGGCCACCCACAACCCCTCGGTGGACTGGAACGCCCGCTGCATATGGTTCCGCTCGGACTTTTGTTCTCAGAACTGTTTACGTGAACCATATTCGGACTATCCACCAAGGAACTTTTACCTCCTCAATATCGGGAGTTCCAGGATGTCTGTGAAAAGAGAAATGCAGACAAACTGCCCCCGCATCGGCCTTATGACTGCCCGATTGAGCTGCTACCTGGAGCCGAAATACCCTTCGGCAGTATATACTCCCTCTCCGAGCCGGAACTCAAGGCCCTGAAGGAGTACTTAGACGAAAATCTAAAAAAGGGTTTTATCCGATCTTCCACATCTCCTGCAGGGGCCCCCTTCTTTTTCGTGGAGAAAAAAGACTCTTCTCTACGCCCTTGCATAGATTATCGAAAGCTCAACAACGTTACTGTGAAGAACCGGTACCCTCTCCCCCTGATTTATGAACTCCTCGAGAGACTTCTGGCGGCAAAAGTCTTCACTAAGCTCGATCTCCGAGGAGCCTAGAACCTGGTCCGAATTCGCCCGGGGGAAGAGTGGAAAACCGCCTTCCGAACCCGCTACGGTCACTTCGAGTATCTGGTCATGCCTTTCGGCCTCTGCAATGCCCCTGCTACCTTCCAACATTTTATCAACAACGTTCTCAGGGACATGCTTGACCAATTTGTGGTAGCATATCTGGACGATATTTTGATTTTCTCAGAAGACCTTGAACAACATCGTGGGCATGTCCACAGGGTGCTACAGAAACTCAGTGAACAGTTTCTCTATATTAAATTGAAGAAGTGTGAATTTGAACAGACTTCCACCCAATTCCTTGGCTATATTATTTCCCCGAAAGGCTTAAGTATGGATCCCCGGAAGATCCAGGCGGTGACTGAGTGGCCCACCCCGAAGAACGAAAAAGAGGTCCAGAGGTTTGTAGGTTTCGCAAACTTTTATCGGAAGTTCATCAGGAACTTTTCGAAAATCATCGCCCCAATCACTCAACTAACAAAAAAGACTGTCCCCTTCGTGTGGACTCCAGAGGCACAGGAGGCCTTTGCTAAACTGAAGTCCCTCTTTACCTCTGCCCCGATCCTGGCACACCCAAACCCTGAATTACCATTTACGGTCGAGGTGGACGCCTCCGACGCTTCGGTGGGCGCAATTATGTCTCAACATTCAGGAGAAAAGATGCTCCTACACCCTTGCGCTTTCTTCTCCTGTCAGATGACCCCCGCTGAACGGAATTACGACATCGGAAATAAGGAACTGCTGGCAATCAAGGACTCTTTCACCGAGTGGAGACACTTGCTGGAAGGGGCCCACCATCCCATCTCTGTATACACCAACCACCGGAACCTAGAGTTTATCCGCAGTGCCAAGAGACTCACCGCCAGACAAGCCAGATGGAGTCTGTTTTTCTCCAGATTCAATTTTGTTATCTCCTATCGCCCTGGGTCGAAGAACGGCAAAGCGGATGCTCTCTCAAGGATGTTCTCTGAACCCTCTCAGATCAATGAGGCTCCGGCCGGTATCCTTCCCGACAGAAGCATCCTAGGAGCCACCTACTCAAGGGAACTCCTGGGTTCCCTCAAGGAAGGGTATGAGAACGATCACCTCCTCACCTACCCACCTGGAGATGTAAACCTTACTCTGAAGGGTGGCTACTGGTTGTACCGGGATCAGCAGTTATACATACCAGAATCTGCACGACTTGACGTACTTAAACTCAACCACGATTCCAAACCGGCCGGCCATCTGGGTATCAGAAGGACCCAGGAGCTCCTCTCCCGTTTCTTATGGTGGCCAACTTACAGAAAAGATACCAAGAGGTTTGTCTCCTCGTGCACGACGTGCGCCCGCAACAAGACCCCCCGCTCCTCCCCAGTGGATTTGCTATGTCCGCTCCCGATTCCCTCCCGCCCCTGGGATTCAATCTCCATGGACGTTATTGTGGACCTTCCTCCCTCCAAGGACATGAACATAGTCCTGGTCGTCGTCGACCGTCTCACCAAAATGGCCCATTTCATCCCCTGCAAGGGCCTACCCACCGCCAAACAAACGGCTGATCTCGTACTCCGAGAGGTTTTTAGGCTACATGGGGCCCCGAACGATGTGGTTTCGGATCGGGGAGTACAGTTCACTTCCAGGTTCTGGAGAAACTTCTGTCAAGCCCTTGGGATCGAGGTGAACCTGTCTTCTGCGTTCCACCCCCAATCCAATGGGCAGACTGAGAGAACGAATCAAATCCTCGAGCAGTATTTGCGCTGTTTCGTCACCCATCTGCAGGACGACTGGCTGGACCACCTCTCTACGGCCGAGTTCGCATATAACAATGCGGAGCACAGTTCTACTAAATACAGCCCGTTCTACGCTAACACCGGCCTACACCCAACCTTCATCCCTCACTTGCCCATTTCCACCACAGTCCCAGCCGTGGCCGAACGTCTTGCAAGTCTACAACAGGCACAGGAAAATATTCGGGACAATCTACATCGAGCCCAGAGGCGCTTCAAGCAGCAGCGGATAAACGCCGCAAACCCGCTCTGGAATTCCAGGTAGGAGACAAGGTGTGGCTCTCCACCAGAAACCTAAGCACAAAGGTTCGGTCCCGGAAGTTGGGCCAAAAATACATGGGTCCTTTCCGGATCACGGCTCGAATCAACGAAGTCGCCTTCCGACTCGACCTTCCCGACTTCATCCGAGTGCACCCGGTTTTCCACTGCTCTCTCCTGAAACCACATGTTGAGAATACCTTCCCAGGCCGCCACCCCCCTCCTCCTCCTCCGGTAAGAGTACAAGACCAGGAGGAATACACTGTGGCCAAGATCCTTGACTCCAGACTCCACCGTGGAAGGCTGCAATATCTAGTTGGCTGGAAGGGCTATTCCCCCGAGGATAACTCCTGGGAGCCTTCCCCCGAGGATAACTCCTGGACTTTTCCTTCTACTGAACTCTTTGATCTACCTTGTTCCAGCCTTGCCTTGTTAATCTCTGTGATTCCTTGCACCTGCTACTTCCTCTTTATAAGCCCAGCCTCTTGCACCTGACCTCTGCTGGTTATTGTTCTTCTGAACTTGATCCTGCTGTATCTACCGCTGTTCCTCTGTTTCTACTACTACCAACTCGACGGCTGCCAACCTCGGAATCGTCCCTGACTACTCTCTTGCCTGATCCTCTACTACCGTCTACCTGTCTGCTGCCAACCTCGGAATCGTTCCTGACTACTCTCTTGCCTGATCCTCTACTACCGTCTACCTGTCTGCTGTCGACCCGGACGCCTCCACCCCGCCTCTCTCCTTGCGGTCTTCCGCTACTGGACTCCACCGGGTACACTGCCCGGTGCCCTCCCACGCAGGTGAGCTAGCACCCTTAACACGGTCACTGTATCCTGCCGACTACATCAAGTTGTAAGCCGTGTACCAGGGTGGGCTCTCCAGGATACAGCGAAGTCACAGACAAGGAAAGCAATACTGACACTAGCTTTATATGCAAGAACAGAAACTTTACTTTGGAAACAGTAATAACACAAGTATAAACAGAATAAGTAATACCCCAGTCCCACAGTCACCGTCCCTGTCCGAGGGACAGGCCTAGCCCGTTGGCGCACACAGCAGAGCCTACAAGTCGTGCTGTGCCGCTACAGAGGACACACCTAACCGGTGGAAGACGCAGCAGAGCCTGCAAGTCAATTACTTACTCTGCAGTCCAGTATAGTAAGGCCTAACAAAGATATAACCCTAACTATCTAGCTAATACAAGGCCTAGGCTAGTCTCTGTTACTTTAGGCGCCACACAGTATAGTACAATCGTTAACCAGGTGTACTGACCTGCGTACGTTCTGGGCCAGAGGATGCCGCTTACCCGTAATGGCCACCAACCTCTCAGCAACCGTGCGGCCTTGCTTGGTAATAAGACTTCTGTCCACACACTGAAAATAGTCTTCCTGGGACAATCTCTCTTACAAAGAGCTGGATCCAGTAAGGGGACGACAGCTACTCTCCTTCCTCTGAGTGTCCATTCACTGCCGGACATCCGCAATCCAGGATGGAATCGGATTCAGTCTCTTACAGCACAATCCTTCCACCATGTCAGATCAGCTCAGACTTCCTGTTTTTTCTCAGAAGCAGCCTGCATAAGTCATCATCTGCTTTGCATATGCAAATCCCAGAGTGTGCTGGATGTAGCTGCAAAACAGTGGCCTCTAGTGCCCGGAATGCCACATGACAGTTCCAATACAATTTAGGCATAAACATTATACAAGCAGAGCTGTTCCACAATCTCACACATTAATTTCAATGGAGACGCAAAAAATATGGACAGCACACCATGTGCTGTCTGCATCCATTTGTCTGTTTCACAGTCCCACATAAAAAAAAGATAGAACATGTAAGCCACTCATAACCCTCAAGAATAAGCAGGCTAGATTAGACTTTGCTAAAAAAAAACATCTTAAAAAAGCAGCACACTTCTCGAAGAATATTTTTTGGACAGATGAAAACAAGATCAACCTCTACCAGAATGATGGAAAGAAAAAAGTATGACGAAGGCATGGTACAGCTCATGATCCAAAGCATACCACATCTGTAAAACACGGCAGCAGCAGTATGATGGCTTGGGCATGCATGGCTGCCAGTGGTACTGGGTCCCTAGTGTTTATTGATGATGTGACACAGGACAGAAGTAGCCAGATGAATTCTGGGGTTTTCAGAGACATACTGTGTGCTCAAAGCCAACCAAATACAGCCAAACTGATTGGTCAAGGTTTCATAATACAGATGGACAATGACCCAAAACATTAAGCCAAAGTAACCCAGGAGTTTATTAAATGGCCATGTCAGTCACCTGATCTGAACCAAATAGAGCATGCATTTCACTTGTTAAAGACTAAACTTCAGACAGAAAGGCCCACAAATAGGGATGAGCGAACCCGAACTGTATAGTTCGGGTTCGTACCGAATTTTGGGGTGTCCGTGACACGGACCCGAACCCGAACATTTTCGTAAAAGTCCGGGTTCGGTGTTCGGCGCTTTCTTGGC
Source organism: Bufo bufo (assembly GCF_905171765.1). Lineage (NCBI taxonomy): Eukaryota > Metazoa > Chordata > Amphibia > Anura > Bufonidae > Bufo > Bufo bufo. The sequence continues at coordinate 367,249,556 of NC_053389.1, forward strand.
GCTTTTTGAAAGGCTGCAAAGCAGCCAATCAACAAGCATCATACTACTTGCCCCAAGAGGCCATCACAGCCATGCCTACTATTGGCATGGCTGTGATTGGCCAGTGCAGCATGTGACCCAGGCTCTATATAAGCTTGGGTCACGTAGCGCTGCACGTCACTCTGCTGATACAAGCGTAGGGAGAGGTTGCAGCTGCGACGTTAGGGCGAGATTAGGCAGATTAACTCCTCCAAAAGACTTCATTCAGTGATCGATCTACAGCTGTGGATCATTGAACTGCTGATATTCAATTGCTCACTGTTTTTAGGCTGCCCAGAGCGTTTTTCAGTCACTTTTTTCTGGGGTGATCGGTGGCCATTTTGTGGCTTCTGGTGCGCCTGCACAAGCTGCCACCAAGAACATTTAACCATCAATAGTGTGGTTATTTTTTGGCCATATACTACATCAGGGGCAAGCTGAGCTTGTGTCACCCAAGTGCATTTAACCATCAATAGTGTGGTTATTTTTTGCTATATCCTACATCAGGGTCAAGCTTTCATCAAGTGCATTTAACCATCAATAGTGTGGTTATTTTTTGGCCATATACTACATCAGGGGCAAGCTGAGCCTGTGTCACCCAAGTGCATTTAACCATCAATAGTGTGGTTATTTTTTGGCCATATACTACATCAGGGTCAAGTTTTCATCAAGTGCATTTAACCATCAATAGTGTGGTTATTTTTTGGCCATATACTACTTTAGGGGCAAGCTGAGCCTGTGTCACCCAAGTGCATTTAACCATCAATAGTGTGGTTATTTTTTGCAATATCCTACATCAGGGTCAAGCTTTCATCAAGTGCATTTAACCATCAATAGTGTGGTTATTTTTTGGACATATACTACATCAGGGGCAAGTTGAGCCTGTCACCCAGCGCCTAAAAAATAGGCCTCACATTTATATTCATCCAAATCTGTACTGTTTTAGCTGGTCAAGTTATTTTTTGTGACCGTCAAAGCACAGTTTTTGTTCTGGGTTGAAAAACAATTCCCAAATTTGCAATTCTCAAAATTAGTGGTTTCTGCTGTATCAGGCCTACTTTAAATCTATCCCTAAAAGGGTATATTAGATTCAAGGTGCTGATAGGGTCATTCTCAAAAACTTAACACACACGCTACAGTGCAAATCCAAGTTTAATTATGTGATTAAACGAATACCTGTCACCCAGCGCATAAAAAAATAGGTCTCACATTTATATTCATCCAAATCTGTACTGTTTTAGCTGGTCAAGTTATTTTTTGTGACCGTCAAAGCACAGTTTTTGTTCTGGGTTGAAAAACAATTCCCAAATTTGCAATTCTCAAAATTAGTGGTTTCTGCTGTATCAGGCCTACTTTAAATCTATCCCTAAAAGGGTATATTAGATTCAAGGTGCTGATAGGGTCATTCTCAAAAACTTAACACACACGCTACAGTGCAAATCCAAGTCTAATTCTGTGATTAAACGTATACCTGTCACCCAGCGCCTAAAAAATAGGCCTCACATTTATATTCATCCAAATCTGTACTGTTTTAGCTGGTCAAGTTATTTTTTCTGACCGTCAAAGCACAGTTTTTGTTCTGGGTTGAAAAACAATTCCCAAATTTGCAATTCTCAAAATTAGTGGTTTCTGCTGTATCAGGCCTACTTTAAATCTATCCCTAAAAGGGTATATTAGATTCAAGGTGCTGATAGGGTCATTTTCAAAAACTTAACACACGCTACAGTGAAAATCCAAGTCTAATTCTCTGATTAAACGTATACCTGTCACCCAGCGCCTAAAAAATAGGCCTCACATTTATATTCATCCAAATCTGTACTGTTTTAGCTGGTCAAGTTATTTTTTGTGACCGTCAAAGCACAGTTTTTGTTCTGGGTTGAAAAACAATTCCCAAATTTGCAATTCTCAAAATTAGTGGTTTCTGCTGTATCAGGCCTACATTAAATCTATCCCTAAAAGGGTATATTAGATTCAAGGTGCTGATAGGGTCATTCTCAAAAACTTAACACACACGCTACAGTGCAGATCCAAGTCTAATTCTGTGATTAAACGTATACCTGTCACCCAGCGCCTAAAAAATAGGCCTCACATTTATATTCAGCTAAATCTGTCATTACTGGTGTGCCTGTATTAGTGTAATACGGTACCTAAATAGATAGCCAGATAGTGTTAGGTGTCTGTAAAAAAAGGCCTGAATTTTAATTCAATACATTGGCCTGAATAATATTTTTCTTATTGTGGTGAACGGTAACAATGAGGAAAACATCTAGTAAGGGACGCGGACGGGGACGTGGACATGGTCGTGGTGGTGTTAGTGGACCCTCTGGTGCTGGGAGAGGACGTGGCCGTTCTGCCACAGCCACACGTCCTAGTGTACCAACTACCTCAGGTCCCAGTAGCCGCCAGAATTTACAGGGATATTTGGTGGGGCCCAATGCCGTTCTAAGGATGGTAAGGCCTGAGCAGGTACAGGCATTAGTCAATTGGGTGGCCGACAGTGCATCCAGCACAGTCACATTATCTCCCACCCAGTCTTCTGCAGAAAGGCAACAGATGGCGCATGAAAACCAAGCCCATCAGTCTGTCACATCACCCCCATGCATATCAGGGAAACTGTCTGAGCCTCAAGTTATGCAGCAGTCTCTTATGCTGTTTGAAGACTCTGCTGGCAGGGTTTCCCAAAGGCATCCACCTAGCCCTTCCCCAGGGGTAAAAGAGATAGAATGCACTAACGCACAACCACTTATGTTTCCTGATGATGAGGATATGGGAATACCACCTCAGCACGTCTCTGATGATGACGAAACACAGGTGCCAACTGCTGCGTCTTTCTGCAGTGTGCAGACTGAACAGGAGGTCAGGGATCAAGACTGGGTGGAAGACGATGCAGGGGACGATGAGGTCGTAGACCCCACATGGAATGAAGGTCGTGCCACTGACTTTCACAGTTTGGAGGAAGAGGCAGTGGTGAGACCGAGCCAACAGCGTAGCAAAAGAGGGAGCAGTGGGCAAAATCAGAACACCCGCCGCCAAGAGACTCCGCCTGCTACTGACCGCCGCCATCTGGGACCGAGCACCCCAAAGGCAGCTTCAAGGAGTTCCCTGGCATCGCACTTCTATAAACAATGTGCTGATGACAAGACCCGAGTGGTTTGCACGCTGTGCCATCAGAGCCTTAAGCGAGGCATTAACGTTCTTAACCTTAGCACAACCTGCATGACTTAGCACCTGCATGCAAAGCATGAACTGCAGTGGAGTGAACCCCTTAAAAACAAGGAAGTCACTCAGGCTCCCCCTGCTACCTCTTCTGCTGCTGCCGCCTCGGCCTCTTCTGCTGCTGCCGCCGCCTCGGCCTCTTCCTCCGCCTCTGGAGGAACGTTGGCACTTGCCGCCCAGCAAACATGGGATGTACCACCAACACCACCACCTGCGTCACCAAGCAACTCAACCATGTCACACGGCAGCGTTCAGCTCTCCATCTCACAAACATTTGAGAGAAAGCGTAAATGCCCACCTAGCCACCCTCGATCCCTGGCCCTGAATGCCAGCATTTCTAAACTACTGGCCTATGAAATGCTGTCATTTAGGCTGGTGGACACAGACAGCTTCAAACAGCTCATGTCGCTTGCTGTCCCACAGTATGTTGTTCCCAGCCGGCACTACTTCTCCAAGAGAGCCGTGCCTTCCCTGCACAACCAAGTATCCGATAAAATCAAGTGTGCACTGCGCAACGCCATCTGTGGCAAGGTCCACCTAACCACAGATACGTGGACCAGTAAGTATGGCCAGGGACGCTATATCTCCCTAACTGCACACTGGGTAAATGTAGTGGCGGCTGGGCCCCAGGCGGAGAGCTGTTTGGCGCACGTCCTTCCGCCGCCAAGGATCGTAGGGCAACATTCTTTGCCTCCTGTCTCCTCCTCCTCCTACTCAGCTTCCTCCTCCTCTTCTTCCACCTGCTCATCCAGTCAGCCACACACCTTCACCACCAACTTCAGCACAGCCCGGGGTAAACGTCAGCAGGCCGTTCTGAAACTCATATGTTTGGGGGACAGGCCCCACACCGCACAGGAGTTGTGGGGGGGTATAGAACAACAGACCGACGAGTGGTTGCTGCCGGTGAGCCTCAAGCCTGGCCTGGTGGTGTGCGATAATGGGCGAAATCTCGTTGCAGCTCTGGGACTAGCTGGTTTGACGCACATCCCTTGCCTGGCGCATGTGCTGAATTTGGTGGTGCAGAAGTTCATTCACAACTACCCCGACATGTCAGAGTTGCTGCATAAAGTGCGGGCCGTCTGTTCGCGCTTCCGGCGTTCACACCCTGCCGCTGCTCACCTGTCTGCGCTACAGCGTAACTTCGGCCTTCCCGCTCACCGCCTCATATGCGACGTGCCCACCAGGTGGAACTCCACCTTGCACATGCTGGACAGACTGTGCGAGCAGCAACAGGCCATAGTGGAGTTTCAGCTGCAGCACGCACGGGTCAGTCGCACTGCGGATCAGCCCCACTTCACCACCAATGACTGGGCCTCCATGCGAGACCTGTGTGCCCTGTTGCGCTGTTTCGAGTACTCCACCAACATGGCCAGTGCCGATGACGCCGTTATCAGCATTACAATACCACTTCTATGTCTCCTTGAGAAAACACTTAGGGCGATGATGGAAGAGGAGGTGGCCCAGGAGAAGGAGAGGAGGAAGAGGGGTCATTTTTAGCACTTTCAGGCCAGTCTCTTCGAAGTGACTCAGAGGGAGGTTTTTTGCAACAGCATAGGCCAGGTACAAATATGGCCAGACAGGGCCCACTACTGGAGGACGAGGAGGACGAGGATGAGGAGGAGGTGGAGGAGGATGAGGATGAAGCATGTTCACAGCGGGCTGGCACCCAACGCAGCTCGGGCCCATCACTGGTGCATGGCTGGGGGGTAACACAGGACGATGACGATACGCCTCCCACAGAGGACAGCTTGTCCTTACCTCTGGGCAGCCTGGCACACATGAGCGACTACATGCTGCAGTGCCTGCGCAACGACAGCAGAGTTGCCCACATTTTAACGTGTGCGGACTACTGGGTTGCCACCCTGCTGGATCCCCGGTACAAAGACAATGTTCCCACCTTACTTCCTACACTGGAGCGTGATAGGAAGATGCGCGAGTACAAGCGCACGTTGGTAGACGCGCTACTGAGAGCATTCCAAAATGTCACAGGGGAACAAGTGGAAGCCCAAGGCGAGGGCAGAGGAGGAGCAAGAGGTCGCCAACGCAGCTGTGTCACGGCCAGCTCCTCTGAGGGCAGGGTTAGCATGGCAGAGATGTGGAAAAGTTTTGTCACCACGCCACAGCTAACTGCACCACCACCTGATACGGAACGTGTTAGCAGGAGGCAACATTTCAATAACATGGTGGAACAGTACGTGTGCACACCCCTCCACGTACTGACTGATGGTTCGGCCCCATTCAACTTCTGGGTCTCCAAATTGTCCACGTGGCCAGAGCTAGCCTTTTATGCCTTGGAGGTGCTGGCCTGCCCGGCGGCCAGCGTTTTGTCTGAACGTGTATTCAGCACGGCAGGGGGCGTCATTACAGACAAACGCAGCTGCCTGTCTACAGCCAATGTGGACAAGCTGACGTTCATAAAAATGAACCAGGCATGGATCCCACAGGACCTGTCCATCCCTTCTGTAGATTAGACATTAACTACCTCCCCTTAACAATATATTATTTTACTCCAGGGCACTTCCTCATTCAATCCTATTTTTATTTTCATTTTACCATTATATTGCGGGGCAACCCAAAGTTGAATGAACCTCTCCTCTGTCTGGGTGCCGGGGCCTAAAAATATCTGACAGTGGCCTGTTCCAGTGGTGGGTGACGTGAAGCCTGATTCTCTGCTATGACATGAAGACTGATTCTCTGCTGACATGAAGCCTGAATCTCTGTTATGGGACCTCTCTCCTCTGCCTGGGTGCCTGGGCCTAAATATGTGACAGTGGACTGTTCCAGTGGTGGGTGACGTGAAGCCTGATTCTCTGCTATGACATGAAGACTGATTCTCTGCTGACATGAAGCCTGAATCTCTGTTATGGGACCTCTCTCCTCTGCCTGGGTGCCTGGGCCTAAATATGTGACAGTGGCCTGTTCCAGTGGTGGGTGACGTGAAGCCTGATTCTCTGCTATGACATGAAGACTGATTCTCTGCTGACATGAAGCCTGAATCTCTGTTATGGGACCTCTCTCCTCTGCCTGGGTGCCTGGGCCTAAATATGTGACAGTAGCCTGTTCCAGTGGTGGGTGACGTGAAGCCTGATTCTCTGCTATGACATGAAGACTGATTCTCTGCTGACATGAAGCCTGAATCTCTGTTATGGGACCTCTCTCCTCTGCCTGGGTGCCTGGGCCTAAATATGTGACAGTGGCCTGTTCCAGTGGTGGGTGACGTGAAGCCTGATTCTCTGCTATGACATGAAGACTGATTCTCTGCTGACATGAAGCCTGAATCTCTGTTATGGGACCTCTCTCCTCTGCCTGGGTGCCTGGGCCTAAATATGTGACAGTGGCCTGTTCCAGTGGTGGGTGACGTGAAGCCTGATTCTCTGCTATGACATGAAGACTGATTCTCTGCTGACATGAAGCCTGAATCTCTGTTATGGGACCTCTCTCCTCTGCCTGGGTGCCTGGGCCTAAATATGTGACAGTGGCCTGTTCCAGTGGTGGGTGACGTGAAGCCTGATTCTCTGCTATGACATGAAGACTGATTCTCTGCTGACATGAAGCCTGAATCTCTGTTATGGGACCTCTCTCCTCTGCCTGGGTGCCTGGGCCTAAATATGTGACAGTGGCCTGTTCCAGTGGTGGGTGACGTGAAGTCTGATTCTCTGCTATGACATGAAGACTTATTCTCTGCTGACATGAAGCCTGAATCTTTGTTATGGGACCTCTCTCCTCTGCCTGGGTGCCTGGGCCTAAATATGTGACAGTGGCCTGTTCCAGTGGTGGGTGACGTGAAGCCTGATTCTCTGCTATGACATGAAGACTGATTCTCTGCTGACATGAAGCCTGAATCTCTGTTATGGGACCTCTCTCCTCTGCATGGGTGCCTGGGCCTAAATATGTGACAGTGGCCTGTTCCAGTGGTGGGTGACGTGAAGCCTGATTCTTTGCTATGACATGAAGACTGATTCTCTGCTGACATGAAGCCTGAATCTCTGTTATGGGACCTCTCTCCTCTGCCTGGGTGCCTGGGCCTAAATATGTGACAGTGGCCTGTTCCAGTGGTGGGTGACGTGAAGCCTGATTCTCTGCTATGACATGAAGACTGATTCTCTGCTGACATGAAGCCTGAATCTCTGTTATGGGACCTCTCTCCTCTGCCTGGGTGCCTGGGCCTAAATATCTGACAATGAACTGTTCCAGTGTTGGGTGACGTAAAGCATGATTCTCTGCTATGACATGCAGACTGATTCTCTGCTGACATGAAGCCAGATTCTCTGTTACGGGACCTCTCTCCTCTGCCTGGGTGCCTGGGCCTAAATATCTGACAATGGACTGTTCCAGTGTTGGGTGACGTAAAGCATGATTCTCTGCTATGACATGCAGACTGATTCTCTGCTGACATGAAGCCAGATTCTCTGTTACGGGACCTCTCTCCTCTGCCTGGATGCCTGGGCCAAAATATCTGACAATGGACTGTTCCAGTGTTGGGTGACGTAAAGCCTGATTCTCTGCTATGACATGCAGACTGATTCTCTGCTGACATGAAGCCAGATTCTCTGTTACGGGACCTCTCTCCTCTGCCTGGGTGCCTGGGCCTAAATATCTGACAATGGACTGTTCCAGTGGTGGGTGACGTGAAGCCTGATTCTCTGGTATGACATGAAGACTGATTCTCTGCTGACATGAAGCCTGAATCTCTGTTATGGGACCTCTCTCCTCTGCCTGGGTGCCTGGGCCTAAATATGTGACAGTGGCCTGTTCCAGTGGTGGGTGACGTGAAGCCTGATTCTCTGCTATGACATGAAGACTGATTCTCTGCTGACATGAAGCCTGAATCTCTGTTATGGGACCTCTCTCCTCTGCCTGGGTGCCTGGGCCTAAATATGTGACAGTGGCCTGTTCCAGTGGTGGGTGACGTGAAGCCTGATTCTCTGCTATGACATGAAGACTGATTCTCTGCTGACATGAAGCCTGAATCTCTGTTATGGGACCTCTCTCCTCTGCCTGGGTGCCTGGGCCTAAATATCTGACAATGGACTGTTCCAGTGTTGGGTGACGTAAAGCATGATTCTCTGCTATGACATGCAGACAGATTTTCTGCTGACATGAAGCCAGATTCTCTGTTACGGGACCTCTCTCCTCTGCCTGGGTGCCTGGGCCTAAATATCTGACAATGGACTGTTCCAGTGTTGGGTGACGTAAAGCATGATTCTCTGCTATGACATGCAGACTGATTCTCTGCTGACATGAAGCCAGATTCTCTGTTACGGGACCTCTCTCCTCTCCCTGGATGCCTGGGCCTAAATATCTGACAATGGACTGTTCCAGTGTTGGGTGACGTAAAGCCTGATTCTCTGCTATGACATGCAGACTGATTCTCTGCTGACATGAAGCCAGATTCTCTGTTACGGGACCTCTCTCCTCTGCCTGGGTGCCTGGGCCTAAATATCTGACAATGGACTGTTCTAGTGTTGGGTGACGTAAAGCATGATTCTCTGCTATGACATGCAGACTGATTCTCTGCTTACATGAAGCCAGATTCTCTGTTACGGGACCTCTCTCCTCTGCCTGGGTGCCTGGGCCTAAATATCTGACAATGGACTGTTCTAGTGTTGGGTGACGTAAAGCATGATTCTCTGCTATGACATGCAGACTGATTCTCTGCTGACATGAAGCCAGATTCTCTGTTATGGGACCTCTCTCCTCTGCCTGGGTGCCTGGGCCTAAATATGTGACAGTGGCCTGTTCCAGTGGTGGGTGACGTGAAGCCTGATTCTCTGCTATGACATGCAGACTGATTCTCTGCTGACATGAAGCCAGATTCTCTGTTACGGGACCTCTCTCCTCTTCCTGGGTGCCTGGGCCTAAATATCTGACAATGGACTGTTCTAGTGTTGGGTGACGTAAAGCCTGATTCTCTGCTATGACATGCAGACTGATTCTCTGCTGACATGAAGCCAGATTCTCTGTTACGGGACCTCTCTCCTCTGCCTGGGTGCCTGGGCCTAAATATCTGACAATGGACTGTTCTAGTGTTGGGTGACGTAAAGCATGATTCTCTGCTATGACATGCAGACTGATTCTCTGCTGACATGAAGCCAGATTCTCTGTTATGGGACCTCTCTCCTCTGCCTGGGTGCCTGGGCCTAAATATGTGACAGTGGCCTGTTCCAGTGGTGGGTGACGTGAAGCCTGATTCTCTGCTATGACATGAAGACTGATTCTCTGCTGACATGAAGCCTGAATCTCTGTTATGGGACCTCTCTCCTCTGCCTGGGTGCCTGGGCCTAAATATCTGACAATGGACTGTTCCAGTTGTGGGTGACGTAAAGCATGATTCTCTGCTATGACATGCAGACAGATTTTCTGCTGACATGAAGCCAGATTCTCTGTTACGGGACCTCTCTCCTCTGCCTGGGTGCCTGGGCCTAAATATCTGACAATGGACTGTTCCAGTGTTGGGTGACGTAAAGCATGATTCTCTGCTATGACATGCAGACTGATTCTCTGCTGACATGAAGCCAGATTCTCTGTTACGGGACCTCTCTCCTCTGCCTGGATGCCTGGGCCTAAATATCTGACAATGGACTGTTCCAGTGTTGGGTGACGTAAAGCCTGATTCTCTGCTATGACATGCAGACTGATTCTCTGCTGACATGAAGCCAGATTCTCTGTTACGGGACCTCTCTCCTCTGCCTGGGTGCCTGGGCCTAAATATCTGACAATGGACTGTTCTAGTGTTGGGTGACGTAAAGCATGATTCTCTGCTATGACATGCAGACTGATTCTCTGCTGACATGAAGCCAGATTCTCTGTTACGGGACCTCTCTCCTCTGCCTGGGTGCAGAGGAGACGTGTTACAGTGGTGGGTGACGTGAAGCCAGATTCTCTGCTATGGCATGAAGAGACTGATTCTCTGCTGACGTGAAGCCAGATTCTCTGCTATGGGACCTCTCTCCAATTGATATTGGTTAATTTTTATTTATTTTATTTTTATTTTTATTCATTTCCCTATCCACATTTGTTTGCAGGGGATTTACCTATATGTTGCTGCCTTTTGCAGCCCTCTAGCTCTTTCCTGGGCTGTTTTACAGCCTTTTTAGTGCCGAAAAGTTCGGGTCCCCATTGACTTCAATGTGGTTCGGGACGAAGTTCGGGTCGGGTTCGGATCCCGAACCCGAACATTTCTGGGAAGTTCGGCCGAACTTCTCGAACCCGAACATCCAGGTGTTCGCTCAACTCTACCCACAAACAAACAACACCTGAAAACCGCTGCAGTAAAGGCCAGGCAGAGCATTAAAGAGGACCTTCCATGGTTTTTTATTAATTGAGATAAATACCTTTACTTGCGAGGTACGATCCAATCACAGTGGAGAGAGTCACAGCCAGGGAGAAGGTGAGTTTTTTTTTCTCCCTGGCTGTGACACTCTCTGCTGTGATTGGGTCGCGGCACATCCAGGGAGAAGGAGACACCCATTAAGAAACCCTGGCATCTCCTCCTCCCTGTACTGATGCTCAGTATTTGCATACTAAGCGCGAAAACTGCGGGGGGCACAGCGGAGCACAGGAGCTATAGTTTAAAAATAAGGCAGGGTGGCAGCATCAGCAGGGAGTAGCCCCCAAGTAAAGTTATTTATTGCAATTAATAAAAAAAAAAAACAAGAAAGGTCCTCTTTAAAAAGTGGGAAACACAGCGTCTGGTTATGTCCATGAGTTTAAGACTTCAGGCAGTCATTGCCAACAAAAGGTTTTCAACCAAGTATTAGAAATTAACATTTTATTTACAATTAATTAATGTGTCCAATTACTTTTGAGCCCCTTAAATGAACGGATTGAGTTTAAATAACGCTTTACTTCCTCACATTTTTATGCAATCAATGTGTTCAACCCACTGAATTAAAGCTGAAAGTCTGAACTTCAACTGCATCTGAATTGCTTTGTTCAAAATCCATTGTGGTAATGTACAGAACAAAAATCTGCGTCTCCTAACCCTAACCCTAATTTTTGTCTCTGTACAAATATATATAGACCTAACAGTATGTGTGATATAACTATTTAACATTTTTAATACTGTCAGCCCCTATGGAAACATGCTAAATAGAGTGAAACATGAAGAAAATTATAACAGTATTGTGTAATCTGTATATGGCTGGTGACATAATTACACAGATTAAAAATAAGTGTTCCATGCTGTTTACCTGCACAAAATGAGTTTATTAGAAGATATTACTGGGCTGCATTCATTTCATTTGCTTTAAGAATGTAATAGCCAACTCTTGCCATTTTGAGCAAACAAAGAATATTTTATGTTAGCATGATTTATGAAATACTTTCTCCGCAGTTTATTAAATAGACAGCAGGTCTTTTTGTTCCTCAGTGTTTTAATTCTTTTTGCACAGTTTGATGTTCGACCAATTACCATACCTGAAAAAACTCATTTGACCCTGAAATATACATTGTTGAAATAAGAATATAGTGAGCTTGCCTTACGTTTATGAATTTATGCACAAAATAGCTTCATACACAGAATACAAGGTACAGTCTAATAATTCACTGATATTATTTCAATGGTTGCTAGCATATTGTAGAACACTTTTGCACTAGGCTGCTTAATTATCAATATATATGACTTTTATTATTTGCAATAGCAGACAGCAGAGTCTGATACACATTGCCTGATAATCATTATATATACATGTTACAGGCATTGACTGGCCCACAGAGGAACAGGTGAATCCCCGGTGGGCCCCTGAAAAATGGGAGCCCCCAGTCCCCCAGCACAGCATCTCAGCCAGCTTATATCCATATAAAAACCGAGTAGATTATTTAACAGACTACCCAGTTTATTATTATAGACACATTGGGTGGTTAAAGTGACTTCTAGGTAAAGACACACCATACAAACCCTGCACAATAGACTTAAAAAGCACAGATCTAATGTCAAGAAAAAGTTCTTACAACATAGCGTCTCCAAACATGCCACCACTCACCACCAAGGCTCATTCTCCGGATTTACTATCACTCCAATTAAACAAGTCAGAACGAATGGATACAGTATCATCCAGACCCTAAGAAAACGGGAGATGTTCTGGATATATAAATTGAATTGCCTAAACCCAATAAAGCCTTCAAAATTAATTTCTTATTCCGTCTATTCTTATTCATCTACTTCCAGTACTAATATAATAGCCATAAACCCACCCTCCCCACCCCCCTACCGGCTCATTTTCCACCTCAGGCCTATATCACTCATCCTCCACCTCCACAGGTCATGACCACCCAATAGCCCCTACTTGTATCGCAGCAGCTTCATCCGATCCAACACACTTGGTGGCGTTTGGACCCCTCCTCTGCATTGTGATAGGACATTACCCTCACCTTCAAGGCCTATTCTCTACGTGTAGTACCGGACGATGAGTCACATCCTCAGATTTTACATTTATGTTCCCAAACACTCACGTGCTTTTAGATCTTTACTAGGGATGAGCGAACCCGAACTGTATATGAACATTTTCGTAAAAGTCCGGGTTCGGGTTCGGTGTTCGGCGCTTTCTTGGCGCTTTTTGAAAGGTTGCAAAGCAGCCAATCAACAAGCGTCATACTACTTGCCCCAAGAGGCCATCACAGCCATGCCTACTATTGGCATGGCTGTGATTGGCCAGTGCAGCATGTGACCCAGCCTCTATTTAAGCTGGAGTCACGTAGCGCCGCACGTCACTCTGCTCTGATCAGTGTAGGGATAGGATGCAGCTGCTGCTGTTAGGCCGAGATTAGGCAGGGATTTATTTACTGAAGTGATCAATATACAGCTGTGTATCATACAACCTCTGCTATTTAATTGCTCACTGTTTTAAGGCTGCCCAGAGCGTTTTTCAGTCACTTTTTTCTGGGGTGATCGGCGGCCATTTTGTGTCTTGTAATGCGCCAGCTCAAGCTGCCACCAAGTCCATTTTTAACCATCAATAGTGGCTTGGCTTGGCTGTGCTTGCTATTTTATTGAGGGGTAAAATACAATTGCCAAAATAGCAGTACCCTAAATCTGGTGTTTCAGCTGTGGCTAGCCAATTGTAATATTGTCTGCTGTCTGCCGAAGCACAGTTTTTGTTCTGGGTTGAATACAATTCCCAACTTAGCAATTCCCTAAATTAGTGGTTTCTGCTCTATCAGGCCAAGGTTAAATCTATCCATAAAAGGGTATATTAGATTGAAGGTGCTGATAGGGTCATCCTGAATAACTTCACACGCTACCGTGCATTTCCAAGTCTAATTCTGTCCGTAAAAGGGATACCTGTCATCCAGCGCCTAAATACTAGGCCTACAATTTATATTCAGCTAAATCTGTAGTTACTGCTGTGCCTGTATTCGTGTAATACGGTACCTAAATAGATAGCCAGATAGTGTTAGGTGCCTGTAAAAAAGGCCTGAATTTGAATTCAATACATTGGGCCAAATAATGTTTTTCTTATTGTGGTGAACGGTAACAATGAGGAAAACATCTAGTAAGGGACGCGGACGCGGACATGGTCGTGGTGGTGTTAGTGGACCCTCTGGTGCTGGGAGAGGACGTGGCCGTTCTGCCACAGCCACACGTCCTAGTGAACCAACTACCTCAGGTCCCAGTAGCAGCCAGAATTTACAGCGATATTTGGTGGGGCCCAATGCCGTTCTAAGGATGGTAAGGCCTGAGCAGGTACAGGCATTAGTCAATTGGGTGGCCGACAGTGGATCCAGCATGTTCACATTATCTCCCACCCAGTCTTCTGCAGAAAGCGCACAGATGGCGCATGAAAACCAAGCCCATCAGTCTGTCACATCACCCCCATGCATATCAGGGAAACTGTCTGAGCCTCAAGTTATGCAGCAGTCTCTTATGCTGTTTGAAGACTCTGCTGGCAGGGTTTCCCAAGGGCATCCATCTAGCCCTTCCCCAGCAGTGGAAGACATAGAATGCACTGACGCAAAATCAACCACTTATGTTTCCTGATGATGAGGACATGGGAATACAACCTCAGCACGTCTCTGATGATGACAAAACACAGGTGCCAACTGCTGCGTCTTTCTGCAGTGTGCAGACTGAACAGGAGGTCAGGGAGGAAGACTGGGTGGAAGACGATGCAGGGGACGATGAGGTCCTAGACCCCACATGGAATGAAGGTCGTGCCACTGACTTTCAGAATTCAGAGGAAGAGGCAGTGGTGAGACCGAGCCAACAGCGTAGCAAAAGAGGGAGCAGTGGGCAAAAGCAGAACACCCGCCGCCAAGAGAGTCCGTCTGCTACTGGCCACCGCCATCTGGGACCGAGCACCCCAAAGGCAGCTTCAAGGAGTTCCCTGGCGTGGCAGTTCTTCAAACAATGTGCTGACGACAAGACCCGAGTGGTTTGCACGCTGTGCCATCAGAGCCTGAAGCGAGGCATTAACGTTCTGAACCTTAGCACAACCTGCATGACCAGGCACCTGCATGCAAAGCATGAACTGCAGTGGAGTAAACACCTTAAAAAAAAGGAACTCACTCAGGCTCCCCCTGCTACCTCTTCTGCTGCTGCCGCCGCCTCGGCCTCTTCCTCCGCCTCTGGAGGAACGTTGGCAGCTGCCGCCCAGCAAACAGAGGATGTACCACCAACACCACCACCTCCGTCACCAAGCATCTCAACCATGTCACACGGCAGCGTTTAGCTCTCCATCTCACAAACATTTGAGAGAAAGTGTAAATTCCCACCTAGCCACCCTCGATCCTTGGCCCTGAATGCCAGCATTTCTAAACTACTGGCCTATGAAATGCTGTCATTCAGGCTGGTGGACACAGACAGCTTCAAACAGCTCATGTCGCTTGCTGTCTCACAGTATGTTGTTCCCAGCAGCCACTACTTCTCCAAGAGAGCCGTGCGTTCCCTGCACAACCAAGTATCCGATAAAATCAAGTGTGCACTGCGCAACGCCATCTGTGGCAAGGTCCACCAAACCACAGATACGTGGACCAGTAAGCACGGCCAGGGACACTATATCTCCCTAACTGCACACTGGGTAGATGTAGTGGCGGCTGGGCCCCAGGCGCAGAGCTGTTTGGCGCACGTCCTTCCGCCGCCAAGGATCGCAGGGCAACATTCTTTGCCTCCTGTTGCCTCCTCCTCCTACTCGGCTTCCTCCTCCTCTTCTTCCACCTGCTCATCCAGTCAGCCACACACCTTCACCACCAACTTCAGCACAGCCCGGGGTAAACGTCAGCAGGCCATTCTGAAACTCATACAGTTGTGTTCAAAATTATTCAACCCCCACTGAAATTTAGTGTTTTGGCCAGTTTGACATTGATTTTGATCATTTCAGTCATCTTGTTTACAATTAAATCAAAGAGGCACTTGTAAGTCAGACAAATATAACATAACATTTATAATGAAATAACCACAAATGTCTTTTCTGTGCTCACATCATTATCAGTTTTATTCAACCCCCAAGTGACATTCAATCTTAGTACTTAGTACAACATCCTTTTCCAGTTATAACAGCTTTTAAACGTGAAGCATAGCTTGACACAAGTGTCTTGCAGCGATCTACGGGTATCTTCGCCCATTCTTCATGGGCAAAAGCCTCCAGTTCAGTCACATTCTTAGGCTTGCGCGATGCAACTGCTTTCTTTAAGTCCCACCAGAGGTTCTCAATCGGATTTAAGTCTGGTGACTGCGATGGCCACTTCAAAATGTTCCAGCCTTTAATCTGCAACCATGCTCTAGTGTACTTGGAGGTATGCTTGGGATCATTGTCCTGTTGAAAGGTCCAACGTCTTCCAAGCCTCAGGTTTGTGATGGACTGCATCACATTCTCATCCAATATCTCCTGGTACTGAAGAGAATTCATGGTACCTTGCACACGCTGAAGCTTCCCTGTACCTGTAGAAGCAAAACAGCCCCAAAGCATGATTGACCCCCCACCATGCTTCACAGTAGGCAAGGTGTTCTTTTCTTCATAGGCCTTGTTCTTCCTCCTCCAAACATAGCGTTGATCCATGGGCCAAAACAGTTCTAATTTTGTTTCATCAGTCCACAGAACACTATCCCAAAACTTTTGTGGTTTGTCCACATGACTTTTGGCATACTGCAGTCGACTCTTCTTATTCTTTGGAGACAGCAAGGGGGTGCGCCTGGGAGTTCTGGCATGGAGGCCTTCATTACGCAGTGTGCGCCTTATTGTCTGAGCTGAAACTTCAGTACCCACATCTGACATCTTTTTTCAGTTCCTCAGCAGACACACTGGGACTTTTCTCCACTGTGCACTTCAGGTAGCGCACAGCAGTCGAAGTCAGCATCTTCTTTCTGCCACGACCAGGTAGCGTTTCAACAGTGCCCTTTGCCTTGAATTTGAGAATGATGCTTCCTATGGTGTCTCTTGGTATGTTTAACATCTTTGCAATCTTCTTATAGCCATTGCCCTTCCTGTGAAGAGAAATCACCTCTTCTCTTGTCTTCCTGGACCATTCTCTTGACTTCACCATGTTTGTAAACACACCAGTAAATGTCTAGAAGGAGCTGAGTATCACAGTCCTTTTAAATCTGCCTAATTGGTGCTTATTATGCTTGATTGCTGCTCCTTGACATCCACAGGTGTTTTCAATACCTGTTCGAAAACACTTGAATGAACCTCTGTTCTTAAGAGTGGTAGTCTTTAAGGGGTTGAATAATTGTGTCAATGAAGAAATCACAAAAAAAAAACATTTAATACTGTATTACAAAAACAATTGATGTCATTTTAGTTGCATTTGGTTCTTTAAAAAGTCCTTGTAAGATTTCATTCTGAACACAATTACAAATGTACACTAAATTCCCTAAAACCCTTTACAGCATTGGGGGTTGAATAATTTTGAACACAACTGTATGTTTGGGGGACAGGCCCCACACCGCACAGGAGTTGTGGCGGGGTATAGAACAACAGACCGACGAGTGGTTGCTGCCGGTGAGCCTCAAAACCGCCCTGGTGGTGTGCGATAATGGGCGAAATCTCGCTGCAGCTCTGGGACTAGCCGGTTTGACGCACATCCCTTGCCTGGCGCATGTGCTGAATTTGGTGGTGCAGAAGTTCATTCACAACTACCCCGACATGTCAGAGCTGCTGCATAAAGTGCGGGCCGTCTGTGCGCGCTTCCGGCGTTCACATCCTGCCGCTGCTCGCCTGTCTGCGCTACAGCGTAACTTCGGCCTTCCCGCTCACCGCCTCATATGCGACGTGCCCACCAGGTGGAACTCCACCTTGCACATGCTGGACAGACTGTGCGAGCAGCAGCAGGCCATAGTGGAGTTTCAGCTGCAGCACGCACGGGTCAGTCGCACTGCGGAACAGCACCACTTCACCACCAATGACTGGGCCTCCATGCGAGACCTGTGTGCGCTGTTGCGCTGTTTCGAGTACTCCACCAACATGGCCAGTGGCGATGACGCCGTTATCATCGTTACAATACCACTTCTATGTCTCCTTGAGAAAACACTTAGGGCGATGATGGAAGAGGAGGTGGCCCAGGAGGAGGAGGAGGAAGAGGGGTCATTTTTAGCACTTTCAGGCCAGTCTCTTCGAAGTGACTCAGAGGGAGCTTTTTTGCAACAGCAGAGGCCAGGTACAAATGTGGCCAGCCAGGGCCCACTACTGGAGGACGAGGAGGACGAGGATGAGGAGGAGGTGGAGGAGGATGAGGATGAAGCATGTTCACAGCGGGGTGGCACCCAACACAGCTCGGGCCCATCACTGGTGCGTGGCTGAGGGGAAACGCAGGACGATGGCGATACGCCTCCCACAGAG
Organism: Bufo bufo; assembly: GCF_905171765.1. Classification (NCBI taxonomy): domain Eukaryota; kingdom Metazoa; phylum Chordata; class Amphibia; order Anura; family Bufonidae; genus Bufo; species Bufo bufo. The sequence continues at coordinate 367,267,564 of NC_053389.1, forward strand.
GACAGCTTGTCCTTACCTCTGGGCAGCCTGGCACACATGAGCGACTACATGCTGCAGTGCCTGCGCAACGACAGCAGAGTTGCCCACATTTTAACGTGTGCGGACTACTGGGTTGCCACCCTGCTGGATCCCCGGTACAAAGACAATGTGCCCACCTTACTTCATGCACTGGAGCGTGATAGGAAGATGCGCGAGTACAAGCGCACGTTGGTAGACGCGCTACTTAGAGCATTCCCAAATGTCACAGGGGAACAAGTGGAAGCCCAAGGCGAAGGCAGAGGAGGAGCAAGAGGTCGCCAACGCAGCTGTGTCACGGCCAGCTCCTCTGAGGGCAGGGTTAGCATGGCAGAGATGTGGAAAAGTTTTGTCACCACGCCACAGTTAGCTGCAACACCACCTGATACGGAACGTGTTAGCAGGAGGCAACATTTCACTAACATGGTGGAACAGTACGTGTGCACACCCCTCCACGTACTGACTGATGGTTCGGCCCCATTCAACTTCTGTGTCTCCAAATTGTCCACGTGGCCAGAGCTAGCCTTTTATGCCTTGGAGGTGCTGGCCTGCCTGGCGGCCAGCGTTTTGTCTGAACGTGTATTTAGCACGGCAGGGGGCGTCATTACAGACAAACGCAGCCGCCTGTCTAGAGCCAATGTGGACAAGCTGACGTTCATAAAAATGAACCAAGCATGGATCCCACAGGACCTGTCCATCCCTTGTGCAGATTAGACATTTATAACTACCTCCCCTTAACCATATATTATTGTACTCCAGGGCACTTCCTCATTCAATTCTTTTTTTATTTTCATTTTACCATTATATTGCGAGGCAACCCAAAGTTGAATGAACCTCTCCTCTGTCTGGGTGCCGGGGCCTAAAAATATCTGACAGTGGCCTGTTCCAGTGTTGGGTGACATGAAGCATGATTCTCTGCTATGACATGAAGCCTGATTCTCTGCTATGGGACCTCTCTCCTCTGTCTGGGTGCCGGGGCCTAAAAATATCTGACAAGGGCCTGTTCCAGTGGTGGGTGACGTGAAGCCTGATTCTCTGCTATGGCATGAAGCCTGATTCTCTGCTATGGGACCTCTCTCCTCTGTCTGGGTGCCGAGGCTTAAATATCTGACAATGGCCTGTTCCAGTGGTGGGTGACGTGAAGCCTGATTCTCTGCTATGACATGAAGCCTGATTCTCTGCTATGACATGAAGCCTGATTCTCTGCTATGACTTGAAGCCTGATTCTCTGCTATGACTTGAAGCCTGATTCTCTGCTATGGGACCTCTCTCCTCTGTCTGGGTGCCGAGGCCTAAAAATATCTGACAGTGGCCTGTTCCAGTGGTGGGTGACGTGAAGCCTGATTCTCTGCTATGCCATGAAGCCTGATTCTCTGCTATGGGACCTCTCTCCTCTGTCTGGGTGCCGGGGCCTAAATATCTGACAATGGCCTGTTCCAGTGGTGGGTGACGTGAAGCCTGATTCTCTGCTATGACATGAAGCCTGATTCTCTGCTATGACTTGAAGCCTGATTCTCTGCTATGACATGAAGCCTGATTCTCTGCTATGGGACCTCTCTCCTCTGTCTGGGTGCCGGGGCCTAAAAATATCTGACAATGGCCTGTTCCAGTGGTGGGTGACGTGAAGCCTGATTCTCTGCTATGACTTGAAGCCTGATTCTCTGCTATGGGACCTCTCTCCTCTGTCTGGGTGCCGGGGCCTAAATATCTGACAATGGCCTGTTCCAGTGGTGGGTGACGTGAAGCCTGATTCTCTGCTATGACATGAAGCCTGATTCTCTGCTATGGGACCTCTCTCCTCTGTCTGGGTGCCGGGGCCTAAATATCTGACAATGGCCTGTTCCAGTGGTGGGTGACGTGAAGCCTGATTCTCTGCTATGACATGAAGCCTGATTCTCTGCTATGACTTGAAGCCTGATTCTCTGCTATGACATGAAACCTGATTCTCTGCTATGGGACCTCTCTCCTCTGTCTGGGTGCCGGGGCCTAAAAATATCTGACAGTGGCCTGTTCCAGTGGTGGGTGACGTGAAGCCCGATTCTCTGCTATGCCATGAAGCCTGATTCTCTGCTATGGGACCTCTCTCCTCTGTCTGGGTGCCGGGGCCTAAGTATCTGACAATGGCCTGTTCCAATTGTGGGTGACATGAAGCCTGATTCTCTGCTATGACATGAAGCCTGCTTCTCTGCTATGGGACCTCTCTCCTCTGTCTGGGTGCCGGTGCCTAAATATCTGACAATGGCCTGTTCCAGTGGTGGGTGACGTGAAGCCTGATTCTCTGCTATGGGACCTCTCTCCTCTGTCTGGGTGCCGGGGCCTAAATATCTGACAATGCCCTGTTCCAGTGGTAGGTGACGTGAAGCCTGATTCTCTGCTATGACATGAAGCCTGATTCTCTGCTATGGGACCTCTCTCCTCTGTCTGGGTGCCGGGGCCTAAAAATATCTGACAATGGCCTGTTCCAGTGGTGGGTGACGTGAAGCCTGATTCTCTGCTATGCCATGAAGCCTGATTCTCTGCTATGGGAACTCTTTTTTATTATAAAATTACAAAACGCTACATAAATAATTACAAGTACAGACATACAAAACTTAAACATAGACAGCATTCCAGCTGCCCCAGCCACATTCACACACACATTCATACCTACACATAAAACTACAAACCTACAATCTACAATAAATAACCTACAATAAATAACCTAAAATAAATAAAACTTACCCAGCCGGTTCGGCCGAAATAACCTAACCCAAAGAAATTGAAATAAAACACAGAATAAAATCAAACTCAAACGAAAATATGGCTACTTCGCCGTAACTCAACTCCAGGCAACTTGCCCCTAAGCAAAAAAATATATATATTTTTTTAATTTTATTTATTTATTTTTTTATTTTTTTATATATATATAAACAACACTACAAACTACAAACTTACCCTAACCTAACCTGTCCCTAGCCATTCCCTATCCTAAACTAAAACTAAAACCCCCAGGACTGACCTCCGCCTCATGTCCTCTGCATGTCCGCATAGTCCGAGGTCAGCCCTACCTCCACCACCCACATCCAGCCCTCGCCCCATGTCCTCCCATGTCCGCGTAGTCCAGGACTGGATGTAGGCCTCCCCACACTTTGTAAGTGTCCCCCCCCTCACCCTAACCCACCCAACCTAACTAACTAACCCCCGCTTACCCTATCCTTCAACATAATATACACAATATATACAATATACCATACAATAAACATTACTATAACCACACATAACCACTCCTGAAGGACCAAGTTCAGCCTTTGCAAGCCTTTCAAAAACCATACACTTTATCCAAAACAAAAATCTAGGGTGAGAGTATCAGCCCACCACCAGGAAGAGTACTACTAGGCTATGGTACGCTAAAAGCAAAACCTCTCCAGAGGAGAGAGGCCCTGCTGGTACCCAGTCTTTCGTACTCGAGAGAACGTACCTTCACCAGGTCTCCCAGAATGTTCCTACACACCTCATCCACTGGGAGGACTTTCTGCCTTGTTGAAACTAAACACCGTGCGTTCCACGTGTAGTACCTAACCACTATGCTAACTAAAAAACATGTGCACAGGTCCCTTCTGCCCAGGTCTCTGAGCACTCCATAGGCCCACTCCGCATAGGAGAGGCTGGCTAGCCTAGGCCAGTCAATGGAAGCTCCCACCCGTTTGTACACCTCTGTATTAAAGGGACACTGGAGCAGGAAGTGCTCCATACTTTCCAGTATGGAGCCGCACTCCTCCCGGGGACAACCCCTTTCATCAGAGTTCCTGTACTTCAGATTGTCCCTTACATACAGCCTCCCGTGAAAGCAGCGCCAAGCCAAGTCCCAAAACTTCAAGGGGATCCTTGCAGAATTTAGCAACTGTAACCCCTTGTCTAGATCCCGGCTTGGGCAATCCTTGAGGGCCAGGGGCTTCTGGAAGTGGGACAACAAGACCCTCTCGTCAAGGGACCTCCTTGACAGAGTCCTGATTTCCCCTACCTCCAAACCCCACCGGCGGATTACCTTCAGAATCGGGGTGACGTAAGCCGGAAGATATCCGTGAGGCGTACGCAAGTCCTTCACTTTCCCTCCTGTCTCCCATTCCTGGAAGAAAGGCCGAAACCACCCCCGGCAGGAGACTACCCACGGAGAAGCCCTCTCCATCCAGAGGTTCGCCAGATTTACTTTAACAAATGTGTTTACAAGAAACACCACGGGGTTGACCATAGATAACCCCCCTAATCTCCTCGTGCGGTAAGTCACCTCCCTCTTGATCAGGTTCAGTCTATTCCCCCATAAGAGCTGGAAGAACAGACTGTAAACCCGAGTCCAGAGAGGCTCTGGCAAGATACACACACTGCCCAAATAGATAAGCAGAGGGAGCAGGAAAGCCTTGATCAGGTGCACCCTTTCCCTGAGGGTCAAAGACCAGCCCTTCCACTGGTCGACCTTCTGAGCGGCGATCTTAAGCCTGTCGTCCCAATTTTGAGTGGGATAATCCCCATGACCGAAATGGATGCCTAGGACTTTGGCTGACGACTGGGGCCCTGGGAGGGTGTCCGGGAGATCAAAAGCTGGATCACCCCCTCCCAGCCAGAGAATCTCACACTTATCCCGGTTGATCATGGACCCGGATGCTTCCGAGTAGCGATCCACCTCAGACATCACATATTCCGCCTCCCCTTTCGAGGACACGAAAATGGTGACATCGTCGGCGTACGCTACTGACCTCAGAGTGGCTTCCGGCGCCGCCGGATCCATCCCGACTCCCGCCAAAGGTCCACGATTGACCCTCTTAAGAAAGGGATCAATCGCGAACACGTATAAAAGCGGGCTCAAAGGACAACCCTGGCGAACGCCGGACCCAACCTCAAAAGGGCAGCCAGACCAACCGTTCACAAGCGGGAAACTCTCTGCCCCCGCATACAAGATCTTTAACCAATCGACAAACCCCCCCGGCAGGCCATACTTCAGAAGGACCGACCAGAGGTACTCATGGTTCACCCGATCAAATGCCTTTGCTTGATCTAAGGACAGCATGTACCCCCTCCAGTGGCCTGCTCTACTCTGTTCCACTGCCTCTCGGACACCGAGCACAGCACTAAAAGTGCTGCGGCCTGGAACCGAGCAATGCTGAGCCACCGAAAGGAGTTGAGGCGCAAATTTCACCAGCCTGTTAAACAGTATCTTGGCCAGAATCTTTCTGTCCGTATTGAGAAGTGCTATGGGACGCCAGTTCTCAATACGGCTCGGATCTTTACCTTTTGATAGGAGGATCAGGGCTGACCTCCTCATTGACTGAGGCAGAGTGCCCGAGGATAGACACTCATTGAATACCTCAGTCAAGAGGGGACATAAAGAGTCCTTAAAGGTCTTATAAAACTCTGATGTTAAGCCATCCGGGCCTGGCGACTTCTTCAGAGCTAACCCTTCCACCGCCAGGATAACTTCCTCCTTCCTGATCTCTTCTACCAAACCGTCAAAAGAGAGGTGAGCTTCTGACTCAGGGGTGATTTCAGCCAGGAAATCCGACATCTTGTCCCGATCCAGATCCCTCTTTCCCAAGAGGCACGAGTAAAAGGATCTGACGACTTCCAGGATCCCTGATCTGGACCTGTTCAGGGAACCCGTACTGTCAACCAGTCCTGTCACTAACTTACTCTTCACTGACATCTTACAGTTTCTGTAGGGGTCGGGCGAGCGGTACCTCCCGAAGTCCCTCTCAAAAACTAAAGATGTGTGCCTATCATACTGGCACCTCTTGAGCAAAGATTTCACCCTGGAGATATCCTCGCGGCTACCTCCAGTCGAGACCAGATCTTCGAGTTTCCTCCTCAGACCCTGATACAGGCGGTACCTGTCCAGGGACCTGAGGCTCGAGAGCTGGCGGAAGAATTTTGCGGCCCGGTCTTTGAATATCTCCCACCACTCTGACTTAGTGTCACAGAGATCCAGCAAAGCTACCTGACTCTGAAGAAAGTCCTCAAAGGATTGTCTTACCTCTGCTTCCTCCAGGACTCCCGCATTCAGCTTCCAGTAACCTCTTCCCATTTGGGGGGATTCTGAAATATTCAGAGAGAACATAATCAGACAGTGGTCGGAGAATTCTACCTCCACAACCCTCAAGGGCGAGAAAGTAGCCTCCTCCTTCAAAAAAAACCTGTCTATTCTAGACCTAATCCTATCTCCTCTATAGAAAGTGAAACCCCCGTGGTCTGGGGTGTGCCTAATGTGGACATCCACCAGAGAAGCCTCACTAGCTATGCTATTTAAAGCTATACTATCATAAGCCAGCGGGTTTCTGGTGCTTCCCCTATCTTGGGACCTTATGATGGTGTTAAAGTCCCCACCAAAGACCACTTGCCGGCTTGTAAAAAGGAAAGGCTTGATCCTCATAAAGAGACATTTCCTGTCCCACCTGGACTGGGGCCCATAGATATTGATCAGGCGCAGTTCCTGTCCCTTCATGAGGATATCCAAGATCAAACACCTCCCCATTTCCAGCTCAACCACCCGTCGGCATTCTACCGGTACGGTGAAAAGAACCGCCACTCCGCTATACGACTCAGCCGCAAGAGACCAGAAGGAGGGCCCAGATCTCCACTCCCTCTTCGCCTTGTGGACTTCTGCCAAGTTTGACAGTCTGGTCTCCTGCAAAAATAAAACATCAGCTTCAACTCGGCTGAAAAAATCAAAGGCTGTGTAGCGAGCCGCATCAGATTTAACGCTGGCGACATTAATGGTCGCCAGTGTCAGCTGAGTGGGTACCGCCATACTTGGTGTTTAAGCTGAATGTCCTCCTTCCTTCCCGACCCTCTTACCCCTCCCGGGGCTATCCTCTAAGGCGGCGCGTCCTCTTTTGAGAGAGACGGTGGTGTCCATTCCATCTGTCACCACCGCTCCCTCTTGCGTACCGCCCCTGTCTTTCTCAGTTCCAGGAATCAGATTTGCCTCCTCTTCTGGGGACCTTACATCCACACCAGAGAGGGGCACGGGGCCTCCTGGAAGCCCTCCCACCTTCGCCCCCGGTACCCCACTTCTTACCTCCTCCCCGCATGAAGAGGAGGCAGAGGTCTCATCCAAAGTGAGATACCGGTTGGAGAGCTCAAGAGGGGAGCCAGTTACGCCTTCCCTGGCTACTTTGGTCGGGCTCTTTTTTTTTGAGAACCGTTTCCGTCTATTGATATTAGACCCACTCTCACTACCCTCTGCACTTTCGTAGTTTGAAGACTGGGTCTCATCGGCCCGGTCTAGTCTCCTGATCTCCACACTTAGCTCCCTGTCCCCTAGGGTCTCCGAACTACGGGAGCCCGCCACTTGGGGAGGGGCAGACATCACCCCATTTTGGTGGGGTTCCTTCTGTTCCCTCTCCGCCTGGCGCCTCTCCCTCCGCCTCTGCCGGGACGGACCGCTCTTGGTCTTCACTGACCCCTTAACTCGACTGTCTCCGCCAGCACCCGCCTCAGCCGAAGAGACCTCCCGGCCCACTCCTGCGTGAGCTCGGGCCGCATTGACCTCTGAGAGGGGACAGCGACTAAATGGGTGTCCGAGCACACCACACAAGTTGCACCTAATTTCCACACAAGATGCGGCAAGATGACCTGTCCCTCCACACAACGCGCACTTCTGCACTTGGCAGCTGGCGCTGAAGTGTGAAGGGCTGCCGCACTTGTGACAGAGCTTAGGCTGCCCCCTGTAGAAAACGAGAATCCTATCCCGGCCGATGAAGGCAGAGGATGGAATGTGGGAAACCGTGCTTCCTAGACATTTCAACTTCACATTGAAAGTCCAGGCTCCCGACCAAATGCCAAATTCGTCCAGGTTTTTCGATGGTACACCCTGGACGTCCCCATACCTACTTAGCCACGTCAGAATATCAACGCAAGAAAGCGATTCATTACGGGTCAAAACGGTCACTTTCTTGACGTTGTTCTGCCGGGTTATCGCCTGAGCGAAAAAACCCTTCCAATCCGGTAAGTTCTTCACCAGCTCATACCCGGACCAGAAAAGCTCTAGGCCCTCCGGCCGGGCAAAGCTGATGTCAAACTCCCTGGAACCATAGGGATGTATCAGGGCGAAGATGTCAGCCACCCCGAAACCCATCTCAAGCAGGAGCTCCACCACCCTCTTTCTCGTAGGGCAGGCATCATTGCTTCTCCACTTGAGACAGACTACAATCCGTCTGGTCCCAGGGCCGGTTGTGGGCAGGAAAGCTCGCAGGCCGTGCCTGTCTATCCATAAGGATAGGTCCACCTTCTCACCCTCTACTGTCATTGAACTCTCCCCCTTTTTCAGGGCCTCCAGGAGCCGCCGCTGCAAGTCACCAACCACGACTCCTGGGAATGAGGAAGCCAACGAGGATAGCCCCTCCCCCCCCACGGCCGCAGCCACACTGGCATAACTTCTGCCAGGTGTTACGGCCGCAGGAGGGGCAACCGAACCGGCCCCCCCCACTACACTAGCACCAGACACCACACCGGACCCCTCCGGAGGGCGGACACCAGGAGCCGCAGCCATCGCTTTCTCAGCGACGGTCCGCTGACTCCCAGCATCCATCCCACCTTTGGGACGAGATGCAACACCTCCACCAACACCCCTACCACTACCCTGCTCACATGCACCCTTTCTCTCTGCTGGGACAGCTGGTGCAGCAGGTGCAGCAGGTGTCATTTTACCTTTATTTTTTTTATTATTATTTGCCTTATTTTTTCCTCTACTATGCTCCTTGCCACCCTCATTGCCACTGGTCAAGCCCCCCCCTGCTGCCCTTGAGACCTGGGCAGTGATCATCACACTCCTCCCCTCCCCAGCACTTAATTCAGCGCTGGAGGAGGAGGCCGAGACAGAGGGGGCGTGTCCAGTGGCAATGTACATGGCCACCTGTTCTGGTGCAACACAACCTTTCTTAGTGGACCGGAGCACCGTAGTCATATCCTCCCCGGCAGCTCCGGCCCCCGGCTCTTCAATACGCAGGCGCTTACTGCCTGCACCTGTACTCCCAGCTTCGGGAGCGCGTCCAGACACACCCCTGGCCACGCCTCCTTCTTCATTCACCGCCGCCGCCTCCCTTGATCCCCGCCGCACGTTGGCAGCTGCAGGCGGGGACCCAGAACTATCACCGCCGTGGGTAGGAGGGACGGTGACCTCATCGTCACACCGCTCCAGCACCACCCCACATACCTGAACGGCAGGCAGGGCGGTAGCCAGAGCAGTGGACGGAGCGGCTGGCAGAGTGGTGGGCGGGGCCTCCCGATGTTTTTTCCCGCCCCCTCCACTTTCAACAGATGACTGCCGGATCCCGCTTTCTGCCGGCACCTCCTCCCTGCCTCCGCATGCAGGGACGGCGTCCGGCGCCATTTTGGGCTGCACAATCTCCCCGCTCCTCCGCTCAGGCACCACCTCAGATGCCGAGCCAGGGAGTTTAGCGGGATACACGCCTGGTGAAGACTTTTCAGCCTCCACCAAGCGTGTATAGACATAACGTGTCTGGATGTTTTTTTTTTCCTTCTTGCTCTTCCTCTTTTTCTTGCCACTGCTCTCGTCCTCATCCAGCAGGTCTTCTCCAAACGCAAAACCCTGAAAGTCTACCACAGGCGACTCCAACATTTTGATCTCTCTCAGTAGACCACCATCTTCATCGCTTCCCTCCATAGCTGACTCCGCATCCGAAGATGGCAACGCTGGTAACTGCACTTGCTCCTGTTCGGGCGGAATGCCACTATATGCCTCCATTACTGGGGTTACCGGGAGGGCTGGTTCAGACTGCGAGGTTTGGGGCCCTGCCTGGGATGCCAGAGATTCGGAGTCTTCCAACTCCTCCACCTCGCTCTCCGCACCCCCGCACGGCTCCCCTCTCCTCGCAGCCTCCATCTCCTTAAATCGCTCCCCATTTAGCAACTTTTCTCTGAAGGGCCCACTGCCCTCCAGCAACTGGTCTTGCCGCTTCAGGGAGGCCTCCAGGTCCTCTTTAAGTACCCCAATATTCTCCCTGAGGGGGGGCCTCTTTGACCTGGAGGAGATAGTGGACCTGGCCCTCGTCTCCTTTAGATCCTTTCTTACGGCTTTGAGGTGCCGTCCCAGCTCATCGTATTCTCGCAGGTGGGCAGCTATACGAGAGCTGTAGGTGAGGGTACTCTCTCCCTCCCACCGAGACCCCCACCCTACCTGGGACGACACCTCTCGGCTTCCTGCTGGTAGTCTTTTTCCTCCTGATGTCCTCGGGTCCTCAGGGGGGACTTGGCTACCACCGCGTCCAGATGTTTTCACCCCCTCGCCGCCATCGCTCAGAGTCGGTCGCCGCCCGTCCATACTCCCCTCCGACCCACGCCGGGGAGCAGGGGCACCCTTCCGGGAGCTCATGGCCACAGGACCCCACCAGCTCCCTAGGGAGAGGCAGGGCCTGGGCTGGGGGAAAAGGTGTCACACTCCCCCGCAAGCCTGGAACTCCTCCTGGGGAGCAGATGGTAGGAAACTCCCCAGAGAGGCCTGTGCTGTGGAGGTTCAGGAGCTGCAGCAGACACACCCTTTCACCTCAGCTGCAGACACCAGACACACCCAAGACTGAATCTCTGCTATAGGACCTCTCTCCTCTGTCTGGGTGCCGGGGCCTAAGTATCTGACAATGGCCTGTTCCAGTTGTGGGTGACATGAAGCCTGATTCTCTGCTATGCCATGAAGCCTGATTCTCTGCTATGGGACCTCTCTCCTCTGTCTGGGTGCCGGGGCCTAAATATCTGACAATGGCCTGTTCCAGTGTTGGGTGACATGAAGCCTGATTCTCTGCTATGCCATGAAGCCTGATTCTCTGCTATGGGACCTCTCTCCTCTGTCTGGGTGCCGGGGCCTAAGTATCTGACAATGGCCTGTTCCAGTTGTGGGTGACATGAAGCCTGATTCTCTGCTATGACATGAAGCCTGCTTCTCTGCTATGGGACCTCTCTCCTCTGTCTGTGTGCCGGGGCCTAAATATCTGACAATGGCCTGTTCCAGTGGTGGGTGACGTGAAGCCTGATTCTCTGCTATGACATTAAGCCTGATTCTCTGCTATGGGACCTCTCTCCTCTGTCTGGGTGCCGGGGCCTTAATATCTGACAATAGCCTGTTCCAGTGGTGGGTGACGTGAAGCCTGATTCTCTGCTATGACATGAAGCCTGATTCTCTGCTATGACATGAAGCCTGATTCTCTGCTATGGGACCTCTCTCCTCTGTCTGGGTGCCGGGGCCTAAAAATATCTGACAATGGCCTGTTCCAGTGGTGGGTGACGTGAAGCCTGATTCTCTGCTATGCCATGAAGCCTGATTCTCTGCTATGGGAATTCTTTTTTATTACAAAAATACAAAACTTTGCAGACAGAACATCAAACAGAACAGCTTCCCAGCTGATCCAGCCTCACTCACACTCACACTCTATAAAAAAAAAAAAAACTATAAAAACTATATACAAATTATATACAAACGCTAAAAAGAAATGAAACTTACTTAGCCGGTTCAGCTGTAAAACCCAAACCAAAGAAAAACTTGACTACTCGTCAATAAAACGAAAACGCAAAAAATACTATTCTTGCCTATAAAACAATAATAATAATAAAAATAAAACAAACAAACACAAAAACCATTTTTTTTTTTTTTTTTTTTCCATCACCCAATCTTTTTTTTTATTTTTATTTTTTTTTTATTTATTTTTTTTCTCTTCTTTCCACACAAAACAAGACAACCTTTTAACTTCCCTAATCTAGCCCTAACCCCCACTACCTATTCCATCACCCCTCACCCATCACCCAAGGCTGACCTCCGCCTCACGTCTCTTTCGTGTCCGCATAGTCCGAGGCCAGCCCTACCTCCACCACCCACATCTAGCCCCTCGCCCCATGTCCTCCCATGTCTGCATAGTCCAGGGCTAGATGCAGGCCTCCCCACTTCAAAACACACATAAAACACATAAAGGTACAAATAAAAGACCCCTTCCCTAGCCCACCCAACCTACCTAGCCCCAACTCATCCTATCTTAATAAACAACATAACTACTTAACACACACTGCAAAATATACAAGACTACCCAAAGGCCCAAGTTCGGTCTCTGTAAGCCTTTCTTCAAGGCTCAACATCCCACAAAACAAAAATCTATGGTGAAAGCATCAGCCCACCACCAGGAAACGTATGACTAGGCTAGGGTACTCTAAAAGCAAAGCCTCTCCAGAGGAGAGAGGCCCTACTGGTACCCAGTCTCTCATACTCCATAGAACGCACCTTCACCAGGTCACCCAGAATGTTCCTACATACCACATCCACTGGGAGGACTTTCTGCTGCGTTGAAACTAAGCACCGTGCATTCCACGTGTAGAACCTAACCACTATACTAACTAAAAAACATGTGCACAGGTCCCTTCTACCAATGTCTCTGAGCACTCCATAGGCCCACTCCGCGTAGGAGAGGCTGGCTAGCCTAGGCCAGCCAATGGAAGCTCCCACCCGGTGGTATACCTCTGTATTAAAGGGACACTGAAGCAGGAAGTGGTCCATACTTTCCAGTATGGTGCCACACTCCTCCCGGGGACAACCCCTTTCATCAGAGTTCCTGTACTTCAAGTTGTCCCTCACATACAGCCTCCCGTGAAAGCAGCGCCAAGCCAAGTCCCAAAACTTCAAGGGGATCCTTGCAGAATTTAGCAACTGTAACCCCTTGTCTAGATCCCGGCTTGGGCAATCCCTGAGGGCCAGGGGCTTCTGGAAGTGGGACAACAAGACCCTCTCGTCAAGGGACCTCCTTGACAGAGTCCTGATCTCCCTCACCTCCAAACCCCACCGGCGGATCACCTTCAGAATAGGGGTGACGTAAGTCAGAAGATATCCGTGAGGCGTACGTAAGTCCTTCACTTGCCCTCCTGTCTCCCATTCCTGGAAGAAAGGCCAAAACCACCCCCGGCAGGAGACTACCCACGGAGAAGCCCTCTCCATCCAGAGGTTCGGCAGATTCGCTTTAACAAAGGTGTTTACAAGAAAAACCACGGGGTTGACCATAGATAACCCCCCTAGTCTCCTCGTGCGGTAAGTCACTTCTCTCTTGATGAGGTTCAGTCTATTCCCCCATAAGAGCTGGAAGAACAGACTATAAACCCGAGTCCAGAAAGGCTCTGGCAAGATACACACGCTACCCAAATAGATAAGCAAAGGGAGTAAGTAGGCCTTGGTCAGGTTTACCCTTTCCCTGAGGGTCAAAGACCAACCCTTCCACTGGTCGACCTTCTGAGCGGCGATCTTAAGCCTGTCGTCCCAATTTTGAGTGGGATAATCCCCATGGCCAAAATGGATGCCTAGGACTTTGGCTGACGACTGGGGCCCTGGGAGGGTGTCCGGGAGATCAAAAGCTGGATCACCCCCTCCCAGCCAGAGACTCTCACACTTATCCCGATTGATCATGGACCCGGATGCCTCCGAGTAGCGATCCACTTCAGACATCACGTACTCCGCCTCCCCTCTTGAGGATACGAAAATGGTGACATCGTCAGCGTACGCCACTACCCTCAGAGTGGCTTCCGGCGCCGCCCGATCCATCCCGACTCCCGCCAACGGTCCACGATCGATCCGCTTAAGAAAGGGATCAATCGCAAACACGTATAAAAGCGGGCTCAAAGGACAACCCTGGCGGACTCCAGACCCAACCTCAAAAGAGCAGCCAGACCAACCGTTCACAAGCGGGAAACTCTCTGCCCCTGCATACAAGATCTTTAACCAATCGACAAACTCCCCCGGCAGGCCATACTTCAGAAGGACCGACCAGAGGTACTCATGGTTCACCCGATCAAACGCCTTTGCTTGATCTAAGGACAGCATGTACCCCCTCCAGTAGCCTGCTCTACTCTGCTCCACTGCCTCTCGGACACCGAGTACAGCACTCAAAGTGCTGCGGCCTGGAACCGAGCAATGCTGAGCCACCGAAAGGAGTTGGGGTGCAAATTTCACCAGCCTATTAAAAAGTATCTTGGCCAGAATCTTTCTGTCCGTATTAAGAAGTGCTATGGGACGCCAGTTCTCAATACGGCTCGGATCCTTACCCTTTGATAGAAGGATCAGAGCTGACCTCCTCATTGACCGAGGCAGAGTGCCCGAGGATAAACACTCATTGAATACCTCAGTCAAGAGGGGACATAAAGAGTCCTTAAAGGTCTTATAAAACTCGGATGTTAAGCCATCCGGGCCTGGCGACTTCTTCAGAGCTAACCCTTCCACCGCCAGGATAACTTCCTCCTTCCTGATCTCTTCTACCAAACCGTCAAAAGAGAGGTGAGCTCCTGACTTAGGGGTGACTCCAGCCAGGAAAGCCGACATCATGTCCCGATCCAGATCCCTCCTCCCCAAGAGGCACGAGTAAAAGGATCTGACGACTTCCAGGATCCCTGATCTGGACCTGTTCAGAGACCCCGTACTATCAACCAGTCCCGTCACTAACTTACTCTTCACTGACATCTTACAATTTCTGTAGGGGTCGGGCGAGCGGTACCTCCCGAAGTCCCTCTCAAAAACTAAAGATGTGTGTCTATCATACTGGCACCTCTTGAGCAAAGATTTCACCCTGGAGATATCCTCGCGGCTACCACCAGTCGAGACCAGATGCTCGAGTTTCCTCCTCAGACCCTGATACAGGCGGTACCTGTCCAGGGACCTGAGGCTCGAGAGCCGGCGGAAGAACTTTGCAGCCCGATCTTTGAATATCTCCCACCACTCTGACTTAGTATCACAGAGATCCAGTAAAGGTACCTGACTCTGAAGGAAGTCCTCAAAGGATTGTCTCACCTCTGCTTCCTCCAAGACACCCGAATTCAGCTTCCAATAACCTCTTCCCATTTGGGGGGATTCTGAAATATTCAGAGAAAACATAATCAAACAGTGATCAGAGAATTCCACCTCCACAACCCTTAAGGGCGAAAAGGTAGCCTCCTCCTTCAAATAAAACCTATCTATTCTAGACCTGGTCTGACTACCTCTATAGAAAGTGAAACCCCCGTGGCCTGGGGTATGCCTAATGTGGACATCCTCCAGACGAGCCTCACTAGCTACTCTATTCAGAAAAATACTATCATAAGTCAGCCGGTTTCTGGTGCCTCCCCTGTCTTGGGGCCTTGTGACAGTATTAAAGTCCCCACCAAAAACCACCTGCCGACTTGTAAAAAGGAAAGGCTTAATCCTCATAAAGAGACATTTCCTGTCCCACCTGGACTGGGGCCCGTATATATTGATCAGGCGCAGTTCCTATCCCCTCATGAGGATATCCAAGATCAAACACCTCCCCATTTCTAATTCAATTACTCGTCGGCATTCTACCGGTGCGGTAAAAAGGACCGCCACTCCGCTGTACGGCTCAGCCGCAAGAGACCAGTAGGAGGGCCCTGGTCTCCACTCCCTCTTGGCTTTATAAATCGCTGCCAAATCTGGCAGCCTGGTCTCTTGCAAAAACAAAATGTCAGCTTCAACATGGCTGAGAAAATCGAAGGCTGTAAAACGAGCCGCATCCGACTTAATGCTGGCGACATTAATGGTCGCCAGAGTCAGCAGAGCGGGTACCGCCATAAAGAGTAGTTAAATTAGATGGCCTTCTTCCCATCCTTCTCCCCCCTCCCGGGGCTGTCTTCTAGAGCAGCGCGACTTCTCTTGAGGGAGATAGTGGTATCCATCTCTGCCACCACCACCTCCCTCTGCGCACCACTCCTGGCTTTCTCAGTCTCAGGGCCCGGTTTTACCACCCCTCCTGAGGACCTTGCATCCCCACCAGAGGGGGGCGCGGGGCCCCCTGAAGGTCCTCCCTCCTTCGCCCCCGGCCCCTCACCTTCAACCCCCTCCTCAGCAGAGGAGGCAGAGGTCTCATCCAAAGTGAGGTACCGGTTGGAGAGCTCCAGAGGGGAGCCGGTTACACCTTCCCTGGCAACCTTGGTCGGGCTAGATCTTTTCTTAGTACGCCGTTTCCGTCTACTTTGGGACTCTGCCCCACTACCCTCTGCAGCACTTTCGTAGTGCGAGGACAGAGTCTCTTCGGTCCGATCCAGTCTCTCAATCTCCTCCTCCAGCTCCCTGCCCCCTAGGGTCTCGGATTCAGGAGGGGCAGTCGTTTGGGAGGGAGCGGGCATCACCCCAAGATGGGGTTCCTCCCCCTCCCTCTCCGCCTGACGCCTCTCTCTCCGCCTCTGCCGGGACGGGTTGTTCCGGTTCCTCATTGACCCCTTAACTCCACTGCCTTTGCCACTACCTGCCTCAGCCGAAGGGACCTCCCGGCCCGCTCCTGCATGAGCTCGGGCCGCATTGGCCTCAGAGAGAGGGCAGCGACTGAAGGGGTGCCCGAGCTCACCACACAGATTGCATCTAATCTCCTCACAAGATGCGGCTAGATGACCTGTCCCCCCACACAACGCGCACTTCTGCACTTGGCAGCTGGCGCTGAAGTGTGTGGGGCTGCCGCACTTGTGACAGAGCTTAGGCTGCCCTCTGTAAAAGACTAAGATCCTGTCTCGGCCGATAAAGGCAGATGATGGAATGTGGGAAACTGTACTCCCCAGACGTTTGAGTTTGATATCAAACGTCCAGGCACCTGACCAAATGCCAAACTCGTCCAAGTTTTTAGCTGGTACTCCCTGGACCTCTCCGTACCTACCCAGCCAGGTCATGATGTCAACACAAGAGAGCGACTCGTTACGGGTCAAAACGGTCACTCTCTTGACCTCACTCTGGCGGGTTATTGCTTTTGCAGCGAAACCACGCCAGTCCGGCATGTTCTTCACCAGCTCATATCCGGACCAGAAGAGCTCAAGCCCCTCCGGCCGGACAAAGCTGATGTCAAACTCCTTGGAACCAAACGGATGGATCAAGGCAAAGATGTCGGTTGCCTTGAAACCCATCCCAAGCAGGAGCTCCACTACCCTCTTTCTAGTAGGGCAAGCTTCATCGCTACTCCACCTGAGACAGACCACATTCCGTCTGGCTCCAGGGCCGGTTGTGGGTGAAGACCAGGTGGTCTCGCCCCCGTTCTGTTCTCGGAAGGTCCGGACGCCATGTCTGTTGAACCAGAAAGACAGGTCCACCTTCTTCCCCTCTACAGTAATGGAGCTCTCCCCCTTTTTGAGGGCCTCCAGCAGTCGCCGCTGCAAGTCACCATTACCAGACCCTGAGAGCGAGGAAGCCAACGAAGCCAGCCCCTCCCCCCCCACGGCCGCGACCACACTGGCATAACTCCTGCCAGGCGCCACGGATGCAGGAGGGGCAACCGAACCGGCTCCCCCCCTTCTACCTGCCTCAACTGTCGCACCGGATCCCTCTGAGGGGGCCACACGGTGGGACCCCGCCACTTTTCCAGCAGCAGGGCAACCCCCCGCATTCACCCCCCCATCGGGACCCGGAGCGACCCCTAAACTAACACCCCCTCCACAACCCTTTTGGGTGACCACTTTTTCAGTAGTCACCTTTACAGGGACTACCTTAATCACATCGGACCCTATACACACTGCTGGGCCAGCTGACACTTTATTTACATCATTTAAATTGCTTTTATTTACATTGCTTTTATTTATATCGTCACTTTTATCCTTTTTATCCTTCCCTCCGCTACCACCTGCCGCACTCAGGACCTGGGCACTGGTGGTCACTACCCCCACCTCCCCTGCGCTTGATTCAGCGCTGGGGGCAGAGGCAGAAGCGGAGGGAATGACACCGGTGGCCACATAGGCGGCCATGGAGGAGGGGGAGACACATCCCCTCCTCCTAACAGTTCTTCTTCTTGAGAAGCGCCGTGCCGTGGCACCACTGCGCTCAGCAAGCCGATGCTTTCCACTCCTAAATTGTCCTTTAGGAGCGCTCTCAGCCTCATCCAGGGACACACCGACAGACACGCCACCCGGCCCGCCCACCACTCCCGCAGCACCGCTCCCCGTCACCAACACTGTGGCGCAGGAGGGCGGAGCAGCGGGACCGGAGGA
This sequence comes from Bufo bufo, assembly GCF_905171765.1. Taxonomy (NCBI): domain Eukaryota; kingdom Metazoa; phylum Chordata; class Amphibia; order Anura; family Bufonidae; genus Bufo; species Bufo bufo. The sequence continues at coordinate 367,285,537 of NC_053389.1, forward strand.
GAAACCAGGGAAACTTGGAGCCATCTTTATGGGAGAGAGGGGAGAAGCGCCGGCCACGGCAGCCGCCCCCACCACGTCACTCCGCCGCAGGTCCACCACACACTCATTCAGCGTGTTTAGGACCGCGGCGGGGACGGACGGGGTTAGCCGCGTCACCGGAAAGCCCCCCCCACCCTCCGAACTCGCCGCCCTCAATGCCTGCGTGTTGAACTTTTCAGTCCCTCCTTCCCTCGGGCCGCCCCCACTACTGTAAGTGAGGACGGCGTCCTCCGCCATCTTGGACACCTCGTGCTTTTTCTCCCCACTCCCTTCACCCGGTCCCACAGCAGAGACCGGGGCTGGGAGGATGGTGGGGGTTGCAATCCAAGCAGACTTTTCAGCCTGCCCGGATTGCTGGGGGTGAGAAACATACACATATCTCACCTCCACTCTGCTTTTTTCTTTCTTCTTTTTTTCCTTCCTTTTTTTCTTTTCAATATCTTCATCTGGAAGCTCTTCTCCAAACAAAAAACTGCCTTCATGGAGCCGGGGTGACTCCAGGCGTTTAATCTCAGCCATGAGCCCTCCCCCGACTCCACTACTTCCACTTTCAATTTCATCTTCTGAACTTGTGAGGGGCAGGCACACCTGTTCAGCGGTGATCCCAGTGTCCATGGCCTGCTCCTCTTTCTCTGTCTTTTTCTCTGCCTCTGGTTCTTCCTCATCGTCTGAGGGGTCGGCCATTTGCAGACTTCCCTAGGCCATGACGAAAAATTTCTCCTCGTTTTTAAGTTTTTCTTGGAAGGGGCCACTACTTTTCAGTATAATTGCCCTCCTTGCTTCCATTTCTTTTATCTTTTCTTTTAGGACCTTTATCCTCTCTGATATCTCAGGTCTTTTATTTCTTGAAGCCTTGTCCGCCTTTACTCTTTCCAGCTTTATCTCGCTTCTGAGCTTTTTTAAGGCTTTGCCGGCGTCTTCATATTCCCTGAGGTAGGCCGCAATACGGGAGCTGTACATGGAGACCGATTCCTGGGGCCTTTTGATGCCCCAGTCAGTCTCCATCCTCCCTGACCCACCCCAAGGAACACTCCGCTCACCTGCAGGGTTACCGTCCACCCTCCCGGACTTGCTGGTGGTCTTCACAGCCCCGCTCCCAGGGGCTGCAGGGGACGCCACAGCATGACCCCTGCTCGATCTTCTGACCCCTGGGACGGATGATGGTGCAGAGGCCGGTAATTCGCCTCCCCTACCTCCCGCCGGCCTACCCCGGGAAGCAGGATCCTGGGTCCCAACTGGAAACATAGCTCCAGGCCTCCACCAACTCCCTAAGGAGAGGCAGGGCCTGGGCTGGGGAGAGGTGTTGAAAACTCCCCGCAAGCCTGGAACTCCTCCTGGGGAGCAGATGGTAGGAAACTCCCCGGAGAGGCCTGTGCTGTGGAGGTTCAGGAGCTGCAGCAGACACACCCTTTCACCTCAGCTGCAGACACCAGACACACCCAAGACTGAATCTCTGCTATGGGACCTCTCTCCTCTGTCTGGGTGCCGGGGCCTAAAAATATCTGACAGTGGCCTGTTCCAGTGGTGGGTGACGTGAAGCCCGATTCTCTGCTATGCCATGAAGCCTGATTCTCTGCTATGGGACCTCTCTCCTCTGTCTGGGTGCCGGGGCCTAAATATCTGACAGTGGCCTGTTCCAGTGGTGGGTGACGTGAAGCCCGATTCTCTGCTATGCCATGAAGCCTGATTCTCTGCTATGGGACCTCTCTCCTCTGTCTGGGTGCCGGGGCCTAAGTATCTGACAATGGCCTGTTCCAGTTGTGGGTGACATGAAGCCTGATTCTCTGCTATGACATGAAGCCTGCTTCTCTGCTATGGGACCTCTCTCCTCTGTCTGGGTGCCGGGGCCTAAATATCTGACAATGGCCTGTTCCAGTGGTGGGTGACGTGAAGCCTGATTCTCTGCTATGACATGATGCCTGATTCTCTGCTATGGGACCTCTCTCCTCTGTCTGGGTGCCGGGGCCTAAATATCTGACAATGGCCTGTTCCAGTGGTGGGTGACGTGAAGCCTGATTCTCTGCTATGACATGAAGCCTGATTCTCTGCTATGACATGAAGCCTGATTCTCTGCTATGGGACCTCTCTCCTCTGTCTGGGTGCCGGGGCCTAAAAATATCTGACAATGGCCTGTTCCAGTGGTGGGTTACGATAAGCCTGATTCTTTGCTATGCCATGAAGCCTGATTCTCTGCTATGGGACCTCTCTCCTCTGTCTGGGTGCCGGGGCCTAAATATCTGACAATGGCCTGTTCCAGTGGTGGGTGACGTGAAGCCTGATTCTCTGCTATGACATGAAGCCTGATTCTCTGCTATGACTTAAAGCCTGAATCTCTGCTATGACATAAAGCCTGATTCTCTGCTATGGGACCTCTCTCCTCTGTCTGGGTGCCGGGGCCTAAAAATATCTGACAGTGGCCTGTTCCAGGGGTGGGTGACGTGAAGCCTGATTCTCTGCTATGCCATGAAGCCTGATTCTCTGCTATGGGACCTCTCTCCTCTGTCTGGGTGCAGGGGGCCTAAATATCTGACAATGACCTGTTCCAGTGGTGGGTGACGTGAAGCCTGATTCTCTGCTATGACATGAAGCCTGATTCTCTGCTATGCCATGAAGCCTGATTCTCTGGTATGGGACCTCTCTCCTCTGTCTGGGTGCCGGGCCAAAATATCTGACAATGGCCTGTTCCAGTGGTGGGTGACGTGAAGCCTGATTCTCTGCTATGACATGAAGCCTGATTCTCTTCTATGGGACCTCTCTCCTCTGTCTGGGTGCCGGGGCCTAAAAATATCTGACAATGGCCTGTTCCAGTGGTGGGTGACGTGAAGCCTGATTCTCTGCTATGCCATGAAGCCTGATTTTCTGCTATGGGACCTCTCTCCTCTGTCTGGGTGCCGGTGCCTAAATATCTGACAATGGCCTGTTCCAGTGTTGGGTGACATGAAGCCTGATTCTCTGCTATGCCATGAAGCCTGATTCTCTGCTATGGGACCTCTCTCCTCTGTCTGGGTGCCGAGGCCTAAATATCTGACAATGGCCTGTTCCAGTGGTGGGTGACGTGAAGCCTGATTCTCTGCTATGACATGAAGCCTGATTCTCTGCTATGACATAAAGCCTGATTCTCTGCTATGGGACCTCTCTCCTCTGTCTGGGTGCCGAGGCCTAAAAATATCTGACAGTGGCCTGTTCCAGTGGTGGGTGACGGGAAGCCTGATTCTCTGCTATGCCATGAAGCTTGATTCTCTGCTATGGGACCTCTCTCCTATGTCTGGGTGTCGGGGCCTAAATATCTGACAATGGCCTGTTCCAGTGGTGGGTGATGTGAAGCCTGATTCTCTGCTATGACATGAAGCCTGATTCTCTGCTATGACTTGAAGCCTGATTCTCTGCTATGACATGAAACCTGATTCTCTGCTATGGGACCTCTCTCCTCTGTCTGGGTGTCGGGGCCTAAAAATATCTGACAGTGGCCTGTTCCAGTGGTGGGTGACGTGAAGCCCGATTCTCTGCTATGCCATGAAGCCTGATTCTCTGCTATGGGACCTCTCTCCTCTGTCTGGGTGCCGGGGCCTAAGTATCTGACAATGGCCTGTTCAAGTGGTGGGTGACTTGAAGCCTGATTCTCTGCTATGACATGAAGCCTGATTCTCTGGTATGGGACCCCTCTCCTCTGTCTGGGTGCTGGGGCCTAAATATCTGACAATGGCCTGTTCCAGTGGTGTGTGACGTGAAGCCTGATTCTCTGCTATGGGACATCTCTCCTCTGTCTGGGTGCCGAGGCCTAAGTATCTGACAATGGCCTGTTCCAGTGGTGGGTGACGTGAAGCCTGATTCTCTGCTATGACATGAAGCCTGATTCTCTGCTTTGGGACCTCTCTCCTCTGTCTGGGTGCCGGGGCCTAAATATCTGACAATGGCCTGTTCCAGTGGTGGGTGACGTGAAGCCTGATTCTCTGCTATGACATGAAGCCTGATTCTCTGCTATGACTTGAAGCCTGATTCTCTGCTATGAAATGAAACCTGATTCTCTGCTATGGGACCTCTCTCCTCTGTCTGGGTGCCGGGGCCTAAAAATATCTGACAGTGGCCTGTTCCAGTGGTGGGTGACGTGAAGCCCGATTCTCTGCTATGCCATGAAGCCTGATTCTCTGCTATGGGACCTCTCTCCTCTGTCTGGGTGCCCGGGCCTAAGTATCTGACAATGGCCTGTTCCATTTGTGGGTGACATGAAGCCTGATTCTCTGCTATGACATGAAGCCTGCTTCTCTGCTATGGGACCTCTCTCCTCTGTCTGGGTGCCGGGGCCTAAATATCTGACAATGGCCTGTTCCAGTGGTGGGTGACGTGAAGCCTGATTCTCTGCTATGACATGAAGCCTGATTCTCTGCTATGACATAAAGCCTGATTCTCTGCTATGGGACCTCTCTCCTCTATCTGGGTGCCGGGGCCTAAAAATATCTGACAATGGCCTGTTCCAGTGGTGGGTGACGTGAAGCCTGATTCTCTGCTATGCCATGAAGCATGATTCTCTGCTATGGGACCTCTCTCCTCTGTCTGGGTGCCGGGGCCTAACTATCTGACAGTGGCCTGTTCCAGTGGTGGGTGACGTGAAGCCCGATTCTCTGCTATGCCATGAAGCCTGATTCTCTGCTATGGGACCTCTCTCCTCTGTCTGAATGCCGGGGCCTAAGTATCTGACAATGGCCTGTTCCAGTTGAGGGTGACATGAAGCCTGATTCTCTGCTATGACATGAAGCCTGCTTCTCTGCTATGGGACCTCTCTCCTCTGTCTGAATGCCGGGGCCTAAGTATCTGACAATGGCCTGTTCCAGTTGTGGGTGACATAAAGCCTGATTCTCTGCTATGACATGAAGCCTGATTCTCTGCTATGACATAAAGCCTGATTCTCTGCTATGACATGAAGCCTGATTCTCTGCTATGGGACCTCTCTCCTCTGTCTGGGTACCGGGGCCTAAAAATATCTGACAATGGCCTGTTCCAGTGGTGGGTGACGTGAAGCCTGATTCTCTGCTATGCCATGAAGCCTGATTTTCTGCTATGGGACCTCTCTCCTCTGTCTGGGTGCCGGTGCCTAAATATCTGACAATGGCCTGTTCCAGTGTTGGGTGACATGAAGCCTGATTCTCTGCTATGCCATGAAGCCTGATTCTCTGCTATGGGACCTCTCTCATCTGTCTGGGTGCCGGGGCCTAAATATCTGACAATGGCCTGTTCCAGTGGTGGGTGACGTGAAGCCTGATTCTCTGCTATGACATGAAGCCTGATTCTCTGCTATGGGACCTCTCTCCTCTGTCTGGGTGCCGAAGCCTAAATATCTGACAATGGCCTGTTCAAGTGGTGGGTGACGTGAAGCCTGATTCTCTGCTATGACATGAAGCCTGATTCTCTGCTATGACTTGAAGCCTGATTCTCTGCTATGACCTGAAGCCTGATTCTCTGCTATGGGACCTCTCTCCTCTGTCTGGGTGCCGAGGCCTAAAAATATCTGACAGTGGCCTGTTCCAGTGGTGGGTGACGGGAAGCCTGATTCTCTGCTATGCCATGAAGCCTGATTCTCTGCTATGGGACCTCTCTCCTATGTCTGGGTGTCGGGGCCTAAATATCTGACAATGGCCTGTTCCAGTGGTGGGTGATGTGAAGCCTGATTCTCTGCTATGACATGAAGCCTGATTCTCTGCTATGACTTGAAGCCTGATTCTCTGCTATGACATGAAACCTGATTCTCTGCTATGGGACCTCTCTCCTCTGTCTGGGTGCCGGGGCCTAAAAATATCTGACAGTGGCCTGTTCCAGTGGTGGGTGACGTGAAGCCCGATTCTCTGCTATGCCATGAAGCCTAAATTCTCTGCTATGGGACCTCTCTCCTCTGTCTGGGTGCCGGGGCCTAAGTATCTGACAATGGCCTGTTCAAGTGGTGGGTGACTTGAAGCCTGATTCTCTGCTATGACATGAAGCCTGATTCTCTGGTATGGGACCCCTCTCCTCTGTCTGGGTGCTGGGGCCTAAATATCTGACAATGGCCTGTTCCAGTGGTGTGTGACGTGAAGCCTGATTCTCTGCTATGACATGAAGCCTGATTCTCTGCTATGACATAAAGCCTGATTCTCTGCTATGACATGAAGCCTGATTCTCTGCTATGGGACCTCTCTCCTCTGTCTGGGTACCGGGGCCTAAAAATATCTGACAATGGCCTGTTCCAGTGGTGGGTGACGTGAAGCCTGATTCTCTGCTATGCCATGAAGCCTGATTTTCAGCTATGGGACCTCTCTCCTCTGTCTGGGTGCCGGTGCCTAAATATCTGACAATGGCCTGTTCCAGTGTTGGGTGACATGAAGCCTGATTCTCTGCTATGCCATGAAGCCTGATTCTCTGCTATGGGACCTCTCTCATCTGTCTGGGTGCGGGGCCTAAATATCTGACAATGGCCTGTTCCAGTGGTGGGTGACGTGAAGCCTGATTCTCTGCTATGACATGAAGCCTGATTCTCTGCTATGGGACCTCTCTCCTCTGTCTGGGTGCCGAAGCCTAAATATCTGACAATGGCCTGTTCAAGTGGTGGGTGACGTGAAGCCTGATTCTCTGCTATGACATGAAGCCTGATTCTCTGCTATGACTTGAAGCCTGATTCTCTGCTATGACCTGAAGCCTGATTCTCTGCTATGGGACCTCTCTCCTCTGTCTGGGTGCCGAGGCCTAAAAATATCTGACAGTGGCCTGTTCCAGTGGTGGGTGACGGGAAGCCTGATTCTCTGCTATGCCATGAAGCCTGATTCTCTGCTATGGGACCTCTCTCCTATGTCTGGGTGTCGGGGCCTAAATATCTGACAATGGCCTGTTCCAGTGGTGGGTGATGTGAAGCCTGATTCTCTGCTATGACATGAAGCCTGATTCTCTGCTATGACTTGAAGCCTGATTCTCTGCTATGACATGAAACCTGATTCTCTGCTATGGGACCTCTCTCCTCTGTCTGGGTGCCGGGGCCTAAAAATATCTGACAGTGGCCTGTTCCAGTGGTGGGTGACTTGAAGCCTGATTCTCTGCTATGACATGAAGCCTGATTCTCTGGTATGGGACCCCTCTCCTCTGTCTGGGTGCTGGGGCCTAAATATCTGACAATGGCCTGTTCCAGTGGTGTGTGACGTGAAGCCTGATTCTCTGCTATGGGACATCTCTCCTCTGTCTGGGTGCCGAGGCCTAAGTATCTGACAATGGCCTGTTCCAGTGGTGGGTGACGTGAAGCCTGATTCTCTGCTATGACATGAAGCCTGATTCTCTGCTTTGGGACCTCTCTCCTCTGTCTGGGTGCCGGGGCCTAAATATCTGACAATGGCCTTTTCCAGTGGTGTGTGACGTGAAGCCTGATTCTCTGCTATGACATGAAGCCTGATTCTCTGCTATGACTTGAAGCCTGATTCTCTGCTATGAAATGAAACCTGATTCTCTGCTATGGGACCTCTCTCCTCTGTCTGGGTGCCGGGGCCTAAAAATATCTGACAGTGGCCTGTTCCAGTGGTGGGTGACGTGAAGCCCGATTCTCTGCTATGCCATGAAGCCTGATTCTCTGCTATGGGACCTCTCTCCTCTGTCTGGGTGCCGGTGCCTAAATATCTGACAATGGCCTGTTCCAGTGTTGGGTGACATGAAGCCTGATTCTCTGCTATGCCATGAAGCCTGATTCTCTGCTATGGGACCTCTCTCATCTGTCTGGGTGCCGGGGCCTAAATATCTGACAATGGCCTGTTCCAGTGGTGGGTGACGTGAAGCCTGATTCTCTGCTATGACATGAAGCCTGATTCTCTGCTATGGGACCTCTCTCCTCTGTCTGGGTGCCGAGGCCTAAATATCTGACAATGGCCTGTTCCAGTGGTGGGTGACGTGAAGCCTGATTCTCTGCTATGACATGAAGCCTGATTCTCTGCTATGACTTGAAGCCTGATTCTCTGCTATGACCTGAAGCCTGATTCTCTGCTATGGGACCTCTCTCCTCTGTCTGGGTGCCGAGGCCTAAAAATATCTGACAGTGGCCTGTTCCAGTGGTGGGTGACGGGAAGCCTGATTCTCTGCTATGCCATGAAGCCTGATTCTCTGCTATGGGACCTCTCTCCTATGTCTGGGTGTCGGGGCCTAAATATCTGACAATGGCCTGTTCCAGTGGTGGGTGATGTGAAGCCTGATTCTCTGCTATGACATGAAGCCTGATTCTCTGCTATGACTTGAAGCCTGATTCTCTGCTATGGGACCTCTCTCCTCTGTCTGGGTGCCGGGGCCTAAAAATATCTGACAATGGCCTGTTCCAGTGGTGGGTGACGTGAAGCCTGATTCTCTGCTATGCCATGAAGCCTGATTCTCTGCTATGGGAACTCTTTTTTATTATAAAATTACAAAACGCTACATAAATAATTACAAGTACAGACATACAAAACTTAAACATAGACAGCATTCCAGCTGCCCCAGCCACATTCACACACACATTCATACCTACACATAAAACTACAAACCTACAATCTACAATAAATAACCTACAATAAATAACCTAAAATAAATAAAACTTACCCAGCCGGTTCGGCCGAAATAACCTAACCCAAAGAAATTGAAATAAAACACAGAATAAAATCAAACTCAAACGAAAATATGGCTACTTCGCCGTAACTCAACTCCAGGCAACTTGCCCCTAAGCAAAAAAAATATATAGATTTTTTTAATATTTTTTTTTTTTTTTTTTTTTTTTTTTTTTAAATATATATATATATAAACAACACTACAAACTACAAACTTACCCTAACCTAACCTGTCCCTAGCCATTCCCTATCCTAAACTAAAACTAAAACCCCCAGGACTGACCTCCGCCTCATGTCCTCTGCATGTCCGCATAGTCCGAGGCCAGCCCTACCTCCACCACCCACATCCAGCCCTCGCCCCATGTCCTCCCATGTCCGCGTAGTCCAGGACTGGATGTAGGCCTCCCCACACTTTGTAAGTGTCCCCCCCCTCACCCTAACCCACCCAACCTAACTAACTAACCCCCGCTTACCCTATCCTTCAACATAATATACACAATATATACAATATACCATACAATAAACATTACTATAACCACACATAACCACTCCTGAAGGACCAAGTTCAGCCTTTGCAAGCCTTTCAAAAACCATACACTTTATCCAAAACAAAAATCTAGGGTGAGAGTATCAGCCCACCACCAGGAAGAGTACTACTAGGCTATGGTACGCTAAAAGCAAAACCTCTCCAGAGGAGAGAGGCCCTGCTGGTACCCAGTCTTTCGTACTCGAGAGAACGTACCTTCACCAGGTCTCCCAGAATGTTCCTACACACCTCATCCACTGGGAGGACTTTCTGCCTTGTTGAAACTAAACACCGTGCGTTCCACGTGTAGTACCTAACCACTATGCTAACTAAAAAACATGTGCACAGGTCCCTTCTGCCCAGGTCTCTGAGCACTCCATAGGCCCACTCCGCATCCTTGAGGGCCAGGGGCTTCTGGAAGTGGGACAACAAGACCCTCTCGTCAAGGGACCTCCTTGACAGAGTCCTGATTTCCCCTACCTCCAAACCCCACCGGCGGATTACCTTCAGAATCGGGGTGACGTAAGCCGGAAGATATCCGTGAGGCGTACGCAAGTCCTTCACTTTCCCTCCTGTCTCCCATTCCTGGAAGAAAGGCCGAAACCACCCCCGGCAGGAGACTACCCACGGAGAAGCCCTCTCCATCCAGAGGTTCGCCAGATTTACTTTAACAAATGTGTTTACAAGAAACACCACGGGGTTGACCATAGATAACCCCCCTAATCTCCTCGTGTGGTAAGTCACCTCCCTCTTGATCAGGTTCAGTCTATTCCCCCATAAGAGCTGGAAAAACAGACTGTAAACCCGAGTCCAGAGAGGCTCTGGCAAGATACACACACTGCCCAAATAGATAAGCAGAGGGAGCAGGAAAGCCTTGATCAGGTGCACCCTTTCCCTGAGGGTCAAAGACCAGCCCTTCCACTGGTCGACCTTCTGAGCGGCGATCTTAAGCCTGTCGTCCCAATTTTGAGTGGGATAATCCCCATGACCGAAATGGATGCCTAGGACTTTGGCTGACGACTGGGGCCCTGGGAGGGTGTCCGGGAGATCAAAAGCTGGATCACCCCCTCCCAGCCAGAGAATCTCACACTTATCCCGGTTGATCATGGACCCGGATGCTTCCGAGTAGCGATCCACCTCAGACATCACATATTCCGCCTCCCCTTTCGAGGACACGAAAATGGTGACATCGTCGGCGTACGCTACTGACCTCAGAGTGGCTTCCGGCGCCGCCGGATCCATCCCGACTCCCGCCAACGGTCCACGATTGACCCTCTTAAGAAAGGGATCAATCGCGAACACGTATAAAAGCGGGCTCAAAGGACAACCCTGGCGAACGCCGGACCCAACCTCAAAAGGGCAGCCAGACCAACCGTTCACAAGCGGGAAACTCTCCGCCCCCGCATACAAGATCTTTAACCAATCGACAAACCCCCCCGGCAGGCCATACTTCAGAAGGACCGACCAGAGGTACTCATGGTTCACCCGATCAAATGCCTTTGCTTGATCTAAGGACAGCATGTACCCCCTCCAGTGGCCTGCTCTACTCTGTTCCACTGCCTCTCGGACACCGAGCACAGCACTAAAAGTGCTGCGGCCTGGAACCGAGCAATGCTGAGCCACCGAAAGGAGTTGAGGCGCAAATTTCACCAGCCTGTTAAACAGTATCTTGGCCAGAATCTTTCTGTCCGTATTGAGAAGTGCTATGGGACGCCAGTTCTCAATACGGCTCGGATCTTTACCTTTTGATAGGAGGATCAGGGCTGACCTCCTCATTGACTGAGGCAGAGTGCCCGAGGATAGACACTCATTGAATACCTCAGTCAAGAGGGGACATAAAGAGTCCTTAAAGGTCTTATAAAACTCTGATGTTAAGCCATCCGGGCCTGGCGACTTCTTCAGAGCTAACCCTTCCACCGCCAGGATAACTTCCTCCTTCCTGATCTCTTCTACCAAACCGTCAAAAGAGAGGTGAGCTTCTGACTCAGGGGTGATTTCAGCCAGGAAATCCGACATCTTGTCCCGATCCAGATCCCTCTTTCCCAAGAGGCACGAGTAAAAGGATCTGACGACTTCCAGGATCCCTGATCTGGATCTGTTCAGGGAACCCGTACTGTCAACCAGTCCTGTCACTAACTTACTCTTCACTGACATCTTACAGTTTCTGTAGGGGTCGGGCGAGCGGTACCTCCCGAAGTCCCTTTCAAAAACTAAAGATGTGTGCCTATCATACTGGCACCTCTTGAGCAAAGATTTCACCCTGGAGATATCCTCGCGGCTACCTCCAGTCGAGACCAGATCTTCGAGTTTCCTCCTCAGACCCTGATATAGGCGGTACCTGTCCAGGGACCTGAGGCTCGAGAGCTGGCGGAAGAATTTTGCGGCCCGGTCTTTGAATATCTCCCACCACTCTGACTTAGTGTCACAGAGATCCAGCAAAGCTACCTGACTCTGAAGAAAGTCCTCAAAGGATTGTCTTACCTCTGCTTCCTCCAGGACTCCCGCATTCAGCTTCCAGTAACCTCTTCCCATTTGGGGGGATTCTGAAATATTCAGAGAGAACATAATCAGACAGTGGTCGGAGAATTCTACCTCCACAACCCTCAAGGGCGAGAAAGTAGCCTCCTCCTTCAAAAAAAACCTGTCTATTCTAGACCTAATCCTATCTCCTCTATAGAAAGTGAAACCCCCGTGGTCTGGGGTGTGCCTAATGTGGACATCCACCAGACAAGCCTCACTAGCTATGCTATTTAAAGCTATACTATCATAAGCCAGCGGGTTTCTGGTGCCTCCCCTATCTTGGGACCTTATGATGGTGTTAAAGTCCCCACCAAAGACCACTTGCCGGCTTGTAAAAAGGAAAGGCTTGATCCTCATAAAGAGACATTTCCTGTCCCACCTGGACTGGGGCCCATAAATATTGATCAGGCGCAGTTCCTGTCCCTTCATGAGGATATCCAAGATCAAACACCTCCCCATTTCCAGCTCAACCACCCGTCGGCATTCTACCGGTACGGTGAAAAGAACCGCCACTCCGCTATACGACTCAGCTGCAAGAGACCAGAAGGAGGGCCCAGATCTCCACTCCCTCTTCGCCTTGTGGACTTCTGCCAAGTTTGACAGTCTGGTCTCCTGCAAAAATAAAACATCAGCTTCAACTCGGCTGAAAAAATCAAAGGCTGTGTAGCGAGCCGCATCAGATTTAACGCTGGCGACATTAATGGTCGCCAGTGTCAGCTGAGTGGGTACCGCCATACTTGGTGTTTAAGCTGAATGTCCTCCTTCCTTCCCGACCCTCTTACCCCTCCCGGGGCTATCCTCTAAGGCGGCGCGTCCTCTTTTGAGAGAGACGGTGGTGTCCATTCCATCTGTCACCACCGCTCCCTCTTGCGTACCGCCCCTGTCTTTCTCAGTTCCAGGAATCAGATTTGCCTCCTCTTCTGGGGACCTTACATCCACACCAGAGAGGGGCACGGGGCCTCCTGGAAGCCCTCCCACCTTCGCCCCCGGTACCCCACTTCTTACCTCCTCCCCGCATGAAGAGGAGGCAGAGGTCTCATCCAAAGTGAGATACCGGTTGGAGAGCTCAAGAGGGGAGCCAGTTACGCCTTCCCTGGCTACTTTGGTCGGGCTCTTTTTTTTTGAGAACCGTTTCCGTCTATTGATATTAGACCCAGTCTCACTACCCTCTGCACTTTCGTAGTTTGAAGACTGGGTCTCATCGGCCCGGTCTAGTCTCCTGATCTCCACACTTAGCTCCCTGTCCCCTAGGGTCTCCGAACTACGGGAGCCCGCCACTTGGGGAGGGGCAGACATCACCCCATTTTGGTGGGGTTCCTTCTGTTCCCTCTCCGCCTGGCGCCTCTCCCTCCGCCTCTGCCGGGACGGACCGCTCTTGGTCTTCACTGACCCCTTAACTCGACTGTCTCCGCCAGCACCCGCCTCAGCCGAAGAGACCTCCCGGCCCACTCCTGCGTGAGCTCGGGCCGCATTGACCTCTGAGAGGGGACAGCGACTAAATGGGTGTCCGAGCACACCACACAAGTTGCACCTAATTTCCACACAAGATGCGGCAAGATGACCTGTCCCTCCACACAACGCGCACTTCTGCACTTGGCAGCTGGCGCTGAAGTGTGAAGGGCTGCCGCACTTGTGACAGAGCTTAGGCTGCCCCCTGTAGAAAACGAGAATCCTATCCCGGCCGATGAAGGCAGAGGATGGAATGTGGGAAACCGTGCTTCCTAGACATTTCAACTTCACATTGAAAGTCCAGGCTCCCGACCAAATGCCAAATTCGTCCAGGTTTTTCGATGGTACACCCTGGACGTCCCCATACCTACTTAGCCACGTCAGAATATCAACGCAAGAAAGCGATTCATTACGGGTCAAAACGGTCACTTTCTTGACGTTGTTCTGCCGGGTTATCGCCTGAGCGAAAAAACCCTTCCAATCCGGTAAGTTCTTCACCAGCTCATACCCGGACCAGAAAAGCTCTAGGCCCTCCGGCCGGGCAAAGCTGATGTCAAACTCCCTGGAACCATAGGGATGTATCAGGGCGAAGATGTCAGCCACCCTGAAACCCATCTCAAGCAGGAGCTCCACCACCCTCTTTCTCGTAGGGCAGGCATCATTGCTTCTCCACTTGAGACAGACTACATTCCGTCTGGTCCCAGGGCCGGTTGTGGGCAGGGACCAGGTGGTCTCGCCCCCCCTTTCCTCTCGGAAAGCTCGCAGGCCGTGCCTGTCTATCCATAAGGATAGGTCCACCTTCTCACCCTCTACTGTCATTGAACTCTCCCCCTTTTTCAGGGCCTCCAGGAGCCGCCGCTGCAAGTCACCAACCGCGACTCCTGGGAATGAGGAAGCCAACGAGGATAGCCCCCCCCCCCACAGCCGCAGCCACACTGGCATAACTTCTGCCAGGTGTTACGGCCGCAGGAGGGGCAACCGAACCGGCCCCCCCCACTACACTAGCACCAGACACCACACCGGACCCCTCCGGAGGGCGGACACCAGGAGCCGCAGCCATCGCTTTCTCAGCGACGGTCTGCTGACTCCCAGCATCCATCCCACCTTTGGGACCAGATGCAACACCTCCACCAACACCCCTACCACTACCCTGCTCACATGCACCCTTTCTCTCTGCTGGGACAGCTGGTGCAGCAGGTGCAGCAGGTGTCATTTTACCTTTATTTTTTTTATTATTATTTGCCTTATTTTTTCCTCTACTATGCTCCTTGCCACCCTCATTGCCACTGGTCAAGCCCCCCCCTGCTGCCCTTGAGACCTGGGCAGTGATCATCACACTCCTCCCCTCCCCAGCACTTAATTCAGCGCTGGAGAAGGAGGCCGAGACAGAGGGGGCGTGTCCAGTGGCAATGTACATGGCCACCTGTTCTGGTGCAACACAACCTTTCTTAGTGGACCGGAGCACCGTAGTCATATCCTCCCCGGCAGCTCCGGCCCCCGGCTCTTCAATACGCAGGCGCTTACTGCCTGCACCTGTACTCCCAGCTTCGGGAGCGCGTCCAGACACACCCCTGGCCACGCCTCCTTCTTCATTCACCGCCGCCGCCTCCCTTGATCCCCGCCGCACGTTGGCAGCTGCAGGCGGGGACCCAGAACTATCACCGCCGTGGGTAGGAGGGACGGTGACCTCATCGTCACACCGCTCCAGCACCACCCCACATACCTGAACGGCAGGCAGGGCGGTAGCCAGAGCAGTGGACGGAGCGGCTGGCAGAGTGGTGGGCGGGGCCTCCCGATGTTTTTTCCCGCCCCCTCCACTTTCAACAGATGACTGCCGGATCCCGCTTTCTGCCGGCACCTCCTCCCTGCCTCCGCATGCAGGGACGGCGTCCGGCGCCATTTTGGGCTGCACAATCTCCCCGCTCCTCCGCTCAGGCACCACCTCAGATGCCGAGCCAGGGAGTTTAGCGGGATACACGCCTGGTGAAGACTTTTCAGCCTCCACCAAGCGTGTATAGACATAACGTGTCTGGATGTTTTTTTTTTCCTTCTTGCTCTTCCTCTTTTTCTTGCCACTGCTCTCGTCCTCATCCAGCAGGTCTTCTCCAAACGCAAAACCCTGAAAGTCTACCACAGGCGACTCCAACATTTTGATCTCTCTCAGTAGACCACCATCTTCATCGCTTCCCTCCATAGCTGACTCCGCATCCGAAGATGGCAACGCTGGTAACTGCACTTGCTCCTGTTCGGGCGGAATGCCACTATATGCCTCCATTACTGGGGTTACCGGGAGGGCTGGTTCAGACTGCGAGGTTTGGGGCCCTGCCTGGGATGCCAGAGATTCGGAGTCTTCCAACTCCTCCACCTCGCTCTCCGCACCCCCGCACGGCTCCCCTCTCCTCGCAGCCTCCATCTCCTTAAATCGCTCCCCATTTAGCAACTTTTCTCTGAAGGGCCCACTGCCCTCCAGCAACTGGTCTTGCCGCTTCAGGGAGGCCTCCAGGTCCTCTTTAAGTACCCCAATTTTCTCCCTGAGGGGGGGCCTCTTTGACCTGGAGGAGATAGTGGACCTGGCCCTCGTCTCCTTTAGATCCTTTCTTACGGCTTTGAGGTGCCGTCCCAGCTCATCGTATTCTCGCAGGTGGGCAGCTATACGAGAGCTGTAGGTGAGGGTACTCTCTCCCTCCCACCGAGACCCCCAACCTACCTGGGACGACACCTCTCGGCTTCCTGCTGGTAGTCTTTTTCCTCCTGATGTCCTCGGGTCCTCAGGGGGGACTTGGCTACCACCGCGTCCAGATGTTTTCACCCCCTCGCCGCCATCGCTCAGAGTCGGTCGCCGCCCGTCCATACTCCCCTCCGACCCACGCCGGGGAGCAGGGGCACCCTTCCGGGAGCTCATGGCCACAGGACCCCACCAGCTCCCTAGGGAGAGGCAGGGCCTGGGCTGGGGGAAAAGGTGTCACACTCCCCCGCAAGCCTGGAACTCCTCCTGGGGAGCAGATGGTAGGAAACTCCCCAGAGAGGCCTGTGCTGTGGAGGTTCAGGAGCTGCAGCAGACACACCCTTTCACCTCAGCTGCAGACACCAGACACACCCAAGACTGAATCTCTGCTATGGGACCTCTCTCCTCTGTCTGGGTGCCGGGGCCTAAGTATCTGACAATGGCCTGTTCCAGTTGTGGGTGACATGAAGCCTGATTCTCTGCTATGCCATGAAGCCTGATTCTCTGCTATGGGACCTCTCTCCTCTGTCTGGGTGCCGGGGCCTAAATATCTGACAATGGCCTGTTCCAGTGTTGGGTGACATGAAGCCTGATTCTCTGCTATGCCATGAAGCCTGATTCTCTGCTATGGGACCTCTCTCCTCTGTCTGGGTGCCGGGGCCTAAGTATCTGACAATGGCCTGTTCCAGTTGTGGGTGACATGAAGCCTGATTCTCTGCTATGACATGAAGCCTACTTCTCTGCTATGGGACCTCTCTCCTCTGTCTGCGTGCCGGGGCCTAAATATCTGACAATGGCCTGTTCCAGTGGTGGGTGACGTGAAGCCTGATTCTCTGCTATGACATGAAGCCTGATTCTCTGCTATGGGACCTCTCTCCTCTGTCTGGGTGCCGGGGCCTAAGTATCTGACAATGGCCTGTTCAAGTGGTGGGTGACTTGAAGCCTGATTCTCTGCTATGACATGAAGCCTGATTCTCTGGTATGGGACCCCTCTCCTCTGTCTGGGTGCTGGGGCCTAAATATCTGACAATGGCCTGTTCCAGTGGTGTGTGACGTGAAGCCTGATTCTCTGCTATGGGACATCTCTCCTCTTTCTGGGTGCCGAGGCCTAAGTATCTGACAATGGCCTGTTCCAGTGGTGGGTGACGTGAAGCCTGATTCTCTGCTATGACATGAAGCCTGATTCTCTGCTTTGGGACCTCTCTCCTCTGTCTGGGTGCCGGGGCCTAAATATCTGACAATGGCCTTTTCCAGTGGTGGTAACGTGAAGCCTGATTCTCTGCTATGACATGAAGCCTGATTCTCTGCTATGACTTGAAGCCTGATTCTCTGCTATGAAATGAAACCTGATTCTCTGCTATGGGACCTCTCTCCTCTGTCTGGGTGCCGGGGCCTAAAAATATCTGACAGTGGCCTGTTCCAGTGGTGGGTGACGTGAAGCCCGATTCTCTGCTATGCCATGAAGCCTGATTCTCTGCTATGGGACCTCTCTCCTCTGTCTGGGTGCCGGTGCCTAAATATCTGACAATGGCCTGTTCCAGTGTTGGGTGACATAAAGCCTGATTCTCTGCTATGCCATGAAGCCTGATTCTCTGCTATGGGACCTCTCTCATCTGTCTGGGTGCCGGGGCCTAAATATCTGACAATGGCCTGTTCCAGTGGTGGGTGACGTGGAGCCTGATTCTCTGCTATGACATGAAGCCTGATTCTCTGCTATGGGACCTCTCTCCTCTGTCTGGGTGCCGAGGCCTAAATATCTGACAATGGCCTGTTCCAGTGGTGGGTGACGTGAAGCCTGATTCTCTGCTATGACATGAAGCCTGATTCTCTGCTATGACTTGAAGCCTGATTCTCTGCTATGACCTGAAGCCTGATTCTCTGCTATGGGAACTCTTTTTTATTACAAAAATACAAAACTTTGCAGACAGAACATCAAACAGAACAGCTTCCCAGCTGACCCAGCCTCACTCACACTCACACTCTATAAAAAAAAAACTATAAAAACTATATACAAATTATATACAAACGCTAAAAAGAAATGAAACTTACTTAGCCGGTTCAGCTGTAAAACCCAAACCAAAGAAAAACTTGACTACTCGTCAATAAAACGAAAACGCAAAAAATACTATTCTTGCCTATAAAACAATAATAATAATAAAAATAAAACAAACAAACACAAAAACCATTTTTTTTTTTTTTTTTTTTTTTTCCATCACCCAATCTTTTTTTTTATTTTTATTTTTTTTATTTTATTTTTTTCTCTTCTTTCCACACAAAACAAGACAACCTTTTAACTTCCCTAATCTAGCCCTAACCCCCACTACCTATTCCATCACCCCTCACCCATCACCCAAGGCTGACCTCCGCCTCACGTCTCTTTCGTGTCCGCATAGTCCGAGGCCAGCCCTACCTCCACCACCCACATCTAGCCCCTCGCCCCATGTTCTCCCATGTCTGCATAGTCCAGGGCTAGATGCAGGCCTCCCCACTTCAAAACACACATAAAACACATAAAGGCACAAATAAAAGACCCCTTCCCTAGCCCACCCAACCTACCTAGCCCCAACTCATCCTATCTTAATAAACAACATAACTACTTAACACACACTGCAAAATATACAAGACTACCCGAAGGCCCAAGTTCGGTCTCTGTAAGCCTTTCTTCAAGGCTCAACATCCCACAAAACAAAAATCTATGGTGAAAGCATCAGCCCACCACCAGGAAACGTATGACTAGGCTAGGGTACTCTAAAAGCAAAGCCTCTCCAGAGGAGAGAGGCCCTACTGGTACCCAGTCTCTCATACTCCATAGAACGCACCTTCACCAGGTCACCCAGAATGTTCCTACATACCACATCCACTGGGAGGACTTTCTGCTGCGTTGAAACTAAGCACCGTGCATTCCACGTGTAGAACCTAACCACTATACTAACTAAAAAACATGTGCACAGGTCCCTTCTACCAATGTCTCTGAGCACTCCATAGGCCCACTCCGCGTAGGAGAGGCTGGCTAGCCTAGGCCAGCCAATGGAAGCTCCCACCCGGTGGTATACCTCTGTATTAAAGGGACACTGAAGCAGGAAGTGGTCCATACTTTCCAGTATGGTGCCACACTCCTCCCGGGGACAACCCCTTTCATCAGAGTTCCTGTACTTCAAGTTGTCCCTCACATACAGCCTCCCGTGAAAGCAGCGCCAAGCCAAGTCCCAAAACTTCAAGGGGATCCTTGCAGAATTTAGCAACTGTAACCCCTTGTCTAGATCCCGGCTTGGGCAATCCCTGAGGGCCAGGGGCTTCTGGAAGTGGGACAACAAGACCCTCTCGTCAAGGGACCTCCTTGACAGAGTCCTGATCTCCCTCACCTCCAAACCCCACCGGCGGATCACCTTCAGAATCGGGGTGACGTAAGTCGGAAGATATCCGTGAGGCGTACGTAAGTCCTTCACTTGCCCTCCTGTCTCCCATTCCTGGAAGAAAGGCCGAAACCACCCCCGGCAGGAGACTACCCACGGAGAAGCCCTCTCCATCCAGAGGTTCGGCAGATTCGCTTTAACAAAGGTGTTTACAAGAAAAACCACGGGGTTGACCATAGATAACCCCCCTAGTCTCCTCGTGCGGTAAGTCACTTCTCTCTTGATGAGGTCCAGTCTATTCCCCCATAAGAGCTGGAAGAACAGACTATAAACCCGAGTCCAGAAAGGCTCTGGCAAGATACACACGCTACCCAAATAGATAAGCAAAGGGAGTAAGTAGGCCTTGGTCAGGTGTACCCTTTCCCTGAGGGTCAAAGACCAACCCTTCCACTGGTCGACCTTCTGAGCGGCGATCTTAAGCCTGTCGTCCCAATTTTGAGTGGGATAATCCCCATGGCCAAAATGGATGCCTAGGACTTTGGCTGACGACTGGGGCCCTGGGAGGGTGTCCGGGAGATCAAAAGCTGGATCACCCCCTCCCAGCCAGAGACTCTCACACTTATCCCGATTGATCATGGACCCGGATGCCTCCGAGTAGCGATCCACTTCAGACATCACGTACTCCGCCTCCCCTCTTGAGGATACGAAAATGGTGACATCGTCAGCGTACGCCACTACCCTCAGAGTGGCTTCCGGCGCCGCCCGATCCATCCCGACTCCCGCCAACGGTCCACGATCGATCCGCTTAAGAAAGGGATCAATCGCAAACACGTATAAAAGCGGGCTCAAAGGACAACCCTGGCGGACTCCAGACCCAACCTCAAAAGAGCAGCCAGACCAACCGTTCACAAGCAGGAAACTCTCTGCCCCTGCATACAAGATCTTTAACCAATCGACAAACTCCCCCGGCAGGCCATACTTCAGAAGGACCGACCAGAGGTACTCATGGTTCACCCGATCAAACGCCTTTGCTTGATCTAAGGACAGCATGTACCCCCTCCAGTAGCCTGCTCTACTCTGCTCCACTGCCTCTCGGACACCGAGTACAGCACTCAAAGTGCTGCGGCCTGGAACCGAGCAATGCTGAGCCACCGAAAGGAGTTGGGGTGCAAATTTCACCAGCCTATTAAAAAGTATCTTGGCCAGAATCTTTCTGTCCGTATTAAGAAGTGCTATGGGACGCCAGTTCTCAATACGGCTCGGATCCTTACCCTTTGATAGAAGGATCAGAGCTGACCTCCTCATTGACCGAGGCAGAGTGCCCGAGGATAAACACTCATTGAATACCTCAGTCAAGAGGGGACATAAAGAGTCCTTAAAGGTCTTATAAAACTCGGATGTTAAGCCATCCGGGCCTGGCGACTTCTTCAGAGCTAACCCTTCCACCGCCAGGATAACTTCCTCCTTCCTGATCTCTTCTACCAAACCGTCAAAAGAGAGGTGAGCTCCTGACTTAGGGGTGACTCCAGCCAGGAAAGCCGACATCATGTCCCGATCCAGATCCCTCCTCCCCAAGAGGCACGAGTAAAAGGATCTGACGACTTCCAGGATCCCTGATCTGGACCTGTTCAGAGACCCCGTACTATCAACCAGTCCCGTCACTAACTTACTCTTCACTGACATCTTACAATTTCTGTAGGGGTCGGGCGAGCGGTACCTCCCGAAGTCCCTCTCAAAAACTAAAGATGTGTGTCTATCATACTGGCACCTCTTGAGCAAAGATTTCACCCTGGAGATATCCTCGCGGCTACCACCAGTCGAGACCAGATGCTCGAGTTTCCTCCTCAGACCCTGATACAGGCGGTACCTGTCCAGGGACCTGAGGCTCGAGAGCCGGCAGAAGAACTTTGCAGCCCGATCTTTGAATATCTCCCACCACTCTGACTTAGTATCACAGAGATCCAGTAAAGGTACCTGACTCTGAAGGAAGTCCTCAAAGGATTGTCTCACCTCTGCTTCCTCCAAGACACCCGAATTCAGCTTCCAATAACCTCTTCCCATTTGGGGGGATTCTGAAATATTCAGAGAAAACATAATCAAACAGTGATCAGAGAATTCCACCTCCACAACCCTTAAGGGCGAAAAGGTAGCCTCCTCCTTCAAATAAAACCTATCTATTCTAGACCTGGTCTGACTACCTCTATAGAAAGTGAAACCCCCGTGGCCTGGGGTATGCCTAATGTGGACATCCTCCAGACGAGCCTCACTAGCTACTCTATTCAGAAAAATACTATCATAAGTCAGCCGGTTTCTGGTGCCTCCCCTGTCTTGGGGCCTTGTGACAGTATTAAAGTCCCCACCAAAAACCACCTGCCGACTTGTAAAAAGGAAAGGCTTAATCCTCATAAAGAGACATTTCCTGTCCCACCTGGACTGGGGCCCGTATATATTGATCAGGCGCAGTTCCTGTCCCCTCATGAGGATATCCAAGATCAAACACCTCCCCATTTCTAATTCAATTACTCGTCGGCATTCTACCGGTGCGGTAAAAAGGACCGCCACTCCGCTGTACGGCTCAGCCGCAAGAGACCAGTAGGAGGGCCCTGGTCTCCACTCCCTCTTGGCTTTATAAATCGCTGCCAAATCTGGCAGCCTGGTCTCTTGCAAAAACAAAATGTCAGCTTCAACATGGCTGAGAAAATCGAAGGCTGTAAAACGAGCCGCATCCGACTTAATGCTGGCGACATTAATGGTCGCCAGAGTCAGCAGAGCGGGTACCGCCATAAAGAGTAGTTAAATTAGATGGCCTTCTTCCCATCCTTCTCCCCCCTCCCGGGGCTGTCTTCTAGAGCAGCGCGACTTCTCTTGAGGGAGATAGTGGTATCCATCTCTGCCACCACCACCTCCCTCTGCGCACCACTCCTGGCTTTCTCAGTCTCAGGGCCCGGTTTTACCACCCCTCCTGAGGACCTTGCATCCCCACCAGAGGGGGGCGCGGGGCCCCCTGAAGGTCCTCCCTCCTTCGCCCCCGGCCCCTCACCTTCAACCCCCTCCTCAGCAGAGGAGGCAGAGGTCTCATCCAAAGTGAGGTACCGGTTGGAGAGCTCCAGAGGGGAGCCGGTTACACCTTCCCTGGCAACCTTGGTCGGGCTAGATCTTTTCTTAGTACGCCATTTCCGTCTACTTTGGGACTCTGCCCCACTACCCTCTGCAGCACTTTCGTAGTGCGAGGACAGAGTCTCTTCGGTCCGATCCAGTCTCTCAATCTCCTCCTCCAGCTCCCTGCCCCCTAGGGTCTCGGATTCAGGAGGGGCAGTCGTTTGGGAGGGAGCGGGCATCACCCCAGGATGGGGTTCCTCCCCCTCCCTCTCCGCCTGACGCCTCTCTCTCCGCCTCTGCCGGGACGGGTTGTTCCGGTTCCTCATTGACCCCTTAACTCCACTGCCTTTGCCACTACCTGCCTCAGCCGAAGGGACCTCCCGGCCCGCTCCTGCATGAGCTCGGGCCGCATTGGCCTCAGAGAGAGGGCAGCGACTGAAGGGGTGCCCGAGCTCACCACACAGATTGCATCTAATCTCCTCACAAGATGCGGCTAGATGACCTGTCCCCCCACACAACGCGCACTTCTGCACTTGGCAGCTGGCGCTGAAGTGTGTGGGGCTGCCGCACTTGTGACAGAGCTTAGGCTGCCCTCTGTAAAAGACTAAGATCCTGTCTCGGCCGATAAAGGCAGATGATGGAATGTGGGAAACTGTACTCCCCAGACGTTTGAGTTTGATATCAAACGTCCAGGCACCCGACCAAATGCCAAACTCGTCCAAGTTTTTAGCTGGTACTCCCTGGACCTCTCCGTACCTACCCAGCCAGGTCATGATGTCAACACAAGAGAGCGACTCGTTACGGGTCAAAACGGTCACTCTCTTGACCTCACTCTGGCGGGTTATTGCTTTTGCAGCGAAACCACGCCAGTCCGGCATGTTCTTCACCAGCTCATATCCGGACCAGAAGAGCTCAAGCCCCTCCGGCCGGACAAAGCTGATGTCAAACTCCTTGGAACCAAACGGATGGATCAAGGCAAAGATGTCGGTTGCCTTGAAACCCATCCCAAGCAGGAGCTCCACTACCCTCTTTCTAGTAGGGCAAGCTTCATCGCTACTCCACCTGAGACAGACCACATTCCGTCTGGCTCCAGGGCCGGTTGTGGGTGAAGACCAGGTGGTCTCGCCCCCGTTCTGTTCTCGGAAGGTCCGGACGCCATGTCTGTTGAACCAGAAAGACAGGTCCACCTTCTTCCCCTCTACGGTAATGGAGCTCTCCCCCTTTTTGAGGGCCTCCAGCAGTCGCCGCTGCAAGTCACCATTACTAGACCCTGAGAGCGAGGAAGCCAACGAAGCCAGCCCCTCCCCCCCCACGGCCGCGGCCACACTGGCATAACTCCTGCCAGGCGCCACGGATGCAGGAGGGGCAACCGAACCGGCTCCCCCCCTTCTACCTGCCTCAACTGTCGCACCGGATCCCTCTGAGGGGGCCACACGGTGGGACCCCGCCACTTTTCCAGCAGCAGGGCAACCCCCCGCATTCACCCCCCCATCGGGACCCGGAGCGACCCCTAAACTAACACCCCCTCCACAACCCTTTTGGGTGACCACTTTTTCAGTAGTCACCTTTACAGGGACTACCTTAATCACATCGGACCCCATACACACTGCTGGGCCAGCTGACACTTTATTTACATCATTTAAATTGCTTTTATTTACATTGCTTTTATTTATATCGTCACTTTTATCCTTTTTATCCTTCCCTCCGCTACCACCTGCCGCACTCAGGACCTGGGCACTGGTGGTCACTACCCCCACCTCCCCTGCGCTTGATTCAGCGCTGGGGGCAGAGGCAGAAGCGGAGGGAATGACACCGGTGGCCACATAGGCGGCCATGGAGGAGGGGGAGACACATCCCCTCCTCCTAACAGTTCTTCTTCTTGAGAAGCGCCGTGCCGTGGCACCACTGCGCTCAGCAAGCCGATGCTTTCCACTCCTAAATTGTCCTTTAGGAGCGCTCTCAGCCTCATCCAGGGACACACCGACAGACACGCCACCCGGCCCGCCCACCACTCCCGCAGCACCGCTCCCCGTCACCAACACTGTGGCGCAGGAGGGCGGAGCAGCGGGACCGGAGGAGAAACCAGGGAAACTTGGAGCCATCTTTATGGGAGAGAGGGGAGGAGCGCCGGCCACGGCAGCCGCCCCCACCACGTCACTCCGCCGCAGGTCCACCACACACTCATTCAGCGTGTTTAGGACCGCGGCGGGGACGGACGGGGTTAGCCGCGTCACCGGAAAGCCCCCCCCACCCTCCGAACTCGCCGCCCTCAATGCCTGCGTGTTGAACTTTTCAGTCCCTCCTTCCCTCGGGCCGCCCCCACTACTGCAAGTTAGGACGGCATCCTCCGCCATCTTGGACACCTCGTGTTTTTTCTCCCCACTCCCGCCGCCCGGTCCCACAGCAGAGACCGGGGCTGGGAGGATGGTGGGGGTTGCAATCCAAGCAGACTTTTCAGCCTGCCCGGATTGCTGGGGGTGAGAAACATACACATATCTCACCTCCACTCTGCTTTTTTCTTTCTTCTTTTTTTCCTTCCTTTTTTTCTTTTCAATATCTTCATCTTCATCTGGAAGCTCTTCTCCAAACAAAAAACTGCCTTCATGGAGCCGGGGTGACTCCAGGCGTTTAATCTCAGCCATGAGCCCTCCCCCGACTCCACTACTTCCACTTTCAATTTCATCTTCTGAACTTGTGAGGGGCAGGCACACCTGTTCAGCGGTGATCCCAGTGTCCATGGCCTGCTCCTCTTTCTCTGTCTTTTTCTCTGCCTCTGGTTCTTCCTCATCGTCTGAGGGGTCGGCCATTTGCAGACTTCCCTGGGCCATGATGAAAAATTTCTCTTCGTTTTTAAGTTTTTCTTGGAAGGGGCCACTACTTTTCAGTATAATTGCCCTCCTTGCTTCCATTTCTTTTATCTTTTCTTTTAGGACCTTTATCCTCTCTGATATCTCAGGTCTTTTATTTCTTGAAGCCTTGTCTGCCTTTACTCTTTCCAGCTTTATCTCGCTTCTGAGCTTTTTTAAGGCTTTGCCGGCATCTTCATATTCCCTGAGGTAGGCCGCAATACGGGAGCTGTACATGGAGACCGATTCCTGGGGCCTTTTGATGCCCCAGTCAGTCTCCATCCTCCCTGACCCACCCCAAGGAACACTCCGCTCACCTGCAGGGTTACCGTCCACCCTCCCGGACTTGCTGGTGGTCTTCACAGCCCCGCTCCCAGGGGCTGCAGGGGACGCCACAGCATGACCCCTGCTCGATCTTCTGACCCCTGGGACGGATGATGGTGCAGAGGCCGGTAATTCGCCTCCCCTACCTCCCGCCGGCCTACCCCGGGAAGCAGGATCCTGGGTCCCAACTGGAAATATAGCTCCAGGCCTCCACCAACTCCCTAAGGAGAGGCAGGGCCTGGGCTGGGGAGAGGTGTTGAAAACTCCCCGCAAGCCTGGAACTCCTCCTGGGGAGCAGATGGTAGGAAACTCCCCGGAGAGGCCTGTGCTGTGGAGGTTCAGGAGCTGCAGCAGACACACCCTTTCACCTCAGCTGCAGACACCAGACACACCCAAGACTGAATCTCTGCAATGGGACCTCTCTCCTCTGTCTGGGTGCCGAGGCCTAAAAATATCTGACAGTGGCCTGTTCCAGTGGTGGGTGACGGGAAGCCTGATTCTCTGCTATGCCATGAAGCCTGATTCTCTGCTATGGGACCTCTCTCCTATGTCTGGGTGTCGGGGCCTAAATATCTGACAATGGCCTGTTCCAGTGGTGGGTGATGTGAAGCCTGATTCTCTGCTATGACATGAAGCCTGATTCTCTGCTATGACTTGAAGCCTGATTCTCTGCTATGACATGAAACCTGATTCTCTGCTATGGGACCTCTCTCCTCTGTCTGGGTGCCGGGGCCTAAAAATATCTGACAGTGGCCTGTTCCAGTGGTGGGTGACGTGAAGCCCGATTCTCTGCTATGCCATGAAGCCTAAATTCTCTGCTATGGGACCTCTCTCCTCTGTCAGGGTGCCGGGGCCTAAGTATCTGACAATGGCCTGTTCAAGTGGTGGGTGACTTGAAGCCTGATTCTCTGCTATGACATGAAGCCTGATTCTCTGGTATGGGACCCCTCTCCTCTGTCTGGGTGCTGGGGCCTAAATATCTGACAATGGCCTGTTCCAGTGGTGTGTGACGTGAAGCCTGATTCTCTGCTATGGGACATCTCTCCTCTGTCTGGGTGCCGAGGCCTAAGTATCTGACAATGGCCTGTTCCAGTGGTGGGTGACGTGAAGCCTGATTCTCTGCTATGACATGAAGCCTGATTCTCTGCTTTGGGACCTCTCTCCTCTGTCTGGGTGCCGGGGCCTAAATATCTGACAATGGCCTTTTCCAGTGGTGGGTGACGTGAAGCCTGATTCTCTGGTATGACATGAAGCCTGATTCTCTGCTATGACTTGAAGCCTGATTCTCTGCTATGAAATGAAACCTGATTCTCTGCTATGGGACCTCTCTCCTCTGTCTGGGTGCCGGGGCCTAAAAATATCTGACAGTGGCCTGTTCCAGTGGTGGGTGACGTGAAGCCCGATTCTCTGCTATGCCATGAAGCCTGATTCTCTGCTATGGGACCTCTCTCCTCTGTCTGGGTGCCGGTGCCTAAATATCTGACAATGGCCTGTTCCAGTGTTGGGTGACATGAAGCCTGATTCTCTGCTATGCCATGAAGCCTGATTCTCTGCTATGGGACCTCTCTCATCTGTCTGGGTGCCGGGGCCTAAATATCTGACAATGGCCTGTTCCAGTGGTGGGTGACGTGAAGCCTGATTCTCTGCTATGACATGAAGCCTGATTCTCTGCTATGGGACCTCTCTCCTCTGTCTGGGTGCCGAGGCCTAAATATCTGACAATGGCCTGTTCCAGTGGTGGGTGACGTGAAGCCTGATTCTCTGCTATGACATGAAGCCTGATTCTCTGCTATGACTTGAAGCCTGATTCTCTGCTATGACCTGAAGCCTGATTCTCTGCTATGGGACCTCTCTCCTCTGTCTGGGTGCCGAGGCCTAAAAATATCTGACAGTGGCCTGTTCCAGTGGTGGGTGACGGGAAGCCTGATTCTCTGCTATGCCATGAAGCCTGATTCTCTGCTATGGGACCTCTCTCCTATGTCTGGGTGTCGGGGCCTAAATATCTGACAATGGCCTGTTCCAGTGGTGGGTGATGTGAAGCCTGATTCTCTGCTATGACATGAAGCCTGATTATCTGCTATGACTTGAAGCCTGATTCTCTGCTATGACATGAAACCTGATTCTCTGCTATGGGACCTCTCTCCTCTGTCTGGGTGCCGGGGCCTAAAAATATCTGACAGTGGCCTGTTCCAGTGGTGGGTGACGTGAAGCCCGATTCTCTGCTATGCCATGAAGCCTAAATTCTCTGCTATGGGACCTCTCTCCTCTGTCTGGGTGCCGGGGCCTAAGTATCTGACAATGGCCTGTTCAAGTGGTGGGTGACTTGAAGCCTGATTCTCTGCTATGACATGAAGCCTGATTCTCTGGTATGGGACCCCTCTCCTCTGTCTGGGTGCTGGGGCCTAAATATCTGACAATGGCCTGTTCCAGTGGTGTGTGACGTAAATCCTGATTCTCTGCTATGGGACATCTCTCCTCTGTCTGGGTGCCGAGGCCTAAGTATCTGACAATGGCCTGTTCCAGTGGTGGGTGACGTGAAGCCTGATTCTCTGCTATGACATGAAGCCTGATTCTCTGCTTTGGGACCTCTCTCCTCTGTCTGGGTGCCGGGGCCTAAATATCTGACAATGGCCTGTTCCAGTGGTGGGTGACGTGAAGCCTGATTCTCTGCTATGA
The DNA here is from genome assembly GCF_905171765.1 of Bufo bufo. Lineage (NCBI taxonomy): Eukaryota > Metazoa > Chordata > Amphibia > Anura > Bufonidae > Bufo > Bufo bufo. The sequence continues at coordinate 367,313,670 of NC_053389.1, forward strand.
CATGAAGCCTGATTCTCTGCTATGACTTGAAGCCTGATTCTCTGCTATGAAATGAAACCTGATTCTCTGCTATGGGACCTCTCTCCTCTGTCTGGGTGCCGGGGCCTAAAAATATCTGACAGTGGCCTGTTCCAGTGGTGGGTGACGTGAAGCCCGATTCTCTGCTATGCCATGAAGCCTGATTCTCTGCTATGGGACCTCTCTCCTCTGTCTGGGTGCCCGGGCCTAAGTATCTGACAATGGCCTGTTCCATTTGTGGGTGACATGAAGCCTGATTCTCTGCTATGACATGAAGCCTGCTTCTCTGCTATGGGACCTCTCTCCTCTGTCTGGGTGCCGGGGCCTAAATATCTGACAATAGCCTGTTCCAGTGGTGGGTGACGTGAAGCCTGATTCTCTGCTATGACATGAAGCCTGATTCTCTGCTATGACATAAAGCCTGATTCTCTGCTATGGGACCTCTCTCCTCTGTCTGGGTGCCGGGGCCTAAAAATATCTGACAATGGCCTGTTCCAGTGGTGGGTGACGTGAAGCCTGATTCTCTGCTATGCCATGAAGCATGATTCTCTGCTATGGGACCTCTCTCCTCTGTCTGGGTGCCGGGGCCTAAATATCTGACAGTGGCCTGTTCCAGTGGTGGGTGACGTGAAGCCCGATTCTCTGCTATGCCATGAAGCCTGATTCTCTGCTATGGGACCTCTCTCCTCTGTCTGAATGCCGGGGCCTAAGTATCTGACAATGGCCTGTTCCAGTTGAGGGTGACATGAAGCCTGATTCTCTGCTATGACATGAAGCCTGCTTCTCTGCTATGGGACCTCTCTCCTCTGTCTGAATGCCGGGGCCTAAGTATCTGACAATGGCCTGTTCCAGTTGTGGGTGACATGAAGCCTGATTCTCTGCTATAACATGAAGCCTGATTCTCTGCTATGACATGAAGCCTGATTCTCTGCTATGACATGAAGCCTGATTCTCTGCTATGGGACCTCTCTCCTCTGTCTGGGTACCGGGGCCTAAAAATATCTGACAATGGCCTGTTCCAGTGGTGGGTGACGTGAAGCCTGATTCTCTGCTATGCCATGAAGCCTGATTCTCTGCTATGGGACCTCTCTCCTCTGTCTGGGTGCAGGGGGCCTAAATATCTGACAATGACCTGTTCTAGTGGTGGGTGACGTGAAGCCTGATTCTCTGCTATGACATGAAGCCTGATTCTCTGCTATGCCATGAAGCCTGATTCTCTGGTATGGGACCTCTCTCCTCTGTCTGGGTGCCGGGGCCTAAATATCTGACAATGGCCTGTTCCAGTGGTGGGTGACGTGAAGCCTGATTCTCTGCTATGACATGAAGCCTGATTCTCTGCTATGGGACCTCTCTCCTCTGTCTTGGTGCCGGGGCCTAAGTATCTGACAATGGCCTGTTCCAGTGGTGGGTGACGTGAAGCCTGATTCTCTGCTATGACATGAAGCCTGCTTCTCTGCTATGGGACCTCTCTCCACTGTCTGGGTGCCGGGGCCTAAATATCTGACAATGGCCTGTTCCAGTGGTGGGTGACGTGAAGCCTGATTCTCTGCTATGACATGAAGCCTGATTCTCTGCTATGGGACCTCTCTCCTCTGTCTGGGTGCCGGGGCCTAAATATCTGACAATGGCCTGTTCCAGTGGTGGGTGACGTGAAGCCTGATTTTCTGCTATGACATGAAGCCTGATTCTCTGCTATGACATGAAGCCTGATTCTCTGCTATGGGACCTCTCTCCTCTGTCTGGGTGCCGGGGCCTAAAAATATCTGACAGTGGCCTGTTCCAGTGGTGGGTGACGTGAAGCCTGATTCTCTGCTATGCCATGAAGCCTGATTCTCTGCTATGGGACCTCTCTCCTCTGTCTGGGTGCCGGGCCTAAATATCTGACAATGGCCTGTTCCAGTGGTGGGTGACGTGAAGCCTGATTCTCTACTATGACATGAAGCCTGATTCTCTGCTATGACTTGAAGCCTGATTCTCTGCTATGACATGAAGCCTGATTCACTGGTACGGGACCTCTCTCCTCTGTCTGGGTGCCGGGGCCTAAATATCTGACAATGGCCTGTTCCAGTGGTGGGTGACGTGAAGCCTGATTCTCTGCCATGACATGAAGCCTGATTCTCTGCTATGACTTGAAGCCTGATTCTCTGCTATGGGACCTTTCTCCTCTGTCTGGGTGCCGGGGCCTAAATATCTGACAATGGCCTGTTCCAGTGGTGGGTGACGTGAAGCCTGATTCTCTGCTATGCCATGAAGCCTGATTCTCTGCTTTGGGACCTCTCTCCTCTGTCTGGGTGCCGGGCCTAAATATCTGACAATGGCCTGTTCAAGTGGTGGGTGACGTGAAGCCTGATTCTCTGCTATGACATGAAGCCTGATTCTCTGCTATGACTTGAAGCCTGATTCTCTGCTATGACATGAAGCCTGCTTCTCTGCTATGGGACCTCTCTCCTCTGTCTGGGTGCCGGGGCCTAAATATCTGACAATGGCCTGTTCCAGTGGTGGGTGACGTGAAGCCTGATTCTCTGCTATGACATGAAGCCTGATTCTCTGCTATGGGACCTCTCTCCTCTGTCTGGGTGCAGGGGGCCTAAATATCTGACAATGACCTGTTCTAGTGGTGGGTGACGTGAAGCCTGATTCTCTGCTATGACATGAAGCCTGATTCTCTGCTATGCCATGAAGCCTGATTCTCTGGTATGGGACCTCTCTCCTCTGTCTGGGTGCCGGGGCCTAAATATCTGACAATGGCCTGTTTCAGTGGTGGGTGACGTGAAGCCTGATTCTCTGCTATGACATGAAGCCTGATTCTCTGCTATGGGACCTCTCTCCTCTGTCTTGGTGCCGGGGCCTAAGTATCTGACAATGGCCTGTTCCAGTGGTGGGTGACGTGAAGCCTGATTCTCTGCTATGACATGAAGCCTGCTTCTCTGCTATGGGACCTCTCTCCTCTGTCTGGGTGCCGGGGCCTAAATATCTGACAATGGCCTGTTCCAGTGGTGGATGACGTGAAGCCTGATTCTCTGCTATGACATGAAGCCTGATTCTCTGCTATGGGACCTCTCTCCTCTGTCTGGGTGCCGGGGCCTAAATATCTGACAATGGCCTGTTCCAGTGGTGGGTGACGTGAAGCCTGATTTTCTGCTATGACATGAAGCCTGATTCTCTGCTATGACATGAAGCCTGATTCTCTGCTATGGGACCTCTCTCCTCTGTCTGGGTGCCGGGGCCTAAAAATATCTGACAGTGGCCTGTTCCAGTGGTGGGTGACGTGAAGCCTGATTCTCTGCTATGCCATGAAGCCTGATTCTCTGCTATGGGACCTCTCTCCTCTGTCTGGGTGCCGGGCCTAAATATCTGACTATGGCCTGTTCCAGTGGTGGGTGACGTGAAGCCTGATTCTCTGCTATGACATGAAGCCTGATTCTCTGCTATGACTTGAAGCCTGATTCTCTGCTATGACATGAAGCCTGATTCACTGGTACGGGACCTCTCTCCTCTGTCTGGGTGCCGGGGCCTAAATATCTGACAATGGCCTGTTCCAGTGGTGGGTGACGTGAAGCCTGATTCTCTGCCATGACATGAAGCCTGATTCTCTGCTATGACTTGAAGCCTGATTCTCTGCTATGGGACCTTTCTCCTCTGTCTGGGTGCCGGGGCCTAAATATCTGACAATGGCCTGTTCCAGTGGTGGGTGACGTGAAGCCTGATTCTCTGCTATGACATGAAGCCTGATTCTCTGCTATGACTTGAAGCCTGATTCTCTTCTATGACATGAAGCCTGCTTCTCTGCTATGGGACCTCTCTCCTCTGTCTGGGTGCCGGGGCCTAAATATCTGACAATGGCCTGTTCCAGTGGTGGGTGACGTGAAGCCTGATTCTCTGCTATGACATGAAGCCTGATTCTCTGCTATGGGACCTCTCTCCTCTGTCTGGGTGCCGGGGCCTAAATATCTGACAATGGCCTGTTCCAGTGGTGGGTGACGTGAAGCCTGATTCTCTGCTATGACATGAAGCCTGATTCTCTGCTATGACCTGAAGCCTGATTCTCTGCTATGGGACCTCTCTCCTCTGTCTGGGTGCCGGGGCCTAAAAATATCTGACATTGGTCTGTTCCAGTGGTGGGTGACGTGAAGCCTGATTCTCTGCTATGCCATGAAGCCTGATTCTTTGCTATGGGACCTCTCTCCTCTGTCTGGGTGCCGGGGCCTAAATATCTGACAATGGCCTGTTCCAGTGGTGGGTGACGTGAAGCCTGATTCTCTGCTATGACATGAAGCCTGATTCTCTGCTATGACATGAAGCCTGATTCTCTGCTATGACATGAAGCCTTATTCTCTGCTATGGGACCTTTCTCCTCTGTCTGGGTGCCGGGGCCTAAAAATATCTGACAGTGGCCTGTTCCAGTGGTGAGTGACGTGAAGCCTGATTCTCTGCTATGCTATGAAGCCTGATTCTCTGGTATGGGACCTTCTCCTCTGTCTGGGTGCCGGGGCCTAAATATCTGACAATGGCCTGTTCCAGTGGTGGGTGACGTGAAGCCTGATTCTCTGCTATGACATGAAGCCTGATTCTCTGCTATGACTTGAAGCCTGATTCTCTGCTATGACATGACGCCTGCTTCTCTGCTATGAGACCTCTCTCCTCTGTCTGGGTGCCAGGGCCTAAATATCTGACAATGGCCTGTTCCAGTGGTGGGTGACGTGAAGCCTGATTCTCTGATATGACTTGAAGCCTAATTCTATGCTATGACATGAAGCCTGATTCTCTGCTATGGGACCTCTCTCCTCTGTCTGGGTGCCGGGGCCTAAATATCTGACAATGGCCTGTTCCAGTGGTGGGTGATGTGAAGCCTGATTCTCTGCTATGACATGAAGCCTGATTCTCTGCTATGACTTGAAGCCTGATTCTATGCTATGACATGAAGCCTGATTCTCTGCTATGGGACCTCTCTCCTCTGTCTGGGTGCCGGGGCCTAAATATCTGACAATGGCCTGTTCCAGTGGTGGGTGACGTGAAGCCTGATTCTCTGCTATGACATGAAGCCTGATTCTCTGCTATGACTTGAAGCCTGATTCTCTGCTATGGGACCTCTCTCCTCTGTCTGGGTGCCGGGGCCTAAATATCTGACAATGGCCTGTTCTAGTGGTGGGTGACGTGAAGCCTGATTCTCTGCTATGTTTGAAATCTCATTTTTTTTATCAAATAAACAAAGATCATCACATAGTATAAAGCGTAATATAGCGTGTATCACATCACAATCACATTTAGATATACAGCATCAAAGGCAATGCCTAACAATACAAGCTAGGATGTGACCACCACTTGTCTAGGGCTAAAAGGCCCTTAAAGCGATCGATCTTACAGTACAAATATACATAACAACAGTTACATATCAATAAAGGAAGGGTAAAAAACAAAGCCCCAACATTGTGTCAACCCTAAGTATTGTGTAATTTGCTCAGGTCAGTAGTGGAGGTAGGACTGTTCATATTGTCTGAGATATGGTACAAACATATATTGACTGTTTGTCACCAGAGTAGGTCTCTATAATGGACCGGACAGAAAACGGGCAGAAGGGGAGAAAGAAAATGGCCATCTACCACAAATCTTAGATTCTCTGCTATGACATGAAGCCTGATTCTCTGCCATGAGACCTCTCTCCAATTGATATTAGTTAATTTTAATTAATTTTATTTTAATTTTAATTCATTTCCCTATCCACATTTGATTGCAGGGGATTTACCTACATTTTGCTGCCTTTTGCAGCCCTTTAGCCCTTTCCTGGGCTATTTTACAGCCTTTTTAGTGCCGAAAAGTTCGGGTCCCCATTGACTTTAATGGGGTTCGGGGCGAAGTTCGGGTCGAGTTCAGATCCCGAACCTGAACATTTCCGGGAAGTTCGGCCGAACTTCTCGAACCCGAACATCCAGGTGTTCGCTCAACTCTAATCTTTACAATTCTTTTAATTCCTTAAATTCATCCTTCTACCTATGCAATGCATTTTACGCATACGGCATGTACCTTTGTCATTTTATTAAGCCTTCATTTTATATAATTTATTGTAATGAATTTATTGTATTTTACTATGCCTTTGACATAAGTGTCATCTTTTACCCCACCTGCCATTAGCAACCCCAAAGCGGCCATTATCCAGGGCCACTGCATTGTAACCCCCCCCCCCTCTCTTACACTACCCTTCCTTGTTCATCCTCCATTGAATTTTCCCCTTATATGTTTCCATATATTTTCTATATACACTCACCTAAACAATTATTAGGAACACCATACTAATACGGTGTTGGACCCCCTTTTGCCTTCAGAACTGCCTTAATTCTACGTAGCATTGATTCAACAAGGTGCTGATAGCATTCTTTAGAAATGTTGGCCCATATTGATAGGATAGCATCTTGCAGTTGATGGAGATTTGAGGGATGCACATCCAGGGCACGAAGCTCCCATTCCACCACATCCCAAAGATGCTCTATTGGGTTGAGATCTGGTGACTGTGGGGGCCATTTTAGTACAGTGAACTTATTGTCATGTTCAAGAAACCAATTTGAAATGATTTGAGCTTTGTGACATGGTGAATTATCCTGATGGAAGTAGCCATCAGAGGATGGATACATGTTCTCATTCTGTTTACGCCAAATTCGGACTATACAATTTGAATGTCTCAACAGAAATCGAAACTCATCAGACCAGGCAACATTTTTCCAGTCTTCAACAGTCTAATTTTGGTGAGCGAGTGCAAATTGTAGCCTCTTTTTCCTATTTGTAGTGGAGATGAGTGGTACCCGGTGGGGTCTTCTGCTGTTTTAGCCCATCCGCCTCAAGGTTGTGCGTGTTGTGGCTTCACAAATGCTTTGCTGCATACCTCGGTTGTAACGAGTGGTTATTTCAGTCAACGTTGCTCTTCTATCAGATTGAATCAGTCGGCCCATTCTCCTCTGACCTCTAGCATCCACAAGGCATTTTTGCCCACAGGACTGCCGCATACTGGATGTTTTTCCCTTTTCACACCATTCTTTGTAAACCCTAGAAATGGTTGTGCGTGAAAATCCCAGTAACTGAGCAGATTGTGAAATACTCAGACCGGCCCGTCTGGCACCAACAACCATGCCACGATCAAAATTGCTTAAATCACCTTTCTTTCCCATTCTGACATTCAGTTTGGAGTTCAGGAGATTGTCTTGACCAGGACCACCCCCCTAAATGCATTGAAGCAACTGCCATGTGATTGGTTGACTAGATAATTGCATTAATGAGAAATAGAACAGGTGTTCCTAATAATTCTTTAGGTGAGTCTATATTTATAATGTATTTTTAATCACTGTGACTATACATTTATTACCTTATGAATCTTCAGGGGGCATTTAACCAGCCCCCGAGTGATGTGGCTGGCTGGAAAGAGCCCTTCTCCTAGCAGGCCATACATTTTTAGCACCCCAGCAGCTCTAGCATCCTGTTGCTAGGACATGGAAGTCACGTGCCCGGCCGTTTCACACCACGTGACCTTCCCCGGCTTCACTTTGTTCCCACCAGTACAGGCGTTGTGTTGCCGAGCGACGGAGGTCACGTGCCCGGCAATATGACACGTGACCCACCTCCTCGGCTCACATGACCTTCCCAGGCCCTGCGATAGCTCCGACAAGACTCGGAGCCAACACCAAATTAAAACACATGGCATACCCTCCTCCAAGTGGACGGACCCTGCATTTATCTGATCAAATAATAAATAAATAAGAAATTCTGTTCACTAATCATCACCCTCATTTCCAGCATTGAGGAATCCCCCAGCGTCACCCCCTCCCCACCCCCTACCCTTCACCCCCAGTGCTTTTGGAGTGTATTTAAGTGTATGTATTCTACATTTATGTATCCAAGTTATTTTTACCTGAAGAAGAGGTATATCCCTAAACGCGTTGTACCGCTTGCCTAATAAAGAACCCTGCATCTCAATTGAAACATCTGTTTTTTTTTGCACCGTGGGACACTCCTTTCCTTGCTGTTCTAGGTAAAGAGGCAGGCCAGCCAGTATCATGTTTCCCCATGGCCCTGCCATAATCATCTCGAGCATCTTATTGCTACCTGCCACTACGTGAACAGGTAATATTTGCATGTAGCTGTACAATGGGTCTCCAGAATTAATTTTACTTGTAGACAATAGGTACCCAATCCAGCACTGACATGCTATATACCATAACTATATCCAATGTGATTTAGCAATATATACATATAGTGTATAGTCAACATCACACTCATTGGCATTAAAAGGCTTATCCAAGTATTTAAAGGGAACCTGTCACCGGGATTTTGGGAATAGAGCTGAGGAGATGGGTTGCTAGATGGCAACTAGCACATCCGCAATACCCAATCCCCAGAGCTCTGTGTGCTTTTATTGTGTAAAAAAAAACGATTTGATATATATGCAAATTAACCTGAGATGAGTCAGAGCTTGAAAATATGACTCTTCTCTGGTCACACAAGTAAGATATAACTCTTTTATGTTAATATGCATATGTATCAAATCGTTTTTTTTTACACAATAAAAGCACACAGAGCTATGGGGACTGGGTATTGCGGATGTGCTAGTGGCCATCTAGCAAACCATGTCCTCAGCTCTATACCCAAAATCCCGGTGACAGGTTCCCTTTAAAACATAGTAACATAGTACATAAGGCCGAAAAAAGACATTTGTCCATCCAGTTCGGCCTGTTATCCTACAAGTTGATCCAGAGGAAGGCAAAAAAAAAAACTGTGAGGTAGAAACCAATTTTCCCCACTTTAGGGGAATAAAAAATTCCTTCCCGACTCCAATCAGGCAATCAGAATAACTCCCTGGATCAACGACCCCTCTCTAGTAGCTATAGCCTGTAATATTATTACGCTCCAGAAATACATCCAGGCCCCTCTTGAATTATTTTATTGTACTCACCATCACCACCTCCTCAGGCAGAGAGTTCCATAGTCTCACTGCTCTTACCGTAAAGAATCCTTTCTATGTTTCTTTACGGTAAGGATGTCCCCTCATCACAGCACTGGGAATAAATAGATGATGGGGTAGATCTCTGTACTGACCCCTGATATATTTATACATATTAATTAGATCTCCCCTCAGTCGTCTTTTTTCTAAAGTGAATAACCCTAATTTTGATAATCTTTCAGGGTACTGTAGTTGCCCCATTCCAGTAATTAGTTTAGTTGCCCTCTTCTGGACCTTCTCCAGCTCTGCTATGTCTGCCTTGTTTACAGGAGCCCAGAACTGTACACAGTACTCCATGTGTGGTCTGACTAGAGATTTGTAAAGTGGTAGGATTATGTTCTTATCACGGGCATCTATGCCCCTTCTGATGCAACCCATTATCTTATTGGCCTTGGCAGCCACTTGATACTGGTTTTTGCAGCTTAGTTTGCTGTTTATTAAAATTCCTAGATCCTTTTCCATGTCAGTGTTACCGAGTGTTTAATCATTTAGTATGTACGGGTGACTTGCATTATTCCTTCCCATGTGCATAACTTTACAGTTGTCAGTGTTAAACCTCATCTGCCACTTATCTGCCCAAGCCTCCAATCTATCCAGATCCCTCTGTAGTAGTATTCTGTCCTCTTCAGTGTAAATTACTTTACACAGTTTAGTGTAATCTGAGAAAATTTATACTTTACTATGCAAGCCTTCTACAAGATCATTAATAAATATATTGAAGAGAATAGGGCCAATACTGACCCCTGAGGTACCCCACTAGTGACAGTGACCCAATCTGAGTGTGTACCGTTAATAACCACCCTCTGTTTTCTATCATTGAGCCAGTTACTTACCCACAAACAGACGTTTTCTCCCAGTCCGAGCATTCTCATTTTATATACTAACCTTTTATGTGGTACTGTGTCAAATGCTTTGGAAAAGTCCAGATATACGACATACATTGATTCGCCGCTGTCAAGTCTAGAACTTACCTCCTCATAGAAACTGATTAAATTTGTTTGGCATGACCGATCCCTCACGAAGCCATGTTGATATGGCGTTATTTGCTTATTTCCGTTGAGATGCTCTAAGATAGCATCTCTCAGAAAACCTTCGAACAGTTTACCCACAACAGATGTTAAACTTACCGGCCTATAGTTTCCAGGCTCTGTTTTTGGACCCTTTTTGAATATTGGCACCACATTTGCCATGCACCAATCCTGTGGGACATTCCCTGTCAGTATAGAGTCCGCAAATATCAGAAATAAGGGTCTGGCAATGACATTACTTAATTCCCTTAGGATCAGGGGGTGTATGCCATCCGGTCCTGGTGATTTGTCTATTTTAATCTTTTTAAGTCGCTGATGTACTTCTTCCTGGGTCAGACAGGACACTTTTAATGGGGAATTAATTTTTACATTCTGCATGTCATCTGACAGTTTATTTTCCTCAGTGAATACATTGGAGAAAAAAATATTTAACAGCTTTGCTTTCTCCTCGTCGCTCTCTGCGACTCCCCCCTCATTACTCTTTAAAGGGCCGACACCTTCAGATTTATACTTTTTAACATTTGTATAATTGAAGAACATTTTAGGGTTAGTTTTACTCTCTTTGGTAATTAATCTCTCGGTCTCTAGTTTGGCCGCTATTTTTTGTTTTTTACATGTTCTTTTTTTTTTCTTGCTTCCGTGCTACCCTCCTGTTTTAGTGATTTATATGCTTTCTTTTTGTCATTTATTGCTTTCTTTACAGTTCTATTTATCCACATTCGTTTCTTTTTGTTCCTTAACCTTTTATTCCCATACGGTATGTACCTCTCACAATGAGATTTTAGGATGTTTTTAAAGATATCCCATTTTGTGGCTGTATTTTTATTTTTGAGGACTTTGTCCCAGTTAGTTAGGCCTATGGCCTCTCTTAGTTGGCTAAATTTAGCTTTTATGAAGTTTGGTATTTTTGTTCCTCCCTTTAGAAACGCTCTTTTGAATGATAATTGGAAGGTTATTACTTTATGGTCACTATTTCCCAGGTGTCCCCCAACCTGCACGTCTGTTGTTCTGTCAGGCCTATTGGTTAATACTAAGTCCCGTATGGCCGTCCCTCTAGTCGGGTCCTGAACCAGTTGGGAGAGGTAATTGTCATTGGTTATTGCCAAGAACCTGTTTCCCTTATGAGATATACAAGTTTCAGTTTCCCAGTCTATATCTGGGTAGTTGAAGTCCCCCATAATAACCACCTCATTATGATTTGCCGCCTCGTCTATCTCGTTTAGTAGTAGATTTTCTGTGGACTCTGGTATATTAGGTGGTTTATAGTAAACTCCTATTAGTAATTTATTGTTGTTTTTAGCTCCATGTATCTCTACCCACAGTGACTCCACATGTTCATGTCCCTCACTTATATCTTCACGGAGTGTGGGCTTTAGACAAGACTTTACATAAAAGCAAACCCCTCCCCCTCTCCGGTTTTGATGATCCTTTCTAAACAGACTGTAACCTTGTACATTAACTGCCCAGTCATAGCTATCATCCAGCCATGTCTCAGTTATTCCCACTATGTCATAGTTCTCCTCACACATCACTAATTCCAGCTCCCCAGTTTTATTAGTCAGGCTTCTGGCATTAGTATACATACATTTGAGAGGTTTATGTATATTTTTTTACCCTACACCTTTCCTTCTGAACTGTTCTAGTCCCTCCTTCCATTCCTCCCCCAGTCCCACTTCATTGCCCCCAGTTTCTATCTGCCTTATCTTCCCCTCCTATAATGTAATTTCCCTCCCCCCAGTCCCCAGTTTAAACACTATGATCTATCCTCAGAATAGGTCACCAGTATCTGATCAGTGGGGCTCCAACTCTCTCTAACTATGGCCTCATGCACACGACCGTTCTGCGGCTGTGGCCAAATTGCTGCCCGCATATGGCAGTTCCGCAATACACGGGCACCGGCTGTGTGCACCCCACATCACGGATGCGGACCCATTTAAGTGCAAACCCGGCGATGCGGTGTGGTGCGGAACGGAAGCATGGATCGGTACCCCACGGAAGCACTACAGAGTGCTTCCGTGGTGTTTCTGGCCGCGCCTCCGCACCGCAAAAATATAGACAGATTACCTTGAATGGGTCTTGATCCATCCCAGCCGCTGCACGGACATGCCCGTGCATTGGGGCACAAATTACGGTCCCCAATGCACGGAACGGCTGCACAACGGCCGTGTGCATGAGCCCTATGCCCTAAGTCATATTCATCTATCACGTGGCCTAGGAGCAGCTCAGTCTCATTCAAGTGAATGGCCTGAGCTGCAATACTAAGCACAGCTGCTATCCAATGGACAGTACTGTGCTTGGTAAGCTGCAAGGAGGTTGCAGCACTCACTGGAGTGTTGTGGCCTCCTCAAACAGCTAACTTGTGGGGGTCCCGGGTGTCGGACCCCCATTGATCTGATATTGATGACCTATCATGAGGATAGGTCATCAACATTAGAATCTCAGAAAATCCCTTTAATGTCCCTGCTTGCTGTTAACAAAGTAACTTAATTAGGCCTCATGCACACGCCCGTTGTGCGGCCGTTCCGTGCATTGGGGACCGCAATTGCGGTCCACAATTCACGGACAACCTCCGAGCAGAGGGCCGGACCTATTCAACTTGAATTGGTCCGTGGTCAGTCCGCACCGCCAAAAAATATGACATGTCATATTTTTTTGCGGTGCGGAACAACGGAAAGAAACACCACGGAAACACTCCGTAGTGCTTCCGGTGTTCCGTTCCGTGACTCCGTTTCGCATCTCCGGAATTGTGGACCCTTTCAAGTTAATGGGTCCACATCAGTGATGTGGGGTGCACATGGCCGGCGGCCGTGGATTGCCGACACGCCGTTTGCATGAGGCCTTAGTAAGGTTGAAAAAGCACATAAATGCATCCAGTTCAGCCTTTTCTCTTTCCATATTGATCCAGAGCAAAGGCAACCCCATTCTGAAGACTATTTTCCTCATCTTAGGGGAACAATTCCTTCCCAACTCCAAATACATGAATCAGAATTACTCCCTGGATCAAGAACCTATCCCCAGAAATCTAGTACATGTAACATAGTAGGGAGATTTATCAATGTTTTTATGCCACAATAGTGATGTATAAAAGTCACAGATTATGGTGCACAGTATATTTGTGTCATCATTTGATGGTGAGAAAGGGGGTGGGGCTTATGTATATGTGTCGCCAATACTTTATTACTTGAGATCGCTATGGCACTACATTAACCCTGAGGGTATCAGTTGCTGGTGCCCATACAGCTTTTTAGCAAAACAAGTTCTCTCTTATGTATGTGTTTTCAATGGAGGGAAAGGAAAAAGTTACTGCCAGACACCTGTGGCTTAATACCTGGGAATAGAAAAAGATCAGGCACTAAACCTTCCCTCCCCTATCATCTGTCAGGGGAAAGTTAGAGCCCCCTATACACATTGGATTGGAATGGGATTTTGAAAATTTACTTCCAAGAGTAAAAATGCTGAGATAATGCTTTTTTACTTGCATAGCTGCAATGTACTTTTAGAGAGCAAACTTTAGGAATAACTCCTATAAATGTTTGAAAAAATGTACAACCACATACAGTCTATTTACCTGCTGATAGCATGCATGAATTGGTGCAATACCAATCCAGCAGCACTTTTTCCATGCTGTTTTTAATTATTCTGTTAAAGGCCTCTTTACTGTGAGGTTGGAGGTATTTTTGTATCCCATCCATTAGGTCAGTTTTAATTTTGCTACCATGTGTGCTGGGTATATTGGTTTTACTTTGGGTCCATGATTTTGAAATTTGGTGATAAGCCTAAGGAACTGTGGGAACACTAGCGTTACCATTAATTATAGCCCATTTCACACATTATTGATATTTCATTGTACTGTTTTTGGATTACATTAATTATGTGGTTGATGTGTCTGCCTGCTATTATTTTATATGTGCTTGTATATTTAACCGTCGATGGGGCACAGAGGGCAAAATTACTACAAAGGGGGCACAGAGGGCATTACTACTACAAAGGGGGCACAGAGGGCATTATTACTACTACAAAGAGGGCATAGAGGGCATTATTACTACAAAGGGGGCACAGAGGGCATTACTACTACAAAGGGGGCACAAATGGCAATACTACTACAAACGGGGCACAGAGGGCAATACTAATACAAAGGGCATTACTAGCATTAGGGGGCACGATGGGCATTACTACTATGGAGGGGGCACAATGGGCATTACTACTGTGAAGGAGGCCCAGTGGGCATTATTACTATGAATAGGGCACAATGGGCATTACTACTATTAAGGGGGCACAATGGGCATTACTACTATGAAGGTGCACAATGGGCATTACTACTATGAAGGTGCACAATGGGCATTACTACTATGAAGGAATCATAGATGGCATTACTACTGTGAAGGAGGCACAGAGAGCATTACTCTTGTAAAGTGGGTGGACATAACTGTTATGGGGCACTGAGTGGGCATTATTACTATGAAGGGGCACAGAGGGCATTATTACTGTTATGGGGCACAGTGAGGGCATAACTACTCTGAAGGGGCACAGAGAGGGTATTATAACTTTGAAAGGGGCACAGATAGGGCATTACTACTTTGAAATGGGCACAGAGAGGGCATAACTACTGTGAGGGAGGCACAAAGAGGGCATTACAACTGTGAAGGGGGCACAATGAACGGATAAGAACTTTAAAGGGGCACAATGTTGGCATAACTACTGTGAAAGTTGTACAATAAAGTCATAACTACCTTGAAGGGGCACAATAAGGGGCATAACTACCATGAGAGGGCACATATCTTGACAAAACTACTGTGTAGGTTGTACAATGAGGGCAATACTACCGTAAGGGGGTACAATTTAACAAGTATTGGTGGGGGGTGCCAAAGAAAGGACCTGCCCCGGGTGCCAAACACCCTAGGCACGCCACTGCAGGATAACTCACAGATATAAACTGCCTGTCTAAAAGGGTTGACCAGGAGTGTTCAGAACCTTTAGGGTAAGATAGGATTATAAAATAAAAAATAAAACTTTAGGCCCCTGTTACAATTACCTCTGTTCCAGCTCATGTGACCACTCAGGCAATCACTGGCCTTAGCGGTCACTCATACATGAACAGCACGCCACCACTGCGACCAGTGATTTAATGAGTAGTAATGTGAATATGAGCATAATGTCATCCCTTCTGGTCTGACGGGCAGTAGAAGCCCTAGAGACTGGACCTGCTTCATTCTCTGTTTTATATGCCCTTCTAGTACCTTGAATGTTTGGAAAACTCCTGAACAATATCTTAAAGAAAATATTTTGTTATTTTGCTTTGTTGTCGATTTTTAAGACATTTTTGCAAAAATAAATAAATAAACACGTTTTAGGCCACTTCTCATTTCCCATTAAGCCATGACCCTTGTAGAGCCACATATTGTCGTTTTATTCCGGCCACCTCTCCGGCCCTCCAGCCCTCCCCGATTATAGTGAATGGGGCCATAGCAGACTTCCGACAGCACGGTGCACTACCAGTAGCATGGATCCAGCAGGCTGTTCCCCCGCCGGAACAGCCTACCAGAGAAGGCTGCCGCTAGTGTGAAAGTAGCCTAAAACAATGCAACATTCTTTACCAAAATGAGACAAATTTCACCACAATTGTATACAAAATCAAGGTGTAGAGTCAATGGTAAAGCTAGTCATAGCAACCATAGGCGAATCTAAATTCCACTCGGTTACGAGGGGAATAAAGAAACAAAAAAGAGGGTGGGGGCCACACAATAGGGTAATACGTTCAATACAAAATGAATTGATTGAAGGATAAAGGTGCTCACCTTTTAAGGTTGTACTAATAATAGACACAACTCTATTGTAGACTTGTAGATATATATATAGACCTTTGGGATCCAGGAATGCAGCCGCAGAAAAAGTATCTTTGGGATCGGATGCCCAATCCCCCAAAGGGTGCTTATAGTGAAGGAAATTCTGGTCAGGCGCAAAATCACTGGTTCAAGACGGTCTCTGTAGGTGAATCTTCTTTATTTACAAAACAAACATATGTACATAGAACAACGCGTTTCAGGGCTCAAAATGTCCCCTTCATCAGGATAATAAGTAATAAGTGATTACTTATTAACCTGATGAAGGGGACATTTTGAGCCCTGAAACGCGTTGTTCTATGTACATATGTTTGTTTTGTAAATAAAGAAGATTCACCTAAAGAGACCGGCTTGAACCAGTGATTTTGCGCCTGACCAGAATTTCCTTGACTAATGGTAAATAGTGATGTCCCGAACTATTCGCTGGCGAACATGGCTTGTTCGCGTTCGCCGCGGCAGGCGAATATATGCGATGTTCGGTCCGCCCCCTATAAATCATCATTGAGCAAACTTTGACCCTGCACCTCACAGTCAGCAGACATATTCCAGCCAATCAGCAGCAGACCCTGCCTCCCAGACCCTCCCACCTCCTGGACAGCATCCATTTTAGATTCATTCGGAAGCTGCAGTCTTAGTGAGAGGAGGGACAGAGCTGCTGCTCCTGCTGATTTAATAGGGAAAGCGTTAGCTAGGGCAGTGTTCTGTGTCCATAGACTAATCTGCTGTAGGAACACCGTCCTGACAGCACCCCAAAAAGCCCTTATTAGGGCTGGTACATCAGTCTGCTTTTTATATATATATATATATATATATATATATATATTTCAGTTGCCTGCCCGTGTGTGAGAGGCTGCAGGCCCACAGACTGTACTGTGTGCACACCACTCATATAGGGTGTCACAGTACCTTGCAGATAAAAAAAAAGTTTTTTATTTTATTTAATTTTTATATAATCGCAGTTGCCAGACAGTGAGAGACTGCAGGCTCACAGACTGTACTGTGTGCACACCATTCCGTTACAGGGTGCCACAATACCTTGCAGATAAAATTAAATTCAATTTTTTTTTTTCTCTGTAATAAATATAATCGCAGTTGCAAGCCAGTGAGTGTCTGGCCCACACAGACTGTACTGTGGCTACTGGCCAGGCCACCACTCATACCGTTACTGGGTGTCACAATACCTTGCAGCTAAAACTAAATTCAATAGATTTTTTCTCTGTAATAAATATAATCGCAGTTGCAAGCCAGTGAGTGTCACCTGGGGCGTAAAAACCCAAGGGCAGAATATAGAATATTTGACACAGTCCTGACCTCAGTATCTGAGGAAAGGGATTTAGGAGTAATTATTTCAGAAGACTTAAAGGTGGGAAGACAATGTAATAGAGCAGCACGAAATGCCAGCAGAATGCTTGGATGTATAGGGAGAGGTATAAGCAGTAGAAAGAGTGAAGTGCTTATGCCGCTGTACAGAACACTGGTGAGACCTCACTTGGAGTATTGTGCGCAGTACTGGAGGCCATATCTCCAGAAGGATATAGATACTCTAGAGAGAGTTCAGAGAAGAGCTACTAAACTAGTACATGGATTGCAGGATAAAACTTACCAGGAAAGGTTAAAGGACCTTAATATGTATAGCTTGGAAGAAAGAAGAGACAGAGGGGATATGATAGAAACTTTTAAATACATAAAGGGAATCAACTCAGTAAAGGAAGAGAGCATATTTAAAAGAAGAAAAACTACCACAAGAGGACACAGTTTTAAATTAGAGGGGCAAAGGTTTAAAAGTAATATAAGGAAGTATTACTTTACTGAGAGAGTAGTGGATGCATGGAATAGCCTTCCTGCAGAAGTGGTAGCTGCAAATACAGTGAAGGGGTTTAAGCATGCATGGGATAGGCATAAGGCCATCCTTCATATAAGATAGGGCCGGGGGCTATCCATAGTATTCAGTATATTGGGCAGACTAGATGGGCCAAATGGTTCTTATCTGCCGACACATTCTATGTTTCTATGTTTCTATGGCCCACAGACTGTACTGTGGCCACTGGCCAGGCCACCACTTATACCGTTACAGGGTGTCACAATACCTTGCAGATAAAACTAAAGTCAATTTATTATTTCTCTGTAATAAATATAATTGCAGTTGCAAGCCAGTGAGTGTCTGGACCACAGACTGTACTGTGGCCACTGGCCAGGCCACCACTCATACCGTTAGAGGGTGTCACAATACCTTGCAGATAAAACTAAAGTCAATTTATTATTTCTCTGTAATAAATATAATTGCAGTTGCAAGCCAGTGAGTTTCTGGCCCACACAGACTGTACTGTGGCCACTGGCCAGACCACCACTCATACCGTCACAGGGTGTCACAATACCTTGCAGATAAAACTAAAGTCAATTAATTTTTTCCCTGTAATAAATATAATCGCAGTTGAAACCCAGTGAGTGTCTGGATCACAGACTGTACTGTGGCCACTGGCCAGGCCACTACTCATACCATTACAGGGTGTCACAATACCTTGCAGATAAAACTAAAGTCAATTTATTATTTCTCTGTAATAAATATAATCGCAGTTGCAAGCCAGTGAGTGTCTGGCCCATAGACTGTACTGTGGCCACTGGCCAGGCCACCACTCATACCGTTACAGGGTGTCACAATACCTTGCAGATAAAACTAAAGTCAATTTATTATTTCTCTGTGATATAATCACAGTTGCAAGCCAGTGAGTGTCTGGACCACAGACTGTACTGTGGCCACTGGCCAGGCCACCACTCATACCGTTACAAGGTGTCACAATACCTTGCAGATAAAACTAAAGTTATTTTTTTTTTTTCTCTGTAATAAATATAATCGCAGTTGCAAGCCAGTGAGTTTCTGGACAACAGACTGTACTGTAGCCACTGGCCAGGCCACCACTCATACCGTTACAGGGTGTCACAATACCTTGTAGATAAAACTAAAGTCAATTGATTTTTTTCTCTGTAATAAATATAATCGCAGTTGCAAGCCAGTGAGTGTCTGGCCCACAGATTGTACTGTGGCCACTGGCCAGGCAACCACTCATACCGTTACAGGGTGTCACAATACCTTGCAGATAAAACTAAAGTCAATTTATTTTTTCTCTGTAATAAATATTATCGCAGTTGCAAGCCAGTGAGTGTCTGGCACACAGACTGTACTGTGGCCACTGGCCAGGCCACCACTCATACCGTTACAGGGTGTCACAATACCTTGCAGATAAAACTAAATTCAATTTATTGTTTCCCTGTAATAAATACACTGCTCAAAAAAATAAAGGGAACACTTAAACAACACAATGTAACTCCAAGTCAATCACACTTCTGTGAAATCAAACTGTCCACTTAGGAAGCAACACTGAGTGACAATCAATTTCACATGCTGTTGTGCAAATGGGATAGACAACAGGTAGAAATTATAGGCAATTAGCAAGACACCCCCAATAAAGGAGTGGTTCTGCAGGTGGTAACCACAGACCACTTCTCAGTTCCTATGCTTCCTGGCTGATGTTTTGGTCACTTTTGAATGCTGGCGGTGCTTTCACTCTAGTGGTAGCATGAGACGGAGTCTACAACCCACACAAGTGGCTCAGGTAGTGCAGCTTATCCAGGATGGCACATCAATGCGAGCTGTGGCAAGAAGGTTTGCTTTGTCTGTCAGCGTAGTGTCCAGAGCATGGAGGCGCTACCAGGAGACAGGCCAGTACATCAGGAGACGTGGAGGAGGCCGTAGGAGGGCAACAACCCAGCAGCAGGACCGCTACCTCCGCCTTTGTGCAAGGAGGAACAGGAGGAGCACTGCCAGAGCCCTGCAAAATGACCTCCAGCAGGCCACAAATGTGCATGTGTCTGCTCAAACGGTCAGAAACAGACTCCATGAGGGTGATATGAGGGCCCGACGTCCACAGGTGGGGGTTGTGTTTACAGCCCAACACCGTGCAGGACGTTTGGCATTTGCCAGAGAACACCAAGATTGGCAAATTCGACACTGGCGCCCTGTGCTCTTCACAGATGAAAGCAGGTTCACATTGAGCACATGTGACAGAGTCTGGAGACGCCGTGGAGAACGTTCTGCTGCTTGCAACATCCTCCAACATGACCGGTTTGGCATTGGGTCAGTAATGGTGTGGGGTGGCATTTCTTTGGAGGGCCGCACAGCCCTCCATGTGCTCGCCAGAGGTAGCCTGACTGCCATTAGGTACCAAGATGAGATCCTCAGACCCCTTGTGAGACCATATGCTGGTGCGGTTGGTCCTGGGTGTAACGCACCTAGATGATCAGTTAGGATCTCAACTGCGGAAGCAATGGACATCCACTATTATCCCACCGCCCTTGTTTTTGGCTGTGGGATTCGCGGTTACTCAGTATGTACCCCAGGCGTCTCTCTCAGTCTTGGGCGGAGAGTTTGGGGTAACAAAATCATTTACTGCTATGCATCTAATTAGTTACTGCTGGAAAGGAAGGTCCCCCAGTATTACAGGAGTCACAAGTTAGTATAAGCTTGTGCACAGTTCAGAGTTAGTATATAGTATGCCCTCAGTTTAGTATATAGTATGCCATAGGTTCAGGGTTAGTATATAGCATGTCCGCAGTTTAGTATATAATATGCAGCAGGTTCAGAGTTAGTATAGCATGTCCACAGTTTAGTATATAATATGCAGCAGGTTCAGAGTTAGTATAGCATGTCCTCAGTTTAGTATATAATATGCAGCAGGTTCAGAGTTAGTATAGCATGTCCTCAGTTTATTATGTAGTATGCAGTAGGTTCAGAGTTAGTATAGCATGTCCTCAGTTTAGTATATAATATGCAGTAGGTTCAGAGTTAGTATAGCATGTCCTCAGTTTTAGTATGTAATATGCAGTAGATTCAGAGTGAGTACAGCGTGTCCTCAGTTTAGTATATAATATGCAGCAGGTTCAGAGTTAGTATAGCATGTCCTCAGTTTAGTATATAATATGCAGCAGGTTCAGAGTTAGTATATAGCATGTCCTCAGTTTAGTATGTAGTATGCAGTAGGTTCAGAGTTAGTATAGCATGTCCTCAGTTTAGTATATAATATGCAGCAGGTTCAGAGTTAGTATAGCATGTCCTGAGTTCAGAGTAGGTTTGGGAATATCGCCTCACACCAGCAGGAACCACCCCACTCTGAGTTCCAGGACCTTAATCAGAGCAGGTAACAGGCATATACTTGCGGTTAGTTGGTCCTGGCTAGGAAGCCAGCAGTGGGGAAGCCAGTGGCAAGAAGGTAGGCAGTCCTTCACAATGTTGTTAGGGATCCAGGTCTGGATATGTGGACAGAGTCCTCAGATGCAATGGAGCTAGCAGGGTGCACACTCCATTAGTGGAACACCCTGCTTAGCACCTATCTTCTATTTAAGGCCCGGAGGTAAGTGGGCGGAGTCACAGGGAGCCGCTGTGATCCAGGCTGTACTGTTACACTGGGTTCCTACTAATGCAAGACAATGCTAGACCTCATGTGGCTGGAGTGTGTCAGCAGTTCCTGCAAGATGAAGGCATTGATGCTATGGACTGGCCCGCTCGTTCCCCAGACCTGAATCCAATTGAGCAAATCTGGGACATCATGTCTCGCTCTATCCACCAACGTCACATTGCACCACAGACTGTCCAGGAGTTGGCAGATGCTTTAGGCCAGGTCTGGGAGGAGATCCCTCAGGAGACCGTCCGCCACCTCATCAGGAGCATGCACAGGCGTTGTAGGGAGGTCATACAGGCACGTGGAGGCCACACACACTACTGAGCCTCATTTTGACTTGTTTTAATGACATTACATCAAAGTTGGATCAGCCTGTAGTGTGTTTTTCCAATTTAATTTTGAGTGTGACTGCAAATCCAGACCTCCATGGGTTAAAAAATTTGATTTCTATTTTTTTATTTTTGTGTGATTTTGTTGTCAGCACATTCAACTATGTAAAAAACAAAGTATTTCAGAAAAATATTTTATTAATTCAGATCTAGTATGTGTTATTTATGTGTTCCCTTTATTTTTTTGAGCAGTGTATAATCGCAGTTGCAAGCCAGTGAGTGTCTGGACCACAGACTGTACTGTGGTCACTGGCCAGGCCATCACTCATACCGTTATAGGGTGTAACAATACCTTGCAGATAAAACGAAAGTCAATTTATTTTTTTCTCTGTAATAAATATAATCGCAGTTGCAAGCCAGTGAGTGTCTGGCCCACAGACTGTACTGTGGCCACTGGCCAGGCCACCACTCGTACCGTTACAGGGTGGCACAATATCTTGCAGATAAAACTAAAGTCAATAGATTTTTTCTCTGTAATAAATATAATCGCAGTTGCAAGCCAGTGAGTGTCTGGCACACAGACTGTACTGTGGCCACTGGCCAGACCACCACTCATACCATTACAGGGTGTCACAATACCTTGCAGATAAAACTAAAGTCAATTTATTTTTCTCTGTAATAAATAAAATCGCAGTTGCAAGCCAGTGAGGGTCTGGACAACAGACTGTACTGTGGCCACTGGCCAGGCCACCACTCATACCGTTATAGGGTGTCACAATACCTTGCAGATAAAACTAAAGTCAATTTATTATTTCTCTGTGATATAATCGCAAATGCAAGCCAGTGAGTGTCTGGACCACAGACTGTACTGTGGCCACTGGCCAGGCCACCACTCATACCGTTACAGGGTGTCACACTACCCTGCAGATAAAACTAAAGTCAATTTATTTTTTTCTCTGTAATAAATACAATCGCAGTTGCAAGCCAGTGAGTGTCTGGCCCACACAGACTGTACTGTGGCCACTGGCCAGGTCACCACTCATACCGTTACAGGGTGTCACAATACCTTGCAGATAAAACTAAAGTCAATTTATTGTTTCCCTGTAATAAATATAATCGCAGTTGCAAGCCAGTGAGTGTCTGGCCCACACAGACTGTACTGTGGCCACTGGCCAGGACACCACTCATACCGTTACAGGGTGTCACAATACCTTGCAGATAAAACTAAAGTCGATTATTTTTTTTTCTCTGTAATAAATATAATCGCAGTTGCAAGCCAGTGAGTGTCTGGCCACACACTGTACTGTGGCCACTGGCCAGGCCACCACTCATACCGTTACAGGGTGTCACAATACCTTGCAGATAAAACTAAAGTCAATTTATTTTTTTCTCTGTAATAAATATAATCGCAGTTGCAAGCCAGTGAGTGTCTGGCCCACACAGACTGTACTGTGGCCACTGGCCAGGCCACCACTCATACCGTTACAGGGTATCACATTACCTTGCAGATAAAACTAAAGTCAATTTATTATTTCTCTGTAATAAATATAATCGCAGTTGCAAGCCAGTGAGTGTCTGGCCCACAAAGACTGTACTGTGCCCACTGCCCACCACTTATATAGGGTGGCACAGTTCCTTGCACGCATAGTACCATTTATCTAAAAAAAAAATGACAGGCAGAGGCAGGCCACCCCGCAGGGTCCGTCGTGGTCGTGGTGCTGTGATTTCCACTGGCCCTGGAATAATGCCCAGTGTTCAGAGGCCACGTACCCTGAACCCGAAAAATTCTGAGCACATAGTTGACTAGCTTACACAGGGCACCCAATCTTCAACAGCTTCTGCTAAGAACCTTGACGCACCATCCTCCTCCAGCTCAGCTTCGGTCACCTGCTCTCAAGTTACCACTCTCCCGCCTGCCGCCACCACCACCACTACCACCACAGCCGTTTCACTTTATCCGTCAGAGGAGTTATTTACACATCAGTTGGATGAAATTAGTGATGCGCAACCATTATTGCCAGAGGATGTAGATAACAGGGATATGTCTCAGTCAGGCAGGATTACACACATGGACGTACAGTGTGATGATGATGATGATGTTGTACCCGCTGCTGCTTCCTTTGCTGAGTTGTCAGATACAAGTGAAGTGGTTGATGATGACGATGTGTCCGTGGATGCCACGTGGGTGCTTGCTCGAAGAGAAGAAGAAGAGGGGGAAAGTTCAGAAGGGGAGACTGAGAGAAGGAGGAGACGAGTTGGAAGCAGGGGGAGGTCGTGTCAAGGAGCTAGTGGCACAGTCAGACAGCATGTATCGGCACCCGGGGTCAGCCAGACAGCCCGCCAATCAACGCATGCTGTTGCCACCACCAGAATGCCTTCATTGCAAAGCTCAGCAGTGTGGCATTTTTTTTGTGTGTCTGCCTCTGATAACAGCAATGCCATTTGCAACCTGTGCCAAAAGAAACTGAGTTGTGGGACACATCCACCTCTGTACAACTGCTTTGCGAAGGCACATGATCTCACATCACAAACGCCAATGGGATCAACACATTAGTACAAGCAGCACACAAACTCAAAGCCATCATCCTCCTCCTGGTCCAGCATCTTCAGCCACGTCAACCACTGCTGTCCTCTTTGCCCCCTCTCAACCACCCGCCACTCCGCCTCTCACCTTCAGCAGTTCCATCTCATCTGTCCACAGTCAGGTGTCTGTAAAGGAAATGTTTGAGCGTAAGAAGCCAATGTCCCAGAGTCACCCCCTTGCCCGGCGTCTGACAGCTGGCTTGACGGAACTCTTAGCCCGCCAGCTTTTACCATACCAGCCGGTGGAGTCTGAGGCCTTAAAAAATTTGTCGCTATTGGGACATGCAGAGCTTTTTCAGTCCTACACATCGCCACAGCCCTTTGGGATCCAGCCTTAGAGAACGACTCGACCGACAGGTAGCAGACTACCTCGCCTTAACTGCAGATATTGACACTCTGAGGAGCGATGAACCCCTTGACTACTGGGTGTGCAGGCTTGACCTGTGGCCTGAGCTATCCCAGTTTGCGATAGAACTTCTGGCCTGCCCCGCTTCAAGTGTCCTGTCAGAAAGGACCTTCAGTGCAGCAGGAGGCATTGTCACTGACAAGAGAAGTCGCCTCGGTCAAAAAAGTGTTGATTACCTCACCTTCATTAAGATGAATGAGGCATGGATCCCGAAGGGACTGACAGTGGGGGATACGTTTGACTAACAAAAGGCCTGATGACATGCCTTGGCCTCAAAATGGTCCCCACGCTGCTGTATTTAATGTCTGCATACCGGATGACTTTCGTGAATTCTCCGCCACCAACTAGGGTTCAAGCCGCAATGTTTTAGTCACCTTTCTGACTGGAAAAAATATTTTTTTTCGGCCGCTGCTACAACAGCGGCTGCAACAATACCATTGTTTTTCAGGCATGTGTACATGCCTAATTTTTCTGTCCTCTGGTGCTGCACTGTGGCTGCAAAGACAAAAGAAAAAAAAAAAGGCACATACAAGTGCCAATTCCCCTTCGTGATCGTTACCTTGTTATGCTGAAGGGGCTTGCGTATCACAATGAAGCGATCATCACCTCTATGAGTGTGTTGGCAATGTTGCCACACCCTAGATGATAAGGCCGTTGCTTCATTATGATCAGACCAAAAGCGATTGGCTGGATAATTCATTTTTTTTTAAGTTGTATGGGTTTTTAATACATAAAATAAAAAAATCATAATAAAGTCTCTTAATAGTTTATTAGAAATAATGCAGACAATTTAAAAAATCCCCATCGATTCCAATACAAAGCAAGTACAGAGCTCAGAACTAAATTATTTCAGGATGTCGTAAAGGTTCGTTAATTCGACAATGGTTAATCAATTCGACACACGTCCCCGGATATGGGACGTAACAGGGATTAAACTGATAGGAATAGTACTAGTTAAGACACCACTCATATAGGGTGTCACAGCACATTGCTCTGTGCACGCGCAGTGCCCCAACTTGGGAGTAAGAGGTCCGACCAAGCTGCTTTTTCCATCTCCCGGTTCCTAAAATCAATTCAACACAAGTCCCCGGATAGGGGACGTAACAAGGATTAAACTGCTAAGAATAGTACTAGTTAACACACCACTCATACCGTGTGGCAGAGTACATTGCACGGCGCACACGCAGTGCCCCAAATTGGAAGTAACAAGAAGGACGCACACAGATAAATCAAATTTCTGCAAGGAGTTTGTCAACTTTTGACAACTGTTTGCGGTTGTCTAATATCCATTCAATACACGTCCTGATAGGGGACGTAACAGGGATTAAAATGATGAGAATAGTACTACAGAAAATACCACTCATATCGGGTGTGACAGTAAATTGCACGGCGCAGACGCAGTGACCGTGGATTAAAACAAAGGGGAGGGAGCCAGCATTTTTTTAACCATCTCCCCGTTCAAAAAATCTATTCAATAAATGGACCCCAGATTGGAGACGTAACAGGGATTAAACTGATGAGAAGAGAACTACAGAAAATAACACTCATATCGGGTGTGAGAGTAAATTGCACGGCGCAGACGCAGTGACCGTGGATTCAAACAAAGGGGAGGGAGCCAGCGTTTTTTTAACCATCTCCCCGTTCGAAAAATCAATTCAATAAATGGACCCCAGATTGGGGACGTAACAGGGATTAAACTGATGAGAAGAGAACTACAGAAAATAACACTCATATCGGGTGTGAGAGTAAATTGCACGGCGCAGACGCAGTGACCGTGGATTCAAACAAAGGGGAGGGAGCCAGCGTTTTTTTTAACCATCTCCCCGTTTGAAAAATCAATTCAATTCACCTTTCGGGGACCCTTGGTGATGTACGTGGCTGGGTGGAGGAAGAAACCTTCAATGACATCAACGGGACATGGCTAGCTTGGTATCCAACCTTGTGCAAATGGGGAGTTTGCGGTTGGGCAAATGGACTGTTTGCGGTTGTTTGCGGTGCATTAAAAGGGGAGTTTGCGGTGCATTAAAAGGGGAGTTTGGTCTGTCAATGTCTGTGAAGCGGGCGTAACCCTTACACAACCTGATCGATACAACATCATACCTGATCGTATACACACACTGAATGTTTTAAACCACGTTGTTCAAAAAAATTTAGGATTGTTAGGTGATTTATGCCCTTTATGGATTAAAACCCAACTCTGCGTCAACTATGTAATTTTCCATGGGAGTTTTGCGATGGATCCCCCTCCGGCATGCCACAGTCCAGGTGTTAGTCCCCTTGAAACAATTTTTCCATCACTACTGTGGCTAGAAAGAGTCCCTGTGGGTTTTAAAATTCGCCTGCCTATTGAAGTCTATGGCGGTTCGGCCGGTTCGCCCATTCGCGAACATTTGAGGAAATCCGCGTTCGCCGTTCGCGAACTGAAAATTTTATGTTTGCAACATCTCTAATGGTAAATCTAGGTCAGTGTTCTTTTGCTTTGTCTCAAAGAGTAACCTTGTCCTATACCAATACTACAAGTGGAGATCTAAAACAAAAGAGTGAAGTGCTTATGCCGCTGTACAGAACACTGGTGAGACCTCACTTGGAGTATTGTGCGCAGTACTGGAGGCCATATCTCCAGAAGGATATAGATACTCTAGAGAGAGTTCAGAGAAGAGCTACTAAACTAGTACATGGATTGCAGGATAAAACTTACCAGGAAAGGTTAAAGGACCTTAATATGTATAGCTTGGAAGAAAGAAGAGACAGAGGGGATATGCTAGAAACTTTTAAATACATAAAGGGAATCAACTCGGTAAAGGAGGAGAGCATATTTAAAAGAAGAAAAACTACCACAAGAGGACACAGTTTTAAATTAGAGGGGCATAGGTTTAAAAGTAATATAAGGAAGTATTACTTTACTGAGAGAGTAGTGGATGCATGGAATAGCCTTCCTGCAGAAGTGGTAGCTGCAAATACAGTGAAGGAGTTTAAGCATGCATGGGATAGGCATAAGGCTATCCTTCATATAAGATAGGGCCAGGGACTATTAATAGGATTCAGATATATTGGGCAGACTAGATGGGCCAAATGGTTCTTATCTGCCGACACATTCTATGTTTCTATGTTAATATACAGAAAAATGCTTTTTTCTCCACTTATCAGACTCTTCACCTTCACTTCCCACCTCCTGCACTTATCAATCACTCTCGGTTCACTGGTAAAATCCATCTTCAGTGAGACAGAGCTGAAGACAGATTATCAGGCTCACTGAAGGTTCCGAGAAAGCACCTAAAAATAAAATGTTGCAAATCAAAATTTTGCGTATTTACTTTTACATTTTATTAAAAATTTTGAATAAACAACTTGCCTCTACTTTTCAGACCCCCAAAAAATAAATAAAAAAAATAAATATAAAATTCAAAGATCACCACAACATGGCTGAATGCTTTGTGTGAAACCAGCCTTAGAATTATTTTTTAAAGGGAGTCTGTTAACAATTTTGACCCCTCTAAACCAGACAGCTTTACAAATCAGGTTATGCAGTTAAATTACAGATGTAGTAACTCTTTTTTATAATTGCATTTTACTCATTTTGGGCTAAAAATATTTTTTTCAATTGGTCTTCATTAAAAATATTGAGCCATTCTGTCACAAAGGGTTAACTGTTTTTCTAGCTGTGTGAATGGTACTTTTACTTTCACATTATGCCAGTCATCTAATAAACCTTATATCTAAATTACTTAGAGGTCATAAACACTAATTTAAGTCACATTCTTATCAGTAAGATAAGGATTGAGCTATAATTAGTGTTTATAAGGTCTGAGATCAAAGATAAGGAGCCCATCAGCTCCCTGCCTGACGGAGCGGAGAGAAAATACAGATCCTGCCAGTAGATAAACTCAAAGCTGTGCAGAAAAAATAAAGACCAATTGAAAAAAAATATTTTTAGCTCAAAATGAGTACGATGCAATAATTTTATAGAAAAATTGCCACAAAAGGTGTACATAGTTTTTACCACATCGTGGTAGGTTTAACACAATTAGTTTAGTTAGCGCATCTAGTTAAACATGTGTATTAACTCTACTACATCTGTATCTATGTTGTGATGCTCATATCATCCTGAAAACATAGGAGGTTTGTATGTTATAAATATGTATTGCCATTTGTGACATCACACTATTTTCAAAGAATCAGTTCTATAAAATGTATTTCATTTTGGTTTTCTATCACTGAAGTTGCTGTGGGATAAAGCCACAGTAGTGACACACAAACACAAGGGATTGGCTATCTTTTCATTTAAAAATAAAATCAATGCAGCTGGCAGAATAGTGGCTAGGTTATTTTTTAGAAAGGTTGAACTTGGAGGTTCGTGGAGCCACAATAGGACTAGTGCAGGTGTGAGCTGAAGTTATTGGAGCATAAGGTCTGAATATGGTCCTACACTTATAAAGGGGTTTTGCCACTTGAGCAAATAGAATTTATTATGCAGAGAAAGTTTCCATGGTTACAACCACCCTGCAGTCCAGCAGCATGGCTGTGCTTGTATACTATACAAAAAAGTACCAACCTACGTGAGCTCAAACGGTCCCGGCCACCAGAGAGGCTGGCATATTTCTTATAGTGTGCAAGCATGACAAACACTGCTGGATTGCAGGGTGATCTGTAACCATGGAAATGAGCAGTGTATAATATAATGTAATGCGATGGAAAAATGAACCAAGTCAGCAAAGGAAGTAATATGGATAATAACAATACTTAAGTAAGTGGCTTGTATTAACTTTCTCTACATGATAAATGCCACTTGCTGAAGTGAGACAGCCCTTCCCTTAATGCCCAGCGCCGTATATGTATGGCGCAACTGGACGTGACTTAACGCTCAGCGCCGTACATGATCGGGTCAGCGCTGACAGCGGCACGTGCGATGTCCGTGCAGGGAGGAAGCAGCCATCGGGTCCCTGCGCTGCTGTGACGGGGACCCGATGGCAGGGAAGGCAGCACGATGCCTTCCTTAGGCATCGTGGCTGCCTTCCGGGAGAGCCAGCGAGATCCAGCCCCCTGGATCTCACAGGCAAGCAGGCTATAAGTGTATTACAGTCTGTAATACACTTACAGCCAATGCATCACAATACAGAAGAATTGTGATGCATTGTAAAGGGGATCAGACCCCCAAAAGTTGAAGTCCCTGAGTGGGACAAAAAAATAACATAATATTTTAAATTTTTTAAGTTTAAAGTAAAAAAAATAAAAAAAGCGTCTTTTCCCCAAAATAAAGTAAAAAAAAAAGTAAAAAATAGGGGGAAAAAAGAAAAGTAGACATATTAGGTATCGCCGTGTCCGTATTGATCAGCTCTATAAAATTATCACATGACCTTACCCCTCAGGTGAACACCTTACATCACTAAAAGTGCAACACCAAGCGATCAAAAAAGCATATAATCCCAAAAATAGTACCAATCTAACTGTCACCTCATCCCGCAAAAAATGAGCCGCTACCTAAGACAATCGCCCAACAAATATAAAAACTATGGCTCTCGGACTATGGAGACACTAAAACATGATTTTATTTGTTTCAAAAATGATATCATTGTTTAAAACTTACATAAAAAAAGTATATATATTAGGTATTGCCACGTCCGTAACGACCTGCTCTATAAAAATATCACATGACCTAACCCTCAGATGAACACCGTAAAAAAAGAAAAAAAAAGTGTGTCAAAAAAGCCATTTTTTGTCACCTTACATCACAAAAAGTGTAATACCAAGCGATCAAAAAGTCATACACACCCCAAAATAGTACCAATCAAAACATCATCTCATCCTGCAAAAAATGAGACCATACCTAAGACAATCTCCCAAAAATTTAAAAAAACTATGGCTCTCAGACTAAGGCCTCATGCACACGACCGTTGTTCTGTTCCGTTCCGCAAAATGGGGTTTCGTTGTTCAGTGATCCGTTTCCGTTTTTGTTTCTGTGTGTCTTCCTTTATTTTTGGAGGACCACCAGACATAAAGGAATGTAAAAAAAAGTCTAAGACAGGTTTGCAATGCAAATGATAGGAAAAAAACGGACGCGGACACACGGATGACAATCTTGCGTGCCTCCGCGTTTTTTAGCGGTCCCATTGACTTGTATGGGTTCGCAAACCGTTTTCCACGAAAATAATAGGATAGGTTATATTTTTTTGACGGACTGGGATCACGGACGCGGATGGCAAACTGTGCATTAGCCGAGTTTTCAACGGACCCATTGAAAATCAATGGGTTCGAAGAAAATCACAAAAAACGGCGCAACGGACACACAATAAAACAACGGTCGTGTGCATGAGGCCTAAGGAGACACTGAAACATGATTTTTTTTTTATTCAAAAATGTTATTGTGTAAAACATAAATAAAAAAGTATATATATTAGGTATTGACGCGTCCGTAACAACCTGCTCTATAAAATACCACATGATCTAACCTGTCAAATGAACATTGTAAATAACAAAAAATAAAAACGGTGCCAAAACAGCTATTTCTTGTTACCTTGCCTCACAAAAAGTGAGCAACCAAAAATCATATTTACCCTAAAATAGTACCAACAAAGCTGCCACCCTATCCCGTAGTTTCCAAAATGGGGTCACTTTTTTGGAGTTTCTACTCTAGGGATGCATCAGATCGGCTTCAAATGAGACATGGTGTCAAAAAACCAGTCCAGCAAAATCTGCCTTCCAAAAAACGTATGGCATTCCTTTCATGTGTGCCCGTACAGCAGTTTACGACCACATATGGGGTGTTTCTGTGAACTACAGAATCAGGGCCATAAATATTGAGTTTTGTTTGGCTGTTAACCCTTGCTTTGTAACTGGAAAAAATGTATTCAAATGGAAAATCTGCCAAAAAAGTGAAATTTTGAAATTTTATCTCTATTTTCCATTAATTCTTGTGGAACACCTAAAGGGTTAACAAAGTTTATAAAATCAGTTTTGAATACCTTGAGGGGTTTAGTTTGTAAAATGGGATCATTTCTGGGTGGTTTATATTATGTTAGCCTCACAAAGTGACTTCAGACCTGAACTGGTCCTGACAAAAGGGGGTTTTAGAAATTTTCTGAAAAATTTCAAGATTTGCTTCTAAACTTCTAAGCCTTCTAACGTCCCCAAAAAATAAAATGGCATTCACAAAATTATCCAAACATGAAGTAAACATATGGGAAATGTAAAGTAATAACTATTTTTGGAGGTATTACTATGTATTATAGAAGTAGAGAAATTGAAACTTGGAAATTAGCAAATTGTTCAAAATTTTTGGTAAATTTGGTATTTTTTTTATTAAAAAATAATGAATTTTTTGACTCCATTTTACCAGTGGCATGAAGTACAATATGTGGCCTGGATAAGTAAAAGCGTTTTTAAAGTTATTCACACATAAAGTGACACTGGTTAGATTTGCAAAAAATGGCCTGGTCCTTAAGGTGAAAATAAGCCCGGTCCTTAAGGGGTTAAGTGGGGCATTTTACTCCCTGGAAAAAGACTCATGCGTATTTTTACGCATAGTCTTTTTCTAGTCAGGAGCGCTGTATCAGAAGCTGCCAGGTCCAGCACACATGAAGCCCCGCCCCTCTCCCGAGAAGCCCAACCCCTCACGGACATCTCTCTCACCAGGAGAAGCTCCAGAGTCTGGACTAAACACTACATTATGATTACAGGACCTGTGGTGATGTGTGTGGCAGGAGTTAAGGGAACACAGGCTCCATGTAGGACTGTGCTGGTGGAGAATGCAGAGGTACTTTATGTATGGAAGGTGTGTATAAAGCAGGGCACTCTGTATGGCAGCATCAGACGGGCGCTGTGTATGGCAGTGTCAGATGGGTGCTGTGGATGGCAGTGTTGGGTGGGCGCAGTGTATGGCAGTGTCGGGTGGGCCCTGTGTATGGCAGCATGGGGTGGGCGCTGTGTATGGCAGCTTCGAGAGGGCGCTATGTATGACAGCCTCAGGTCGGCGCCATGTATGGCAGCTTCAGGTGGGTGCCATGTATGGCAGCGTCAGGTGGGCGTTGTGTATGGCACCATCAGGTGGGCGCTGTGTATGGCAGCGTCAGGTGGGCACCATGTATGGCAGAAGTGGTCTTATGTTTAGTGTATGATGTTGGATAAATGTAAAATTGTCTACATTAATTTCTGCATGGGAGACTAGCAATGGTTTCCCTGCAGAAATATCAGCCTCATAACATTATGTGGGCCTATGCATTATATATATGAACTAGCAGAAGGAACCGGCTTCGTATGGGCATATTTCATCTATTTAATTTAATGTTTGTGTGTGTCGTTAAAAGATATCAACAGTATCCCCATAATAGTGACCTCTACAGCACCCCGTCCCTTTAACAGTGAACTCCACAGTTCCCCACCCCTTAACACTGACCACCCCACAGTGCCCTGCCACTTTAAAACGGGACCTCCACAGCAGCCGATCCCCTTAACTTTGACCTTCACAGCAGCCCGCCCATTTAGCAGTAAGTTTCACAGCACCCCATTCCCTTGACAGTGACCTCCTCAGGGACCTGCCCCCTTAACAGTGACCTCCACAGTACCCCACTCACTCAACAGTGACCTCACAGTACCCTGCTGCCTTAACAGTGAACTCCACAGCAGTTGCCCTTTTAATAGTGGCCCCTGCCCCCTTAACAGTGACCTCCACAGTGTCTGCCCTTTTAACAGTGACCTCCACAGTGTCCGCCCTTTTAACAGTGACCTCCACAGCGGCCTGCCCCCTTAACAGTAATATCCACAGCGCCCTGCCCCTTTAATGCTAGGGCTACATGACGACATGTGTCGCGCAACATTTTGTCTCAACAATTTTTATAATGATAGGCTATGGTGTTGCACTGCGACATGTGACATGCTGCGACTGCGACACGACAGTCGCAAAAAATCCATCCAGTCGCAGCATGTCACCTGTCGCAGTGCAAACACCATAGCCTATTATTATAAAAATTGTTGCGCGACATTGGTGCGACATCAATGTTGTGCGACACATGTACCAGTGTAGTTGTGCCCTATGTGTCGTGCGACTTAATGTCGTTGTGTAGCCTTAGCCTAAAGCTGACCTATAGAAGTGAAGAAAAATGGCTGGGTTGTTATGGAAACCTGGAGTAAAACTGTGTGTATGTGGAGACTAAGGGCCTGAGAGCTTCTATTGGCTGATAAGGGACATGTGACCGTGTGTATGGCAGTTGGGATATGAAGAGAAAAACTTGCAGGCTTGTATTGGCTAATGCAGGTAATTTTTTGGAAATATCTCCTAGAGAGCTGAGAGCTTCCCAGACACCTAATGTATCCGTGTTCCAAATTTGGTGAAGATCGGTTCAGTCGTTTGGTCGCGCATAAAGGACAGACAGACGTCGGGACAGACAGAAACTCATTGTGTACCAGCATGTTACCTCCACAGTATTCTTTCCCAGATAGTAAGTGATATGTGTACCAAGTTTAGTAGAAATTGATCAATAAGTTTTTGAGTTACAGAACAATATGTGTGTAGCAGAAACAGTTGGAGCATACAAACTCCATGCAGCTGCTGTGTAGGGGCGTATGACCCACATATGGTTTCTTTCCAGGTAGCAAAGAATGTGTATAGCAAGTCTCGTTGAAATCGATGGTTGCATTTTTGAGTGGTCGCGGGACATACATACATATAGTGCCTTGCAAAAGTATTCACCCCCCCCCCATTGACTTTATTTGTATTTTGTTACATTACAGCCTAAGTTCAATGTTTTGCTAATCTGAATTTTATGTGATGGATCAGAACACAATAGACTAAGTTGGTGAAGTGAAATGAGAAAAATATATAAATAAAACTATTGTTTGGAAATAGAAAACAGAAAATTGGCGTGCGCATATGCATTCACCCCTATTGTTAGGAAGCCCATAAAAAACTCTGGTGCAACCAATTACCTTCAGAAGTCACATAATTATTGAAATGATGTCCACCTGTGTGCAATCTAAGTGTCACATGATCTGTCATTACATATACACACCTTTTTTGAAAGGCCCCAGAGGCTGCAACACCTAAGCAAGAGGCATCACTAACCAAACACTGCCATGAAGACCAAGGAACTCTCCAAACAAGTAAGAGACAATGTTGTTGAGAAGTACAAGTCAGGGTTAGGTTATAAAAAAAATCCAAATCTTTGATGATCCCCAGGAGCACCATCAAGTCTATCATAACCAAATGGGATGAAAATGGCACAACAGCAAACCTGCCAAGAGACGGCCGGCCACCAAAACTCACAGATCGGGCAATGAGGGTACTAATCAGAGAGGCAGAACAGAGACCTAAGGTAACCCTGGAGGAGCTGCAGAGTTCCACAGCAGAGATTGGAATATCTGTACATAGGACGACAATAAGGAGTACGCTCCATAGAGTTGGGCTTTATGGCAGAGTGACCAGAAGAAGGACATTACTTTCAGCAAAAAACAAAAAGGCACATTGTGAGTTTGCGAAAAGGCATGTGTGTTAGCCCAGCGGCCTGTGTCGGCGACCCTGCCCCTATCAGCAGGCACGGGCGCCGGGCTCCCTCTTTTCCCTCCTGCTTCCCAGCTGACAAACAGGGGGATCAACTAATTTAACTTTGCTACATGTGATCCATGTCAGTGTTTCCTTGTTGCTGGAGACTTACACTGGTGCTGAAGCTTGCGTGGGTCTGTCTCTCCTTCCTATGTGGCAACACATACATGCCATCTGTCTCAGTAGCCAATGGCCGGATTGCAGCAGGTATTTAAAGGCACTTCCTACTACAGGAAGTTGCCTGAGCAACCTCAGTGTCTAGCCTGTCTAGTTCCTGTGCAAAGGTGTTTATCTTGTCTGCATTCCTGAGTACCGAATCCTGCTATTATACTCCTGGACTTTGCTTTCTGCCACCTGCCTCTGACCTTGGACTTCGTTTTTGGACTTTGCTTTCTGCCACCTGCCTCTGACTTTGTTTATGGACTTTGCTTTCTGCCACCTGCCTCTGACCTCGGACTTTGTTTATGGACTTTGCCTGTCTGCCGCCTGCCCCTGACTTCGGATCTTGTTTGCTGACTTCGCTTGATTGCCGCCTGTCCTGACCCGTACCTCCAGGCCTCGTAAGTCCCCTCGGTGCTTGCACTGAGAACTCTGACCCCCTGGTCAGCTACCACTGACTTGGGGACTACTCTGGAGTGGCATCTGGCAGCTATCCTATGGCCCAAGTCTATCCCTACCATCAGGGGCTCTAGTGAATACCAGCTAGCTGCTTAGTTACGCCCCTCCGGAGTATACCCAGTCAGTGGCGCAGTGGATCCACACCCGCTTGCATAACAATGTGGGAGACTCCCAAAATGTATGGAGGAAGGTGCTCTGGTCTGATGAGACTAAAATTGAACTTTTCGTCCATCAAAGAAAACACTATGTCTGGCACAAACCCAACACATCACATCACCCAAAGAACACCATCCCCACAGTGAAACATGGTGGTGGCAGGGCTGGGACAAGGCCATTTGGTGCCCAGGGCGAAGATGGCAAACTGCGCCCCCCCCCCCCCCCCCCCGTTTTTAAGAAAGAATCAATGTTGTTTCAAAACAAGAATATACTTAAAGCAATAGAACAAAGGACTGTGGGACTTTGAAAGTCACAGACACTATAAAGTTCCCCCCCATCATCATGTGCCAGTATAAAGTCCCCCCCATCATCATGTGCCAGTTTTGTAATAAGCCCCCCCAATGTGCCAGTAACACTATTGTAAAAAAAAAACAAAAAAAAAACACTTATACTTACCTAAGTGTCAGCGATGCGATGCAGCCTCTTCCTGTGTCCCACGCTGTAATGTAAGGCTCAGGCGGCACGATGACGTCATTGCGCCGGCCTCTGATAGGCTGCCGGCCTAGTGCCTGCAGCCAGGGGCGTACATAAAAATCACTGGGCCCCATAGCAGGAATCTAAATTGGGCCCCATTCCCCTTTTATAGCCCCTCCCTTTGTTCCATGAACTATTCTTGCTGCTGCGTTTTATAATTTATGCCATCAGGGCCGGAATGGGATTACAAAACAGCCCTGGCACACAAAAGAGGTATAATAGATGCAGATGTATATTATATACAGCAGTGTACAGTTATGTGAGGTACGCGGTATAATAGATGCAGTGTGTACAGGTATATAGTATATTCCCTAGTGTTCTGATATGTGAGGTACAGGGTATAATAGATGCAGTGTGTACAGGTATATAGTATATACAGCAGTGTACTGATATGTGAGGTACGGGGTATAATATATGCAGTGTGTACAGGTATATAGTAAATACAGCAGTGTATTGACACCTCGTACCTCACATATCAGTACACTGCTGTATATACTATATATCTGTACACACTGCATCTATTATACCTCGTACCTCACATATATAGTATATACAGAAGTGTACTGATATCTGTACACACAGCATCTATTATACCTCATACCTCACATATCAGTGCACTGCGGTATATACTATATATCTGTACATATTGCATGTATAATACTGTGTAATATATGCAGTGTGTGTGCATGTATGTGTGTGTATATATATATATATATATATACAGAGCAGTGTATTGATGTGACACATAGAAGGTATAATACTGTAGATGCAGTGTTTATAGAAATATGTGGTCAGTTATGCATTATAGTCACTGTGAGGTACATGAGGTAGTGGTAACTGTCTGAAGTAGTATACATGAGTGAGCAATGAGTAAAAACAGGGCATGGAGGGGGGGGGGGGGGGTAAATGATGAAAAGTGGAGGACCTCCTCTTACCTCTCCATTCCAGTCTGTATGGATCAATACAGAGCTGCTTGTGAACTTTTAATACTTGCTGTTAGGGGTTGAAGGACCTGTGATGATGTCATCACAGGTCCTGGCAGATGTACCTTTGAAACCTAGGAACTACACCATTTTTGGTGCAGTTCCTTTGCTAGATTCTGCAGGACCTGTGATGTTGAAGATGATGTCATCACAGGTCCTGGCAGATGCACTGTTCTAACCTGGGAACTACACTTTACACTGTGCAGTTCCCTTACAGGACCTGTGATGACATCATCAAAGGTCCTTTAGCTTTAGAAAGGTAAACAGGAGTAATTAGGGGGCGGGGCCTCTCCTCCACTTCGGTGCCTGCCTGCAGCCTATCAGAGGAAAGGGAAGGGACACGCCTCTCCCTCCCCTGCACCTCCGCTGGCACAGACAGTTTACAATGGAGATGAGCGCAATGGAAGCGCTCATCTCCCTGTGCCCGGCGGCGGCTGCTCACTTGGGGGGGGGGGGTCATTTTAGTTGGGGGGGCACATGGGGGGGCACAGCATGATGTAGGGGGGGCCGTGGCTGGCACTTCACCTGCGCCCCCCTCCTGTCCGCAAATGGTAGCGCCCAGGGCACCCGCTCCTTCGGCCCCTGCCTTGTACCGGCCCTGGGTGGTGGCAGCATCATGCTGTGGGGATGTTTTTCAGCAGTCGGGTCTGGGAAACTGGTCAGAGTTGAGGAAAAGATGGATGGTGCTAAATACAGGGATATTCTTGAGCAAAACCTGTACCACTCTGTGCGTGATCTAAGGCTAGGACGGAGGTTCACCTTCCAGCAGGACAATGACCCCAAACACACTGCTAAAGCAACACTTTAAGGGGAAACATGTAAATGTGTTGGAATAGCCTAGTCAAAGCCCAGATCTCAATCCAATAGAAAATCTGTGGTCAGACTTAAAGATTGCTGTTCACAAGCGCAAACCATCCAACTTAAAGGAGCTGGAGCAGTTTTGCAAGGAGGAATGGGAAAAAATCCCAGTGGTAAGATGTGGCAAGCTCATAGAGACTTATCCAAAGCGACTTGGAGCTGTGATTGCCGCAAAAGGTGGCTCTACAAAGTATTGACTTTAGGGGGGTGAATAATTATGCACATTGACTTTTTCTGTTATTTTCTCCTAATCTTCTGAATTGTGGGCATGTTCTGTAAATTAAATTATGCAAATTTTTAAACAATCCATGTTAATTCCAGGTTGTGAAGCACCAAAACAAGAAAAAAGTCAAGGGGGTGAATACTTTTGCAAGGCACTGTACATACACACACACATATATATGTCCTTCTTTATATATATATAGATTACAGCAAATTCGTACTCCTCCTCGGCTAAAAATACCCCTCAAAATTGTTAAGAGGAGTATTTTTACTCTTCTGGAAAAAATGTAGTGCGACCTCTGCTCCCCAGTGTCTCTTTACCATGCTGCAGCGGTCTCTGTAAGAACAGCCACCGCTGCTGTTCCCCTCCCGCACAGTCTCCCTCTCTCACCAGACCTCAGTGAGAGCCCAGCAGGCTGCATTATCCACAATCCTGAGTGATGCCGCGTAGACCTTCAGAACGTTCTGTGTGGGCAGAGCTAACATAGTTAACATAGTTCCGCCCCCATCCTTTGTCTGCACTTGTTCCAGGCTGGAGGCCTAAACTTCATACTGGGATGACTGGGCCTTCTTCTGCATCCAACCCCCATTCTCAGACCTCAGCTCCTGGACTGCAGGGGGCTCCCAGGACCCTCTTATCAAAGCACCTGGTAAGTCCATCTAGTAAGAAGCATGCAGCCGTGTCTGTGGAGGAGGGGGCGCAGGGCTGCTGGGGGTCACACTCTCATTGTAACAGCCCTGCACTGCCCTCAAGTACTGATGGTCTGACCTGTGAGTTCCTACCGTCAGCTCAGTGTTTTCCATGTGGCCCTCCTGTGTGCTCCCTGTGCCCCCTTCTGTGTTGTTCCTTGTGACCGCTGTGTGTGCTCCCTGTGCCCGCTGTGTGTGATCCCTGTGCCCACTGTGTGAGCTCCCTCTGCTCCCTGTGTGTGATCCCTGTGCCTGTTGTGTGAGCTTCCTCTGCCCACTCTGTGTGCGCTCCCCTGTGCCCGCTGTGTGAGCTCCCTATGCCCCATCTGTGTGCTCCCTGTGCCCCCCATGTGAGCTCTCTGTCCCCTACTGTGTGTGCTCCTCGTGCCCACTGTGTGAGCTCCCTCTGTGTGATTCCTGTGCCCACTGTGTGAGCTCCCTCTGTGTACTACCTGTGTGTGATGCCTGTGCCCGCTGTGTGAGCTCCCTCTGCCCCCTCTGTGTGTGCTCCCCTGTGCCTGCTGTGTGAGCTCCCTATGCCCCATCTGTGTGCTCCCTGTGCCCCTCATGTGAGCTCTCTGTACCCCCTGTGCCGATGTGTGAGCTCCCTGTACCCCATGTCTGTGCTCCCCGTGCCTGCTGTGTGTGCTGCCTGTGCCCCCTGTGTGTGCTCTCTGTTTGGTATGTAAGCCCCCTGTGCCTGCTGTGTGAGCTCTCTGTACTCCCTGTGTGTGCTCCCTTTGCCTGCTGTGTGCTCTACCTGTGCCCTCTGTGTGTGCTCTCTGTCTTTCGTATGTAAGCCCCCTGTGCCCCTGTGTGACCTCGTTGTGTCCTGTGGGCTCCATGTGACTCCAGGGCACAACCAAATGCTTGTGACGTGGCCACATTGCGTTCATGACTGCATGACTGTCTGCGCCATAGAGGGCTCTAGTTAAACTAATGAAGACAGCATTGTTTAGGTGGTCTGCATTGTTAATTAGTATAGATTAGGAACCTGAGTCCTAATCCAGTACTTTGGGGAAGCAGACCAGTGCAGCTAATAAAAAAAAAGATCCCCTATAAGTGTGTCCTCCACAGATCCCCCATAAGTCTGTCCTCCACAGATCCCCATAACAGTGTGTCCTCTACAGGTCTCCCATAACAGTGTGTCCTTCACAGATCCCCCATAACAGTGTGTCCTCCACAGATCCCCCATAACAGTGTGTCCTCCACAGATCCCCCATAACAGTGTGTCCTCCACAGATCCCCCATAACAGTGTGTCCTCCACAGATCCCCCATAACAGTGTGTCCTCCACAGGTCCCCCATAACAGTGTTGAAATAGAAATATTAATATTTGAAATCCGCTCTCAAACTTTGTGTAAGGAAAGGTAAAAATCTCAACCGCAGTCAGAGTCAGACACAGGTGTTACCATCTTGAATTCTTGCTGAGCAACTCCTCTCCTCCCTGCCCAGTCTGTTTCTTTTATTTACTCACAAAAGGTGTAAAAGGGGCTGGCCCATAACAAGGATGCAGGAAGTGATGACATACAGGAAGTGATGACATAGGAAGACAAGACACCATCATTTAGAATACCCTAGCCAACAAACACATGTAAGCAATAATCTACCATTACCACTGGAGCGAACCTTATCTAGCCTTGCTCAGTGAGCAATGCCAGATAAAATTACTATGATCCTCATGCATGTTTATTTACAGGACAACGTCATTATCTCCAGCGGCTGATCAGGCGCACTAGTGACAACAAACGCACGTTCCTTTCATTATATTGTTCTCTTAGCAAATGCATCCACGCCAAGCCAATAAATCCGCGTCTTGCGTGTGGGCCCTAGCCGGCGTCCATACATCAGCCAACAAAACACTGCTCTGCTGAACACATCAGTCTCCCCCGGCCCACAGCCCAGCGCTTAGCACATGGACCATTCGCCGACAGAGACCTCTGCGCCCAGCAGCTGTGACAGGACATACACGGGAAGATATCCACTCCAATGGTTTACCCTGACACTGAGAGACATGATGACAATACACAATATATTAAATACACATCCTAATAAAATTTCCACAACAGTGTGTCCTTCACAGGTCCACCGTAACAGTGTGTCCTCCACAGGTCCCCCATAACAGTGTGTCCTCCACAGATCCCCCATAACAGTGTGTCCTCCACAGATCCCCCATAGCAGTGTGTCCTCCACAGGTCCCCCATAACAGTGTGTCCTCCACAGGTCCCTCATAACAGTGTGTCCTCCACAGGTCCCCCATAACAGTGTATCCTCCACTGGTCCCCCATAACAGTGTCATCCACAGATCCTGTATAACAGTGTGTCATCCACAGATCCCCCATAGCAGTGTGCATGTGCAGCACTATCTCTATTCACTGCTAAGGAATCGCCAGTGATCATCTATTTTCAGAACACTCATAGTATAATGGAGGATGAACGTGCATGCACATTGTGGTCTCCCTTCACTTCAGGGGCCCGGATGGGACAGCCCATTTTTTTCAGATTGTGGCTTTATAAACTGCACCATGGAAAACAGAAGTGCCCTGGCCATTCATAACACAGGGTCCATGTCCAGAATTCCCATTCAAAATGGGAAGGAATTAAAATCCATGCCATGCGTTAGAAAAAAAACACATAACCTGCATTAGGTTTTTTTAAGCACAGAAAATACTCTGTGTGAACATACCCAAAGAGGCTGCAGAATCAGCAGCTTAGGCCTTGTTCACACGTCAGTTATTTGATCAGTTATTTCCATCAGTGATTGTGAGCCAAAAACCAGGAGTGGAGGTTACACAGACATCAGGTATAATGAAAAGATCTGCACCTGTTCTGTGTTTTTGACTCGCACCTGGTTTTGGCTCACAATACCTGATGGAAATAACTCACCAAATAACTGAGGTGTGAACAAAGCCTTACAGTGGAAAGGCTAAGGAGAGGTGATGTGACATTCTACAATCAGCTGCTATGGTTGCAACTGTAGATGGCCAGCTAAGACCTGTCCTAGGTTGCTAACCTTAATATAGTTCCTATGTTTGTGTGTTAAAGACAAAAGCAGAGTTACTTATAGTGACTTCATGTTTGGATGTTATATAACTGATATATATATACAGTACAGACCAAAAGTTTGGACACACCTTCTCATTCAAAGAGTTTTCTTTATTTTCATGACTATGAAGGCATCAAAACTATGAATTAACACATGTGGAATTATATACATAACAAATAAGTGTGAAACAACTGAAAATATGTCATATTCTAGGTTCTTCAAAGTAGCCACCTTTTGCTTTGATTACTGCTTTGCACACTCTTGATGAGCTTCAAGAGGTAGTCCCCTGAAATGGTCTTCCAACAGTGTTGAAGGAGTTCCCAGAGATGCTTAGCACTTGTTGGCCCTTTTGCCTTCACTCTGCGGTCCAGCTCACCCCAAACCATCTCGATTGGGTTCAGGTCCGGTGACTGTGGAGGCCAGGTCATCTGGTACAGCACCCCATCACTCTCCTTCATGGTCAAATAGCCCTTACTTTCAAAGTTTTCTCAATTTTTCGGCTGACTGACTGACCTTCATTTCTTAACCGCCTCCGGACCGCCTAACGCAGGATCGCGTTCCGGAGGCGGCAGCCCTGCGCACAGTCACACATATATGCGTCACCTCGCGAGACGCGAGATTTCCTGTGAACGCGCGCACACAGGATCAGAAGGTAAGCGAGTGGATCTCCAGCCTGCCAGCGGCGATCGTTCGCTGGCAGGCTGGAGATGCGATTTTTTTTAATCCCTAACAGGTATATTAGACGCTGTTTTGATAACAGCGTCTATTATACCTGCTACCTGGTCCTCTGGTGGTCCCTTTTGTTTGGATCGACCACCAGAGGACACAGGTAGCTCAGTAATAAGTAGCACCAAGCACCACACTACACTACACCCCGCCCTGTCACTTATTAACCCCTTATTCACCCCTGATCACCCCAGATAGACTCCCTGATCACCCCCCTGTCATTGATCACCCCCCTGTCATTGATCACCCCCCTGTAAGGCTCCATTCAGACGT
This sequence comes from Bufo bufo, assembly GCF_905171765.1. NCBI lineage: Eukaryota > Metazoa > Chordata > Amphibia > Anura > Bufonidae > Bufo > Bufo bufo. The sequence continues at coordinate 367,356,946 of NC_053389.1, forward strand.
CCGTATGATTTTTACGGATCCACGGATACATGGATCGGATCCGCAAAACACATACAGACGTCTGAATGGAGCCTTACAGGGGGGTGATCACCCCATATAGACTCCCTGATCACCCCCCTGTCATTGATCACCCCCCTGTAAGGCTGCATTCAGATGTCCATATGTTTTTTTACGGATCCACGGATACATGGATCGGATCCGCAAAACACATACGGACATCTGAATGGAGCCTTATAGGGGGGTGATCAATGACAGGGGGGTGATCACCCCATATAGACTCCCTGATCACCCCCCTGTCATTGATCACCCCCCTGTCATTGATCACCCCCCTGTAAGGCTGCATTCAGATGTCCGTATGTTTTTTACGGATACATGGATCGGATCCGCAAAACACATACGGACATCTGAATGGAGCCTTATAGGGGGGTGATCAATGACAGGGGGGTGATCACCCCATATAGACTCCATGATCACCCCCCTGTCATTGATCACCCCCTTGTAAGGCTCCATTCAGACGTCCGTATGATTTTTACGGATCCACGGATACATGGATCGGATCCGCAAAACACATACGGACATCTGAATGGAGCCTTATAGGGGGGTGATCAATGACAGGGGGGTGATCACCCCATATAGACTCCCTGATCACCCCCCTGTCATTGATCACCCCCCTGTCATTGATCACCCCCCTGTAAGGCTGCATTCAGATGACCGTATGTTTTTTACGGATCCACGGATACATGGATCGGATCCGCAAAACACATACGGACATTTGAATGGAGCCTTATAGGGGGGTGATCAATGACAGGGGGGTGATCACCCCATATAGACTCCCTGATCACCCCCCTGTCATTGATCACCCCCCTGTCATTGATCACCCCCCTGTAAGGCTCCATTCAGACATTTTTTTGGCTCAAGTTAGCGGAAAATATATATTTTTTTTCTTACAAAGTCTCATATTCCACTAACTTGTGTCAAAAAATTTAATCTCACATGAACTCACCATACCCCTCACGGAATCCAAATGCGTAAAAATTTTTAGACATTTATATTCCAGACTTCTCACGCTTTAGGGCCCCTAGAATGCCAGGGCAGTATAAATAAATGCCAAATCTGTATAAAAAATTGGAAAAGTTGTCTTTTGCCAAGATATTTCTCTCACCCAGCATGAGTATATGTAAAAAGACACCGCAAAACACATTGCCCAACTTCTCCTGAATACGGCGATACCACATGTGTGACACTTTTTTGCAGCCTAGGTGGGCAAAGGGGCCCACATTCCAAAGAGCACCTTTTGGATTTCACAGGTCATTTACCTACTTACCACACATTAGGGCCCCTAGAATGCCAGGGCAGTATAACTACCCCACAAGTGACCCCATTTTGGAAAGAAGACCAAAAATGTGAATTTCCGCTTTTTGAAGCAGCTCTTACTTTCTGATCACCTGTCATGTTTCCTGAGGTTCTACAATGCCTAGACAGTAGAAACACCCGACAAATTACCCTATTTCGGAAAGTAGACACCCTAAGGTATTCGCTGATGGGCATAGTGAGTTCATAGAACTTTTATTTTTTGTCACAAGTTAGCCGAAAATGATGATTTTTTTTTCTTACAAAGTCTCATAGTCCACTAACTTGTGACAAAAAATAAAAACTTCCATGAACTCACTATGCCCATCACGAAATACCTTGGGGTGTCTTCTTTCCAAAATGGGGTCACTTGTGGGGTAGTTATACTGCCCTGGCATTTTAGGGGCCGAATGCGTGAGAAGTGGTTTGAAATCAAAATCTGTAAAAAATGGCCGGTGAAATCTGAAAGGTGCTCTTTGGAATGTGGGCCCCTTTGCCCACCTAGGCTGCAAAAAAAGTGTCACACATCTGGTATCCCTGTACTCAGGAGAAGTTGGGCAATGTGTTTTGGGGTGTCTTTTTACATATACCCATGCTGGGTGAGAGAAATATCTTGGCAAAAGACAACGTTTCCAATTTTTTTATACAAAGTTGGCATTTAAACAAGATATTTCTCTCACCCACCATGGGTATATGTAAAATGACACCCCAAAAAACATTGCCCAACTTCTCCTGAGTACGGCAATACCACATATGTGACACTTTTTTGCAGCCTAGGTGGGCAAAGGGGTCCACATTCCAAAGAGCACCTTTCGGATTTCACCGGCCATTTTTTACAGATTTTGATTTCAAACTACTTCGCACGCATTTGGGCCCCTAAAATGCCAGGGCAGTATAACTATCCCACAAGGGACCCCATTTTGGAAAGAAGACACCCCAAGATATTTTGTGATGGGCATAGTGAGTTCATGGAAGTTTTTATTTTTTGTCACAAGTTAGTGGAATATGAGACTTTGTAAGAAAAAAAAATCAAAAAAAAAAATCATCATTTTACGCTAACTTGTGACAAAAAATAAAAAGTTCTATGAACTCACTATGCCCATCAGCAATGAAATACCACCAAATGAAAGCTCTATTAGTGAGAAGAAAAGGAGGTAAAATTCATTTGGGTGGTAAGTTGCATGACCGAGCAATAAACGGTGAAAGTAGTGTAGGTCAGAAGTGTAAAAAGTGGCCTGGTCATTAAGGGTGTTTAAGCTAGGGGGGCTGAGGTGGTTAAAGGATAACTGTCAAACTTAGACCCTAATTAAAATTTTCATATATGTAGTTACTAATAACATGATATTCCAGAATCAGTTACTATTAGACTGACTTACCCCATATTTAATAAGATTCAGCCCTTAGCAACCAGTCTGCATAAAACTGCAATTTCACTATTCAGTTAAGATGGCCGCCACTGCCCTCACCCTGAGGCTAATCCTGCCTGCCCTCACTAGCCAGTAACAATAGCCCACCAAAAGTGTCAGTAACCAGAGCCCTCCCCCTAAAGGGTTAATCTCCTGCAGCACAAAGGGGTCCTCTTACCACATGTTGCTTTCATTTATACACTGAGCAGACGGCAGATCTTCCTTCCCTGCTCTGCGCTGCTTAGACTCTGCATTGTCCCAGTCTGCCAAGTGCAGGGACAGGGAGAAGTGCACACAACCCAGGCACTGTTATCAGCTGCTGGGGAGGACCTGGCTTTAATGATTTATTTACAGTCCCTGGCTGTCAGTAATCTGACCTTGCACACAGCCTGCTTCTGCGTCCTCCGTCCTTCAACAGATTGACAGACCCTGCATAGCAACCTGATTTTAAGCAGAGGTAAAAATAGGCAGTACAGGGAACAAAAATGTGGAATTAAGGGGTAATTGAGTACACAGTGAAAAGTTGAAATAGGGCCACCGAGGAGATATTAATCACCACAATCCAATACTCCAAAAAAAAAAAAAAAAAAATGACAGTTATACTTTAAAGTAATGATGGCCACTCGTTTTTCTTTACTTGGCTGCTTTTTTCTTGCAATAATACAAATTCTAACAGTCTATTCAGTAGGACTATCAGCTTTGTATCCACCTGACTTCTCCTCAACGCAACTGATGGTCCCAACCCCATTTATAAGGCAAGAAATCCCACTTATTAAACCTGACAGGGCACACCTGTGAAGTGAAAAACATTTCAGGGGACTACCCCTTGAAGCTCATCAAGAGAATGCCAAGAGTGTGCAAAGCAGTAATCAAAGCAAAAGGTGGCTACTTTGAAGAACCTAGAATATGACATATTTTCAGTTGTTTCACACTTGTTTGTTATGTATATAATTCCACATGTGTTAATTCATAGTTTTGATGCCTTCATAGTCATGAAAATAAAGAAAATTCTTTGAATGAGAAGGTGTGTCCAAACTTTTGGTCTGTACTGTATATATATATATATAAGTGTTCATAGAAGTAGAAAAAGATAATATGCCTTTAAGATTCATTATATGGATGTGAGGTCAGCTCAGTGACACAGCAGAAACAACAGAAAGCATAGAGTTGAACTGTTGTTGCTGGGCAGGAGTTTAGACTAATCACAGCCAGCCTCACACACAGCAGGAATCTTGGCCAATCACAGCCAGCCTCACATACAGTGTGGGAAATTCCCTAGCAGGAGCTGCTAGAAATTAATTCACCAGAGAGTGAGGCTGAACAGACATTCACTCCACTAAGAGCTGTGTTTTATGGAAGCAAAAGGCCAAAATAGGTATTTAAAACAGTTATATAATGTTCCTACTGTTAATATAGTGATTAGAACTGTATACTGAACCAGTTATATGTGTGTGTTTACTTACAGTTTCACCAATTGCAAACTACAAATTTCACAATCCAAATTCCATATTGCAATCCAAATTGCATACAACCATACCAGATCATACTCAACCAATCTGCCAATAGTTACTGCTAACTGCATATTGCAAATTGCGACCAAATTCAGCAAGTGAACTATTAGCTAGACCTCAGATATACCTCTCAGAGACATCATAAAGTGCTTAAATAACTTAAAGTGAGAGGACAGCTACTCAACAGAGAAATATATCCACCATTTTATGTTGAATGACAAGATTGAACAGTTGAACCACCATCTTATGCATACTGCCATTTTGTGATATATTTTCAACACATGTTATGTACATGGACTATCTGCTGCGGAGGCGGCAGTGTTATATATATGAAGAAAAGTTGAAGTTAATAAAGAAGTTATTTCAAGCATTTGGTGTGCTCTTTAAAGCTACTATTTCCATAGAACAGCGCTAGATGAATTAAAGAGTAACAGACAGTCTGGTTAGACTAAAAATTCAGAGATATCAAAATTCTAATGCCACAGCGCAAAAGGCACTTCATAGTGCTGCGCCTGCCACAGCAACCGCTGTCCGTGCCTACAAGGTTCTGTCAGGACTCGGGTTCCCCCCCTTCAATTTTGCCAAGGGCCACACTTAGTCTAAAACCGGTCCTGATGATAGGAGGACACTGTTGTATATTTTAGAGAGTAAACCCCTAGGTAGCTTAGGGAATAATAAAAAGTTCTCAAGCCAATTAATGCCTGGCTCCTTGCCAGTGAACCCAACAAGAAGGTTTTTATAAATTTGTGTAAAGGCAAAGGAACATAGTAAATGATGTATTCTCTTATCCCAGGAAGGAGAACAAACTGAGGATCTACGGATTGGTTTTCAGGAGAGAAGAGATTTGGATTTTCTGGAAAGGAAAGCTAACTTTGACAGGTCTTTTGCTTATATAGGCTGACAGAAGACTAAAAGGTTTGAAAGGAGAAGAAGTAATTGGGAAGAGTCATACAGTTCTGCCAAACATCAAATGTTCCCTTAAAAGTTACACTTTGAACGCAATGTCTACCTCAGACTTTTGTTCATATATGTCATGTGGCGGAGACCCAAGGCAGACCTCCGGGACGTCTTGGACCAGGGACCAACAGAGTACTTTATTACACATGTAATAAAAGCACATGACTATAAAGTAGGTTAGGCAATAGTGGTAGACCTACCACAGAACCAAGTGCACCGGCAGATGAGAGGCAAAACCCAGAGGGCGGAGAACCAGTGAGCCCCGTTTTTCACTGAGCCCCTGGTGGTGGGGATGAACTGGGCCGAGGGCTCACTGGTCGCACCTCCTGGAAGGTCCCGGTACACTTGGCTGCTACCTGCGGAGAACCACACTGGTGCAAGCACCAGCGGAAACAGACAACAGAACTGAAAACCAAGCAAACACAGGACATGGAACAGACAAGACAAACGGGAACCAGCACAGAAGCAATGTCTGGATCCCAAGCAGAATGGAAGCATGGCGGTCTCAGGCAGAGCTACATACAGACTAGAGTAGATAAAGGCATAGAACAGGTACAGAAGATCAGACAAGGACATAACATCACCACAGAACATGTACAGAAGATCAGACAAGGCAACATCAACACTTAACCAGACGACATCACATAAAAGGGCAGATGGCAAAAAAAAACTGGGTGAACAGCAAGGGGCTACACCCAGTAAGGCCTCTTGCACACGACCGTATGTCCTGGAGCAGCATTGATCATGCGCACGGGAGTACACAGCATTATAGATTACAATGATGCTGTGCACGTCGGGCCACCCGTGTGACTATTGTACCGCACTCATAAAATCGCATGAGTGTAGTACAATAGTACCGTGGGCGGCCCGACGTGCACAGCATCATTGTAATCTAAGATGCTGTGTGCTTCCGTGCGCACGATCAATGCCGCTCCGGGACATATGGCCCACTCACAGACTGTATGTCTTGAAGGGCATATGGTCGTGTGCAGGAGGCCTAAGGCACAGGACAGACAGAACTTCCTGGGTGAGCAGCAAGGTGCTACACCCAGCAAGGCAGAAAATAGACTGACCACAAGCCACACAGCTCACAGATAATAGATAGCTGCATAAAAAGGGCACCTGATAAGCAACACCCAGGAACAGACCAAGGGAAGTTAACCCTATCAGAACCAAACAGGGAGGGGAGCCTGCATGAACAGAGAAGAGAACACATAGGCTGCAGAACAGCATGTTGCCCCTGGCAACCAGCATACATGGAGTCCATCTGTCACGGCTGAGGATGGGGAAAACCATCTGAAGATGATGGTCGCTGCTCGGCCAGGACAGGAATCAGGGAGCAGGTCACCTCCTATTACGTCCCTAGTTCTGACCCTGACTCCTAGCTGTATGAGCCGACCCTGATGGTAGGAGGGCTCATACTCCGGAACCTTGGGGTCCCTACTAGCCCTCAGGGTGGCCCTGAACTAGGAG